>NW_020450905.1:232146-338190 GCF_003343035.1 Apteryx rowi | reverse complement strand
ATCCTTACCCATAAGCTCTCGACCCGCTCTTCATCCACCCCTAGGCACAGCTCAATACATTCCAGTTGCTCTCTCACATAAAGAGCAACTCCACCAACTCACTTTCCTGGCCTGTCTTTCCTAAAAAGCACATCATCCATGACRGCACTCCAGTCATGCGAGCTATCCCACCAYGTCTCTGTAATGGCAATGAGATCATGGCCCTGCGACCACACACAGATCTCTAGTTCTTCCTGTTTGTTCCCCATGCTGCCTGCATTGGTGTACAGGCAATACAAATACAGAATATAACCCAGTATTGTTTAATACGTATTTAAATAATAGTTGATTATATCTCTTCCAGACATTTTCTTTCTTTTAAGGGCAATCAAAGAACTTTCTCCTTTGAAAATTCAATGTCATATCATGAAAGTGAGGGTGCTAATTGGCTTCAGCTGCCGATTCCCATACTCCAAGGGAGGCAGCTTCTCAGATGTTGCAAACTCTTACGGATGGTGCCCGTCTGAGTACAGGACTCAGCATTCCTGATGATCAGGCTTCTAGAGCGACTCTCCTCCCTCAATAGGTACATAAAAACTCTAATTTAGATCAAGTATACAAGAAGATTTATATGTTTTTAATTAACATTTGCTCTACGGCAAGCTTGATGCTGTAAGTACCCTTCCTGTCTGACATCACTTCCGTTAATAGTATCAAAATTGAGGTATGGATGATACCCAATAGCCAAAAAAGAAAGAAGGAATAATAAGGTAAATAACTGGTTTAGCAATATTTTTAAGCATTATGCATGCATAATGTCGCTGTGCAACCCTATCTTCAAAGCACTTGAGCACTTCTGAATTTCATGAATGGTGGCCAAACACAATACAGAACAGATACAATTTTTCCTTATTTTTTTCCTCTTCTTCTTGTGCATTATTTACAGGTTAAGAGAATAAAGAGAAAAGAACACCAAAGAAAGTGTGAAACGACAGTATAGACAGCCAGAGCTAAGAAAGATTCATGAGACAGGATTAGATCTCTTGTAAATGGTCCCAGAAATAAAATATCTTGTCCACCTTGCTGTTTCAGTCACTAATCCTCTTTGCAATGTGTTTTTTGCCAAAGAGCTCAAAATTCCTAACTCTAAAAATTAGTGGCAAAGGAATGAAGGGAGGGGAGTCAAAAAAAGCACTGACATATTGTAGAGAGATATCTAAAAGCTTTTGGTTCAAACATTTTATATTACTTAGTCTTTTCCTTGGAAACCTTTCATGGGTTCTTTGCCTGAGAAGAACATTATTTCTCTTGTATACACACAGTGGTTTGTAATGCTGAAAAACCTCCTTCTTTAACTGTTACCATAGTAACCAAAACCATTCTATTATATATATTTAATTGTTGCCTTTTCAAGTATAATCTATTATTGTAGTTGGAGTCAGCCTGTTCAGTTGCCATCTAAATTATGGATTCCCTGAAGTCTATCAGACATTCAGTATAAATTCAGGTTCATTTTCTATAATTTGGAATTTAAAGCACTTAGTACATTTTGTTATGTACTACCACATTAAAAAATAATTCAAGAATAAGCATGCTGATACTGAAAAGGTGGAAGCATTAAATATAATTTTGAACAGGTGAATTTTAGTGATTTAAACTTTATATATAAGGATAAACAAGTCCTGACAGAGCTGACAGTTCCCTATGATCTGAAGGGGGATATGACTTCCTTCTAAGACTTTTTGAACTATGGCTCAGCTTTGTCATTCACTTCTGCAACGGACTTCTACTGAATTCCAAGTTCTGTAAATGTATTTGTGTTCTTATGTGACACCCTTAAAAAACACRAGCAATTTCTGGGAGAATAAACTAAGAGTGATGATAGGCCTTTGCTATCTTAAATTAAATTTTTGTTTCAGCAGTGTATTCTCTAAATTTTAATGATGCTGTATGATTTTAAAATGCAGCCATGAATTGGAGTATAGTGCTTGAAAACAATTACAATTAATACTTATTATTAGACCTATTTGCATCGCTTCATCCCAATTCCACCTTATATTAATACCTTTAATTCTTAAAGTAAAATATATTTAGTGTATTATTTCCATGTATATTTGTTCCCACAGACCCAGCACATGATTCAGAAAGGAACGTGGTAATCCTACTTCTAAACACTTGGGTTTCTATACTGACCCAAAAATGTTATTTTCTGGCTCCTACATTTGTTATGCCAAATGGACTGTGCTGTTCCTCAGACAAAAAACAGAGGAGTTTTTATTTACATATGGAGGTACATGGCACATTTTTGAGTACTGTAACACAGTTTGCTATAGTGACCATTAATTGTCAACTCTGACAATTTTATCCTGACCATTAAAATTTTTCCCGTCAAAAGTATGAACCACTATTATTTATCCAGGTTCAGGTAAAGATTAGAAAAATAAGGCTCAAAGTACAACCCCATTAATGTGCCTAAGAGACCCTAATGACTTGGCATCACCTTACCTCTAGCTCATCTGCCAAAAGGACTTCTGTTTTTGCTGTTTTGGCTTTAAACTGTATGTCTGAGACATCTTGATGCAAACAGCATTACAAAAAGTGTTCCTTGAAAGAAAGGAACGCCTCTCATTCTTGCTTCTCCTAACTTTCATGCCTGGTTGTTTTGTGACTCTGATTTCGGGTCTCTGTCATCTCTATTCCTGCTACTGCCAGGAGAGATGAGTCCTTTGCAATTCATTATCTTCCAAGGAAATAAGCTGGGCACATAATAAAATTGTGTATGAAGAATATATAATATAAGAGAACTTAATAAAAAAGATCCTTGGAATACTCTTGAAAATTCAACATTAAGAAGTTTGAATAAAAGGCTGGGGATGGAGGAGCAGGTCAGTAGGACAGAGTTAGATGAACATTATCATACCGTTAGGTAAATACGCCATAGGCTTTTTGTATAAGCAAACAATTTACCAAGAGTGTAGTTTAAAAGCATGAATGATTTAAACATGGGAAAGTTTACCTCAAAACTAACTCTTCTTTCTCCCCTGCCTATACTTCCCTTGATTTTCACTGCAGTAGCACATTCCCAATAACCTAATAATCTCTTTTATCTGTGTTTCCCTCCTTCCACTTATCTTGCTCATTGCAGGAATACTCCTGGGATCCGGGGGATTTGCTGAACATAAAACAGTTGATCTTGGAGTAGAAAAGGGAGAGAACCGCAGGTTGTTTAAATTGTAACCTATGGCATGCTCTGACATATACGTACATGCTTCTGAAAAACCCACTTCTTCCAAATTCTGCATGCTTCTTTTTGGCCAGCTATCTTAACTTGCGGAGGTTGAAACCGAGACTCCACACAGAGCTCTTTGGGACCCTCGGAGGTTTATAAACTGCTTGTGCCTGACACTGCAGTTCAAATTTACACATTGCTAATACATGTAACTTGTATTTAAACCTTTCAATAAAGAAAGAAAGAGGTATGATGCAAGCACTGGCCTCTTTTTCTTTCCTTCTTTCTCTTTCAAGACATTTATCAAAGCTGTACACAACTGATGTGAGCTGCTCTGACGGAAGCTCTAAGGCTAGATTATTAATCAGTGGATGTATTTGCAATACATGCTGACACGTTTTTAATCTATGTCATAGCAGCAGCAAATATGTTTGGTGCGCAAAAGCCACAGCCTACGCCACTGTGTAACGACAGAGAGGATTAAAGTCCAAAAAGCAAAACAAATTCCCATGTTCCTTTGAGTCAAATCCTACCACGCTCTCAAAGACCTAGTAAATGGACCTGGCGCAGGGAGCACATGAAATACTTTTAGGTATGGCACGGGAAAAGAAAAGAAAAAAAATCTTCCTTCGCAAAAATCAGTAAATTATTCCATTGCAGCTACTGCAGCTACTACTGATAAAAAGCAGCTTGGCCAGTAGGTCTCCTTGGTACATCCCAGCTTAACCCTGCTCCTGGAGCACAGGAGGAAGAACCAGTCTGTACTCGCTTCATAACTTTATGGATAGTTTTTGTGGCCTTCAGCTATCTGAAATTCACTGTTGCTTGATACAGTGTTTTGTCTTTACAACTGAATTTTATTTCAATATAATTGCAAATGTCTGTCTCAACTGACCCAGCTGCAGCAATGCTGCATGTGTCGTGATGTGTAAATGCTCTGCCCTTTCCCTTTATCTCCTCTCCTTCCTGCCTCCTCAGGAGCGAGCAAGAGAGAAAGCAAAAGGAAGGGCGGCACCATCACTACACCTTTTTAGCTGTACGCCTTCACCCCTGCTATCAGTAAATCCATGCCAGTAAATCACAGTGTATTCAATATTCAATGTAAACATGTATTTGGATTAGTTACTGAAATCCCTACTCCCAGAGATATTCATAAGTGCACTGAAAATGTAAATACAGGAGTAAGAGGGATATTGCCTCTATATCTTCATTCCCTCCAGGAAAAAACAAAGAACAAAACAAACAAACAAAGGAGCTGGAGGTGTGGGAAATGTTTTTGAAATTATTTCTATCCTTTCCCTAATACCTCTTTTTTCTCTGCAAAACAGAACAAATCTTGCCCTTAGAAATACTAATATTCAGATTGTGCACTCTTCCAGCACCTCTTTCTCCATTCAGTTCTGCAAAACAGAAAGTGAAATCCCACCGATGGTTTGGGAAACATAGCACGCAAGTAATCTATATGTTTTCTTATCATTCATTCCCTCTAGGATGCAGCTAATGCCTCAGACCTGAAGCATCATGAGGCAATTCTAGCAGCACACTGACTGAACCTCCTTTGCTCTGGTGCTATTACTATTTTAAGTCACAATAATATGACACAGACTAGTGTAATATGTTATAACAAAGTTAACTCTAAGCACAGCCACTGCACAGGATGATGGTTTTCAGGCAGGCTTTACAAAATTCATGGCTTAGAAAACCTCTCAGTGAAAACAATAACAGCACCATCACAATAGTATTGTTTTTCACTGATCAGAATCAAAAGAGCATCTGATAATGTTTGCACTGGAAGCATACAATGAGCTATAAAATCAAACAGTGTAGTCCAACAGCTATATCATACAATCATAACTGCAAATCTGCCTATTTTTTCCCTGACATCCCTCCTTTCCCCTTCTTCCAGCGAGAATAAGAAATTGCCAAGAAACGCTGTTCTTTGTTATGCTTCAGTGATATTATGAAATTACTGTGAAAGTAAAACCAGTACATCTCTGCTATGTATTTGATCTGTTTTTTCTATTTTTAATCTACAATGTATTTGTCTAACCAAATTAAGTACTTCACAATCTTAGTATTACATATACAAGCATATTTCCTTCATATTTATTTTCCACTTTATGATGCTTTAATTGTTCACAAGTAATAGCATAGTTGATTAATTTTTTACATTTGAGCTGCAATTATGCTTTGAAATCTAATTTCTAAGAACTGGGGCTGTACTTTAATATGAACACCACAGACTTCTGCATTGCAAAACCAATTATCCCCCTCAGTCGCTTCTCCCTTGCACGCACGCACACACCCCCCCCCAGGCCTCCGAGGACACCACCACGCACTGCCGGCCCTGCTGCACAAAAGCATGGGCCCAGACCTGCTTTCAGTTTCTCCTGAGACGCTAAAGCTCACACCATTGCTGGCTGCGGTTCAAACACAACTTTAATTACTGTCTAGCACCAGCAGATGCTTTTACATCCCAGAAAGTGCAATTCTGTTTCTAGAGCTGCTCTCTATTACCAAGCACTTCCCCTTAGTTTTGTGCAAGCTTGAGTTGAAGAACTCACGTTTAACRAACATTTTTGCCACAGTTTTTCAGGAGTTTCAGGAATATAACTTCTGTACGCATTTAAAGCTTTTGGACATAGGCGCGTACAAGGAAAGGGAATGGGTGCAGCTGGCATCTGACTGTCTCTCCCTGCTCGAGTCGAAGGGGCGTCCTGCCAAAGCTCCCCCTTCCGGGCTCTGCCAGCCCGCTCCCTCCGCGGCGCCTCGCGGCTCCTGGCAGTTCTCACCGGGCTAAACGGGCATCAAGGCTAACCGTGACACTTACCATTGCCCTCCCTACTGCACCTCGGTCGGTGTGCTACAGAACTCCGTCACCGAAACACAGATTTAATAACCAATGTCCAACAAATGTGCATAYGAACTAACTTTACATTATCATAAAAAGGCCTTTTGGAAAATGAAGAGGAAGACGACAGCAAGACCGCAGCATCCGTTTTGAGATTTCAGTGCTCTGCCGTGAGCTCAAGCTCTTTCAGCCCACAGAATAAGCAGGTGCTAAGTAAAAACTTTACATCTCCTCCATAATACACTGGAAGCTCAGCGAGCAGCCATGTTCATTTGGGGTGTCTACTTTTGACAGGAGTCCAGACGGGATAAAAACGAAGCCCCTGTTTTCCACAGGGAAGTGGGGTTTTTTTGGTTTTGTTCATTATCATTTTTTTAATCCTAACGTAAATGAGTGGGTCATTTTCCACGTGCCAAACTGCAGCCTTGGCTCAGAAAGCTGCGATGTTTGAAGGGCATTTTACAGTCATTCCAGTGGGCAATGGGGTTTACAGGGCTTAGGCAGCTGCCACATAAAACAATGGAAAACACCATAAATTTATTAGAATAACAAATCTTAAAAAGAGACTGAGGCTACAATTTAGAAGAGCAATGCTTTAAATGTGCATCTCCAGACAATAAAAATAATTGATGTTTAATTGCCTAAGCCTGTTCCCTTTGCTCCATTTCCTAAAACCTCTCAAGTGTTCCTGCCTGCACTCCCTGTGGTAACCCGTCCTTCTCTAAGAGCCAGGTAAGATTTTATTTACTTCAAATAAATCACTTTTTAAACTTGCTCCGGAGGTTAAGGACTCTCAATACATACGTAATCATTCCAATTTCATCCCGTGGTAAAATCTCAACACAAAATTCAAACTGCAAAGAAAGTCCTGTCTAGTCAAAACTATGAGTCATGTTTCACTGGTCTCACTATAATGTATATGCCAAGAATATTCTTCCAATGATTATTCAAATCCATTAGCTCAGAAGAGTCCTTTGTGTTCCTATTGTGCCTTTCAACACCACCTAGCTCAAGCCAGTTGATCCATCCATTCCACGCATTAGAAGATACTTTACCAAAAAAACTGCTTTAATACTCTTACGGTTATTTGGTACACTACTTTTTTCTCCAAAATAGATTTCAACTGGATAAAACTCTTGTCATGATTTGCATACTCAAGAACCTGTCAAAAACAGTGTATCAGAGGCCTTTTCCAAGTTAAGTCTATATGACCATTGGCCAAAGAAGCCAATTTTCATTGCCAAGTGTTAGGCGTCAACGCTCTTCTCTGTAATCTAAATAAAGCTTCTAGAAGCTATAGCACACACAAAGTGAATTTCCATTCTTACAGCAAGCACATCTTAAACACCTGCCTTTACAAGTCTATCTGGATGGAAATTAGTAGCTTTTCAAATAAAAAATAAATTTTTAAATTAAAAATTGAAATTTAAAATTGAAATTTTTCAAATTAGAAGCTGCAAAATACTACTCTTGATGTATTTCCTTTTGGAAGATTTCTGGAGTAGGAGAATGAGCAAACCAGATGACCAAAGCAACTACTACTGGAGAAATGTCAAATGCAGAACAAGATGGTTCACAGAGAACAGTAAAGAAAAGATACATGGAAATGCAGCAAGTTTAATTTAATTTAGGGGGGAAAACTATCTCAAGAGTGAGACACAAATGGATAATCCTATTCTGAAAAACATTCTTATTAGAGTTATCATCAAAAATATAATGACTTTACAGTATCAGAAAGATACATAAGCTTGGGGATGTAAATGGAATAAAAATATTTTATCGTTGCCTCAGGCTAAAGCAGAATTGTTTTCTAAATGTAACTGTGGTGTGGTGACAAAGGTTTCAGTATAATGACTTCAGGTCTAGTTAGAAAATTATAGTCACTGAGGCAGCTATTTTGTCCACTGTTTGCTGCTGAAGCAGGGCAAAGTTGCATTCCTACTTGCCAGAACCACATTCTCCCTAGTTTGCAGAGTTCACTGCTTTAAGTCAGCTTTGGTCATACTCTCGGTCAATGTAAATCATCATACCTGTTTTGACTCTCCACAAGTTCTACAGGAAGCTCATTTGGAGCTCAGACACGTTGTATTTCAATAAAGCTGTATTATCCTTTGACGTTTTTATTTTCTTAGTTTTCTCTTATTAATAAGAGAATTACACAATGCTACAATGCACTAGTCTTATTTTGAAAATACAACAATTATCTCAACATGGAAATGGCTTAGTGTCCTTGCTCCTCTCTGCTTTGATTCGAATGGACCTAATTCAGCACTGTGACTGCCATTCCATCCCTATGTCTTTTCATGACCTGCCATGAGGTCTAGACATGTCACTAGTACTTCAAAGGCAATGACAGACACCCTTACGGCCCATTACAAACCAAGTATCTCCTCAGAAGGAAGAGGAAGCATTACAAGCAATGACCATATTTAAAGGATCAGAGTTTTTGGATCACAATGCGGATTTTGTTATGGCAGGGCTATCGATAAACTCTGTATAGCATCTGTCCTCCACAGGACAACTGCAATCATCCCTCTGCCTCTTGCATTATTCACCACCACACAGAAAAAGACTGGATTTGAACTATAAATAACTGAAAATAATATTGAATGCTATAATTACAATTTGTTAGTGGCTCTCAAAAAACAGTGTTTTCAACATTTGCAACTAAAGAATTTCCTAATCCTTTAGCTGCAAACAACTGCCTAAGATAATTAAAATACTTATCTAGATTGTTTTCCTGTTGATCTTTCCTATAAATTTCTAGCTACAATGACAGAGAAGGAATGTGAGAACTGCTGATACTCTCATTCTATAACCAGATACAAATTTTGTTCCACATTTGCTTTGTAGTCTAATTATACTGCCTTTGCACAACCGTTATTTATTTTTTGTTTGTACAAAATCATAACTCATTTTGGCAGTGGCAGGACATAGAGAAGACAATAGAAACATCAGAATTTGATTTGTTATTGTTTATTTTTTCCTCAAGGAAAGCAGAAAGAAGTTATCAATCTGAGCTGCCTGAAAAAGAGTCAATGTCAGGTAGGAGTTTCAGCTACTTGGGGTTAGGGGAAGGCAGACAGTACGTCATCCATACGTGCGCACCCAACCCTTCCAGCCTGGGCCCTGGGGAGACCCAGGCCTGGCTAGTTCCCTACGGGGCAGCCCAAGCACCCATGTCTGTCAGGCACTTCAAAGAATGCATTTGGCCCTTGCACAAATGTATTTACTTCCTACTAGTCCAGGAAGCAATCGTCACTAGCTCATTTGACTATTCACAACATAAGCCTATTGTACTGGAAGTTCCTTGCTACAATTTCAAGCACATGTTTTAAAGAAATTCATACAAATTCTACTTCTCTGCCTAAGTATCAATAAAATGTTGTAGTGGAAAGTATACTATAATTCAGGTGAGGTGTCTATTACTGTTTCAAATCGAGTCTGAATGAGAGATTTCAAACCAATGTAATTCCAGAGCAATAGCAGGCATCCATATACTCTCAGTATTACCCAAGGAGCAATGCTTTCTTAGTGCATCATTGCAGTTACACAAGAAACTGAAACACTTCAATCATCTTTTAACAGGTTGTCCAAACTAGTCTGAAAAGCATTCATTTCTCACATCACCAAAACATGCCTTCTTGAACGGACTGTCAAACCAGATACAAATCTGCAGGGGGATACTACAGCCCAACAAACTGGCTGCATTACAGACCACACCGCCTGACACCACGGAGGAGCAACCAGTAACACAGGGGTAAAATAACAGCACTGTCACTCGGTGCGAAGAATTTCTCCCCAGAGATTTATCAAAAAAAGGAAAAAAAATTAAAAAGAGGAAGAGTGAGAGAGAGAGAAAAGGGAAAAGAGAATCTGTAACTCAAAGAATTGAAGAGTAGACTATAATCAGCTTCTTTTCTACTCCTTTCAAAAGGAATTAGGCAAGGCTGTAAGAGTCAACAAGGACTACCAGAGTCTTCCAATGTAACAATTACATTTTTACAACTTGAAGTTCATATAGAAAAAAAGGTTCCTAAATTTAGCTATAAATTTACTACAGCTGGCAAATATGGAACATACATGCATCAAAACCTTCCTAGTTGTCAAACTGAGTATCTGTACTTAACAGTTCAGTACAAAATTGCATTGAAGCTAAAATTCTCCCATTTACCCTATTTTCCATCAGTAAGGATCCAGCTTGTCGCTGTGACTCCAAGGAGACTAGTATTTGAAGTTGAACTCATGCATGAGCATCTTGCTTAGGTAAGTACAGTTGCAAGGGACAAATTAAACAGCTTCAGCACAGATGGGATATTAAAATGACTCACCGTGTAGGCCCACTGATGTATTCATCAGAAGAAAAATCTGACTTGATTCTTAAGAGCATAAAGTGCTGCCAGAGAAGTTGTAGCATTTACCCAAGAACTTAATCTGGAAATTTCCCTAAAGTTCATGAAAATATTTCTTTAAGATATGGCAAACAACTGGCAAATTACAGTATCTGAGTCATGACATAATTAGTAGTTCTAAAAACAAATCAACAGAAATATCTCCCCCCCCTCCCAAAAAGCAAAACCTATGAATGTGACTGCAGCTGAAGTACAAATGCACAAGCCAGCTTTAAACTAGCCAGCTCAGACGGCTATATGCTGCCATCACTTCTCTGCACTGCAGTACAGTCATACCCAAGGATACCATTTAGAAAAAGGACACAAGCACCTGCTTAACTTTAAAYTTAAAATTAAGCACCTGAATTGTACTACACTTTTTTCAAGCCCTGGTAGCCCATGAACAGGTTTTATTCATTGTTTATATATAAATAGCACACAGCAGCAGATTATCATCTTCTGGGAAACCGGTATGTTTAGGAAACTTCTGCTTCCATACTGTCCCTTGCAGTGTGAGCATTCAGTTGATACTTTGATCACAGAAGCTGAAGCTAAGTTGTTTTAAAGCATAACTTCCAGTTCGCTGGCCTTGCCTTCGTTCCCATGCTCTCTGTAAGAACTTGAAACGGAAGGGAGGATTCCTCATGTCATTGCTCGGCCTCAGCAGCTGATTTATTTTTATTTGAATTCAGAGAGGAAGGCCTCCAGTTAAGACTATGCAAATAGAATAAACTGTTCCAATTATTGTAGCATCTGTGCACCTTCAAGAGAAGCCGCCTGAATTATCACCACAGCAACGCAAAGAGGCCTTGAAAATTTGAACYGTTGAGCCAGTGTGGGTTTTAAGGCTTGTATTTCTACAAAATATAACAACAAATTAATTCAATATCCTAGACGAAGTGGAGGGCACAGAGGAAGAAGCAAGCTGGAGCTCACATTTCTTGTTTTTTGTCCTGACCTCGCACTGACATCCAGACTACATATTTCTCTGCACGGCAGCCTGCTGGGGACTGGAAGGCCGAGCGCTATGAAGGAGGRCCTCTTGCTCTTGCCGGCTGGACACACAAAGCATACTTTGCTGAGCACAGAAAACAAGACGACTTGCGCATTGTTCTTCAATAGAAAGCAGAGAAATGCCCCCATTCCAAAATTCATCTTTACGGAAGAGCAGTGAACCCCTTCTGTGCTCTAGCAGCCTTCAAAGCGACACAGAAAAACGGCCAAAGCACCTAGCAAGAACTGCATCTTCCTCCTGCAGGTTTTGTAGCTTCACCAAACAGGTTCCTTCATGCTTGTTAAGATGCGTTATGTCACTCCCAGGCCTGCTAAAGGTAAGATGTTTGCTTGGCCTGAGGAAAGCCAGAGCTTTCTCTGCTTATTTTGCTGCTACGTTCTTATATTATCACATTACTCAGTCAAGTACAACTCTGCTGAACAACAGAGGGAGGGATTTTGCCCACAGTGCACAAGGTGCACAAGAGTTAGTAATTCCCTACATACTGCTAAGAAATTGCTTTCTCATGAAATGTTTATGAGCTTCAAGACAAAATACAGGAAAAAAGTAAATAAATTGGCCTTTTATTCCTCCGATCCTGATAATATCTAATTACTGACACTTCAAAGAATCGTTAAGCTTTGCTGCTACAACTTCTGGCATGTTTATTTGCTACTTACAGTAAAACTACATTAAGCAAATACAGTACATCATTTAAAAACACTAAAGAGTTTCTTACTAAGACAAAACAACATCATTAGTCAACTATTATGCAATTTACACTAAAGGCTCTTTTTCCCCCAGGCTTCATTCATAGCTTCTTGTGTCCTAGAAATCTTACATATAGCTCTACTGCAGTCTACAATATAATTATTTTTAGTTATTTGTAGCTGTTTGTTGGTTTATCATTAATATGTATTTTATCAGTTTTAGATTATATAGAGTTTCCTTTCGAAAGCATTTCTTATTCTAAGCATATTCTGTCCAAGGCCCTGAAGTCAGCAACGTTCTTTTCCCAAGACTTCCTTGCTGGAGAATTGGCCGCTGCACAGCTCTTTGCAATATCCACAGCTTTGGGAACATATAAAGCAAACCCATCGAGATGCACAAACATAAGCATACAAATCAAAGCATGTGTGTTACTTTCAGGGAAAGTGATGCCCATAATTACAATGTAAAGATCTGTGCAGATCAGCCCACAGAGGGGCTCTGCACTCAAGTCAGYGCAATTCTGCGTGTGCCAAGGGCTTCCTCTTGCTTGATGTTTACAGGGGAGACGAACAGATGATCCCGGCAGATTTAGACAAAGGAACTGATACCTGTTTTGCTTCCATTAAAARGGGATATGGGGAAAACAATCCACATGTAGAAAGCACAGGGATGAAATTAGAAGAGGGAAGTGAAAAGGATACTGCTGTTTCACAGCTCTTGAGATTTTCTTGAATCATGCTTTAATCCCCTTACAATTGCTTTGAAAGTTTATAGAAAGTTTACTCAATTCCTGTCCAAATAACATGTAAAGGATTTCTGAAAAGATGTTTCATTCCTCATATTTATAAGAAATGTTGGTTTAAAGGTATTAATATGGSGATGCTGTTTTATGTGAAGTTCAAATATGTCTCATTTGTCTAAGCACAAGCTTGTTTTCTTTTAAAAAGAATCCCAAAGACCTACAAGACCAACAGATTGGAACAGTAGTCAGAGCATGTTTGAGACCTCTGAGTGCATGAGATAAGTATAATTTATGTGACTATGTGCTTAGAAGATATCACCAATGCAGTTTTAAATAAAAAAGAAAAAAAAACACAAACCAGAAAACAGCAGATGAACATACTTGCTAATATCAATAAAATGAAGGGGGAAAAAAAATCTAAGAGGTGGCATCATTCAAGTCCTCAAGCACGTGCTAAACACATACAAGAATTGCCTCACTTTGAATTCATAAAGGATTATGAAATGCTGAAGCTGCTGATAGCATAGGAAAAAGCCCATCAAACAACAGTTCATGTTCGTCTTTCAATGGAGAGAAGGCAAAAACTTAGTAAGCTGYTTGAACTAACCCTAAAAATACTCTGGATTTCTGTCTAGTATTTTGGGGCCTATTGCCTTTCCTGTTCCTTAGTATTCATCATCCAAAGTCATACCAGTAAGACAGCAATTAGATGCTAGCAGTATTTCAAACATGAAGTCATTCTAACAAGAGCTAGATGATGGGCAAAAATTGTGTTAAACTTTTAGATACAGGCAGACTGGGAAGAAGCACTTTATCACCAGAGTGAAACAGATGTTGCAGTTAGATACAGACTTAAGTCACGTACTTGTACCAAGGCTAGATGTGTATGGGGAAGACAGACTTCATACCTTATGAGTATACCTTATTATAGCTAGCAACAGATACGATAGTTCATACATATTTTAATCTGACTCAAAGTATTTGCACCTACATTTCAGGCCTCATATCTAATTCACTGTTGTTGCTTTTTACAGTTAAAAAGCATTCATGCTAAGATTTTACAGAAAAAGAATTACTGATAGACAAGTTCTACTGTTATTATTTCTTTCTTTCTTTTCCTGAAAAAAAAGTTATTTTCAATTGTTAAGAAACAACCATCCTGCCTGGTATTGCAAGATAAATCTTACTGCTCATGCTGTGGTCATGAGTCTCATCTAATGCGACAGGGCAAGATATCAAATTGGAGTCTATTTAATTTAATAGGATTTCCTCAGAAGACCACTACCGTACTTCTGAAGATGCCATCATATCTCATATTACAGAAGTAAAACAGTCACTGAAAAATACTGAAATATCTAAAATGAGCATTTAGGAATTATGTTCTTTCTAAAAATCAACTGTTGACTAGAAAACATGTGCAAGAATAAAAGAACTATTTATACAAAAGGAATAATCTTATTAAGCCTGTTAAAAAGTCATTTTCTTGGAGTATAAATGCCCATTTCTTCTGTGCACCTCATTACCAAAAGTCATGGAAAAGACAAGCTAATGAACAAAAGAAAGCCTAGCCTCAGGCCAGTTTCTGCTTTTGGAAATTCCTAYGTAACCCCTCGTGAAACAGAAAAGAGATGTACAAGCATATCCACAAGAAAGAATCTGGCCTGATGTTTAAATTGCACTTATAAAAGATCATGTTATTTGAAGCAATAACTCACTGTTTAGACACATCAGGCATTTTTGTCTGTTCTTTCTTCCTCGTATCCACTGTCGGTTCTACAGGGCTAAGTACTACAGCAGCACATGAGACTATCGACTGGTATGAGTCTTCCCGGCAAACTGCAAAGATAAAAATCTCAGCGTTAAAAAGTGAACTCAGTGTGTATTTTAAATGTTTTTTTAAAAAGCAAAATATACGATCAAGTCCTACTGCAACAAATAAAATTGCAAATGATTTATCAGACTTCATTATAGTCTCCTCAAATGAAAAGCTTCATAGTTTTTCACATTTCCCAAAGTGTTTGCTTGGCACTTTTTTGCCATAGACTGATGTGCCCATCATCACTCACTAAGGTTTAGCTCGCACAAGATATGATGTCAGTCTACTCCAGCTCACTGGTGTGTGTGAGTCCTAAAAGGACTCATATTTTCACAAGTAACATCAGAGTACGATGCATTTTTTGTTCTTTTTTCTGTCACAAATTAAAAGTGAGAGCAGAAAGTAAGGATGGTTTTCAGATGAGCCTCCCACCATTAGAAATTTCAGACTTGGTAAGAGTCTAGTTTTGAGAAAGTCTGATTAGCCAGGTTCTTTGGCTTCAACCGTTAAGTCTCACTTCAGTCCAAAAAGGCCAAATCCAAATGGTCTAGGAGTGATATCTGCTATGTTGATTCATGCTTTCCCTTCATACAAATTATTTACGTATCATAGTGCTGGACAATATGACTCAGATGATATCAAAGCTGGAAGAACAATCATTTATCGCAGCTGAGCATCTGGCCCAAGTAGTACTAATAAATGAATTCTCAAAAGCATCTGACCTCTGAAGAGACAGCTATACTTGTTAAAATAYATACATATATAGATATACACACACACATATAGTCTAAAATTTAAATTACAAGTACTAGTAATTTAGCACTTAAGTAGTCACCACTCACTGCTACACATTTTGAAGGTATAGATTTCCTTAACAGCCAAGGTCTACACTTATGAGCCGAATAAAAGCTGGAAGTAAAAGTTAGTTGTATTGTACAAACCACAGCAGCTTCTTGTATTATACATTTGTCGGACTATACATGTTGTGCGTAAGCAAGAAAGAGTGTGGTGACCCATGTTTTAAGCAGAAAGTCGCACAGGATTTTAAATGTATAACATATAAAACTACTTTATAGTGCACACGTGCACATATACAGCTTGTAACAGACAGTAAAACAGGAACGACCACCACACCTTGCCAGGGATTCAAAGCCAGAAAGAACCTATTTTATCAGTGCGTACATTAGGGCGAGGCTGTGACAGCTGGGAACGTTCAACTGGGACATATCGCCAYGGCAGACTTGTTTCTGCTGCCTCACTGACCATCCAGCCTCCACAGCGATGTGCCTCCTCCTTACGGTCTGCAGGCGACCTATCTTTTGCAGAGCCTGTTCTCCTCTAGCAAAACCCTGCAGTAAAGCTTCATCCATACAACCGCCACTGAGCACCAACCCACAACGATTACCAAGATAAATAGCGTGGCATTTTCCCCGAGTGCTCAAATGGCACTGAGTATGAATTCGGCACACATCTACCAGGCGCTGCATGCCAGACACACACCCTGGAGTGAAAACTCATGCTTTAAGGCAGCTCCAGAGTAGATTTAAAGGAAAAGGTCAAAAGCCACTTGGATATTTGCACAAAGGTCTGCAACATGCAAGCGGGGGGGTTTGCTTTCAGAGCAATTCTGAGCCCTTCGCAGCATGGGCAGATTCTGACAGGAAGAAAATCTTTTTACGGAGCACAAGTAATTATGTTTAATGCATTTGATTTTCTCCAGCACTGTTTATGCTGGTATGTTTAAATGCTACCAACACAAACTAGACAGTACTGAAATGTCACCTTCATTTTCCTTTGGAAGTGATGTTCATAACTTGGTCACCATCAGACACCAGTCTCCAAAACACAACCATRCCTAAAGAGAACTTATCACATTGCATATTGACATATGAGTGGGATAAACATTACAAGTTGCTACTTAAAAAAAAGTAAGGAGGGGACCATGCAAAACACAGCTAGCAAGAATATAGAAGAAAACATGAGTTGTAGGCGAGTTTTATATTACTGTAAACATTATGTGCAACCAGCATACCTCATATCTGTGAGATGCTATTTGGTAGGCACCAAGCAATTCAGTGACAGCATCTCCAACACCTTGTACATGCAAATTAGCATCTTCTCATTACAGCCACTGACTGAAACTGAATATGTGCAAATGAGAAGCTTTAGGTCTGTCCGACTCCTGATTTATAGCTAAATTGTAAAAAGACAGGTTTGTCTAGGGGCAATACTGAATTTCATTACCTGAATTTTAAGCTAAAACACCAATTAAAAAAAAAAAGGGAAAATATGAAGCAAATATGTATTTCTCTTTCAAATAAGAGAGCTGTGATACCACTTGAAGATTTAGTTATTAATTGACAACTTGTAAAAGGTCTTGTAACTATGAAAGCGTCATAGGGTAGGATTTTGCCTGGATCACCTACTACCCATCAGAGTAGCTACAAAGAAAGATAAAACTGTAAAAAAGATGCCACTGCTAGCCTCTCACCCTGCACAGAAACTTCACATGAATGAGCAAAATCTAATGACCAATGCTATCTGGTGGCTGAATAATCCCCTCGTTCACAGCTGAAGACAAACCCAGCAGCCTTGCAGTGAGCTGAGCTTGAGGAGTTTATTATCCTCCCATTCTAGAAAGAAATATGTTTTGGCATGGCTTTTTAAAGCCCCTACAATTCCTTCTTTTTATCTCAAGCCTCTGTGCACACAACCATAAGTCATTATGGGCTAATTAACTAAAATGTCATGAAATAGTGACAACACAGCAGCAAGTAATTTTCATCTGCTGGAGTGTATTCTCTTATTATCTGTTCAGAGCTTTCATTCAAGTAATGAGAATGTGCTTGAAAGCAGAATAACAACTCTCATATTTAACATTGATGGGGACAGGCACTGTTCTACTTAAGAAGCCCATTTGGTTTTCCATTCTCCATTTCAAGTTTCTCTTCAGCGTAGTTTGTTTTCTGTACCTTCACTTTTCAGGTACTTTTGGTCCACATTTCACCAAAAAAAGAAGAAAATTTACTGATGTCTACCCACTGTACTCATCATTAATCTGAGTCTCTTAGATTCCCCAAATATTACAGACCTTGAAATACCAAACCAAGACACTGAGGGATTTTCCCCTCTTAACCATAAGTCCTTTCAAGGGTCCAATTTTATCAGCCAGCAAGAACTTTGAAATTTAGCCTTCCCAAACAAATTGGTAAGGAAAACAGAAAAAAAGCAAAATTTTTCATTATATGAGTTGGTATAGGTAAAAGCCATCAATGCAAACAGCTGCCCCAGGCTCTAACAGTATTTTGGAAGCAAGTGTGCAAGCTAGTTYGATGCCTTACTGACCAACTCTGCTCTCCGTACGTATCCCTGCAGTTTACGGACAAAAGAAGAACTGGTATTTTTAACCTGCAAGGAGTAAGTTTCCAAAGCTGCTGACTGCTTCTTTTTCCTCTGTATTTTCTAACCACCAGCTTGGTTAGATTTCCCATACAATACTATAGATGGGGCTTAAATATGACAGACTTTACTAAATGTTTTTACCATATTATTTTAATTCTGTTCTTCTTGGGTATCATATAGGAAAGTTTGCAAAATGCCTGATTACAGTCATGCATTTAGTTGTTCCATTTTCCTAACACTGTGCTGTGTAAAAAGCAAGTGTTGTTCTTCAGTCTATGAATAAAAAAYGTGCCCTTTGCCTACAGCATGTAGTAAGCAAAGTGAAACACGTTTTATCTAATCACCAACAAATATGCAGGGAATAGTACAAGTAAATGCCTCTGCATTTGAAAAATATCCCCAAAATGCCTTATGTTGCCAGTGCATGTATTGTACAGGATCACTATCTGAGTTCAGCACTTCCTTAACCTTTATTTTCCAGCTACAGCAAAAGATAAATAAGCAGTAACAAAAATTGCCTCACGAAGCTGAACTACCACTATGTTTGTGTACATTGTGCTAAGGGCCAAAGTCCAGCTCCCTTGTTCGCACTGGGTAGTAGCTTGCTCCACAAAAGAGGGAATACATTTCGACACAGTCAGCGTGCATAGGTCTGCCGGGAGGGGACTGGGCAATTTAGGTTAGTACTTCTTGATCATTAACAGCCACTTCATGAGAGGACAGCTGTTGGGGACGCATCACCTCTGATCTGGCCTGTTTAGTATAAATCCCCAATATCACTTCATTCAATATTTAGGGAGGGAAAAAAGGACGACTGTCCTTTTAACCGTTTGTAAAACAAGACAGGAAGCAGCAGTTACGTTCTGGCGCGCTGCTGCATTTTGCCAAGGGCACACCAACTGCAGCACGGCTCGAACGGGGAGCTTCCTTCGCTCGCTGGCTGCTGCGTCCCTCCGGGGCTGCGGGGGAAGCCTGGGCAGGGCACCAGCGCCGAGGCAAACCACCAGCTCATTTGATAGTAGCTGTAGCAAGTCCTTTAGAYGTAGGAGACAACAATATTTAGTGGCTCGCAATGTGTTACACGGGGACTGTCTTCTGAAAAAATAGGTAATTCCCATGCAAGCGAGATGGTACTTTTCAGTAATCGCATCTCCTTTATTCCTTATTTACCCCTTAAGTAATCAGCCAGTAACTGCAGTGAAATACTGCAACTGGAGGAACATCTTTGCTATGTATCACCATTTACAAAACGTATTTCTCTTGGTAAAATAAAGACAGTACGTATCAAGTCATATACAGGACAACTCTACAGAAAGAATAAAAACAAATGGACTAACTTCACACAATGGTATTTTAAGAGATCAGTACTGCTTTTAAAAGTTACCTAATTCCTCGCCCAGAGTCTCCAGTTTACACTTCAATGAAGCATGCAGTTTGTTTTCTTTCATTGCCAAGTGTTTTAAAAGTACCTCACATATTTATTACTAGGAGGGTTGACTTGGAGTGACCATAGTTGGTTTAAGCATTCCCAGAACATGGTTTATTATCGAAATAAATCTACCCATTTGGAGACACAAAAACTTTTTCTTTCTTTTCCCGTTTCTTTCAAGAACAACGAGAGTGACTAATTTGACAGTTACTTCAAGTTCGATCAACTAGAGAAAAATTTTTCATTCCCTGAACAGTATGGCCAGTAAGAAACCTTCAAGAGCCACTGAACATAAAGCATATGTCTGGAGAATAAAAGGATTTTAAGCTCTAGGGGCATCTTCTCCAGCATCTACTGCAAATACTCTGTTAATTGTACACTTTTATTTTTTTAATTAGAGAAGAGACGAGATCTGGTTATCATCACTAACTAGGAAAAAAAAGTCTCTTTTGATACAAGACACGAGAGGTCATTTGGTAAAATTAATAGTAAGTACTACACAATTCAGGGAAAATAAAGGGAAAATGTTGATGTGCGGTGTCTAATGGAAGCGTGAGGGATTCAGGACACAGGCAGCTGGGGACAGTGAAGTATTCCTGGATTCAAACATGCTGGATGCTCATTCTAACAAGTATTTGCACTTCTGACTGTTAAGTTTAAAATAATCAAACGTCATTATTCAAGAGACAAAACAAGTCTGGAAACAATTGCTGTTTTTTTTACCAAAAGCTTCCACTTTTTCCTGCAAAAAGTTAGGCAATCAACCAGGAGCATAGAAGAGGTTAAATACTCCCCTCGGACATATCAGCCACCTGCCACTGCAGGAGGCAGGAGACTGAAACATCAGGAGCAACACCTGCATCCAAAGGATCAGTCACACATTTCTTTTTGCATTTGCTGGCTTTCCATAGTATTTTAATTACTCTAGAGCACCAATTCCAGATTCAGGCCTTTACATTTCAATRCACTGTTCTCTAAATTTCTGCCCTAATGAGGCTTAGGAAATGAGCTGAATTCTGAGCTGATCTGAATGAATAATGAGTTGCACGAGTTGAGTCCCACCTGTACGTGCACTAGTTTTATAGCTGAGGCAGAGTAGGGCATACAGGCTTTCCTCAAAAAGAAAAAAAAAAGGGGGGGGAGAGAGATTGAGATTATACTGCAAATTTCTTCAGTTAAATTATTCTGGTATTGAAGAGAATGAATGTAGAGCTAAGGGAAGAAAAAGGAACATTTTAAACATGCAACTCAAGCTATCTTTTCAGGAGCTGTTGATACTAGAAATAGTTCATAAGAGAAGATCCTAGTGTATTAATTCTGGCATCTCCAGTAAAAAACTGTGGTTAATTTAGACAGGTTTGGAAGATTTACACTCATTTATTTCTACTGACATTTAAAATTYGATGAAAAGATATGCTGTTTCAGTCTCTTGGTAGTCCTGTTCACCAAAAGAATCCTCAACTGTTCATTCTCTCTTTAGTTTTTCCTCATATACCTAGACTTTTTCAGTTATTGTATTCTAACTTTTTATATATTTCTGAATTTTAACATGTATTTTTTAAATTATGCTATATTTAAATTAGAATGGATTTTTTTCCTTTTTATTATATGTTGAATTTTCTAAAGCACACCTCTAATTTTTTCCAAGGATGTTCTTAGTATTTCTAGACAATACGTGCTTAAGTAGAGAAGTAAACCTCACAGGTTTGGGGTGTTCATTGCACAGGCATCAAAAACTTTGGCTACTTAATCAAACCTCTCAAGTCTCTACTATCAGGCTGAAGATTCTCGTAGTAATAACATTTCTCCCGAATTTCACACATAATCCTCATTTCTCCCTAAATCAGAAAAGAAAAAGGAGAAAGGGAGGGAGATGAAGATGAAGCACTAAGAAACAGTTTGTCACTTACGGTTTCTGATCTCACTCAAGTTAATGAAAACAGAGGGGGAAAAAATGCCCCTAAAAGAGTCTTAAAATTTCAAGACATTCTAGTCTGAATTGAGAAAGGTATTTGAGAGTTCACGTATCATTGATTTTTTGTTAGTTTTCAGTTCCAACAGTTTATTTGCCCTGCGCCAACTTGCATAACGTTAGAGAAGTTYCAGCGCAGTATCAGGACACTCTAGTAAAAATCTTCAAAGCCACACTGCTATAGCAAGTCATACCGTTACCTYTTCAAATCACCACCATATTTTTTAGATTCCACAGTCATTTTCTTAGGAAGCTTTATTTGCCTTTTATTATAGCATCTTATAAATAGCTTCTTTTTTTTTTTAAATCTGTTATCCCTTCCTCACGACACAGACTTAATGTCTACTTTTCTCTGTCCATTCACTGGGCTCAAGAACGAACCATCGTGCAGACCAATATCTTTGTCAACTCGAAACACCATGTGCACTAAACACTTCAGCAAAACCTAGTGCCCAGTTCCACTTCCACAAACTCTTTCTCAGYCCCAGAAACACAACAAAATATTTGAATTCTGTGTTACTAAACCTTAGAGCCCAAGGAGACTGTTGATCTCTTTAAAGTCATGCAAAAGGCCAGGTACTTTGGCTGAAAACCATTTTGACCATCTACTTAAAAAAAAGTCTAATAGTAAGAAAATGCCCAATTTTCCTGCTTCTTGATTGTAGATTTGATGAGGACCTTAGTGGAAAGAAAGGTGGGGGGGGGGGACTGAAACCATCACCATTTTGTTATTAGTTCAATAGTTATTCTAGTGCCTCTTGTCCCTTAGAAACAGCTACATTTCACAATGTTGGCCACATGAAGGCTTAAGAGAATGAGACTATATGCTCACAGTCCCCAAAGGGTTTGCTGTAATAACTCCGCAATAAAACCACAGGCCCAATTCTTAAACACAGCATAGTCACAATCAGAAATTCTATAATGGCCGGGTAATTGGCGCTATTACTGGCAAATGAATTACATTCTATCAGCTTCTTACAYTTCCTGCCTCTTTTGTACTATTCACAAAGGCCGCACACGCATATCAGCTTTGTGCTATCTACACTGGAATCCAATTGCGAAGGCTATATAGCTCAGCATTATTCGCAAGTCAGGTAATTCTTCTAAAACGCTTGCAATTCTGGAGTGCATTATTTGCACCCTTTCATTTGTATTCTAAGTTTACTTATTCGCCACTGCAATAATTTGGTAATAGCCATATATGAAATTCAGGACTACTAACTTGTACTCCATAAGAAATTAAACTAAAAGAAGCAGCTCCTGCTGCTTCTTTTAATGCTAATGCCTAATAGAATGGTAATCCTTGCACTTTGGTCATCTAATCATGCCAGAATGATGATAAACAATGAAAGCACTCATCGATAAAATAATTGCCTAGATAATGACGACTGGGGTGACCACTTCTCATACTTTTTCTGTTAAGTACACAATATTGACAGATTGACTGTAGTTTGGTCTCTCTTGAGAAGGAAAGGGTATCACCTTAACTCCTGTTTAGAGTGGTACCTCCCCAAAGCTTACGAYGACTTGCGGACTTCCTTAACCAGAAGGGTTGTCTCTCTATTTACTCAACTCCAATGGACTTAATGAATTTGCTRAATTACTTTTATACCTATACCTATAGARACTTTTATCATCCACAACATCCTGCAGAGTTCCAAAGCTTACSTATCTGTTACATGAAGAAGTATTTCTATTAGTTCATTTTAAACTTGCCACCAACTAGTTTCCTCCATTAGATTCTCCATTAGATTCTTCATCAGTCATCTCTTTTGCAGGCCACAGAATCTGAGTTTGCTCTTGCAGAAACTGTTCTGTATCTCTGACCACCCCATTATCTCCCCCAAACTCCTGCAGTGATGGATCACTGTAACAACACTGGCAGAAACTGTAACTGCATTCACTGAAAAATAAGTRGGTTAGTTTTTCAGCTGTAAATACTTTACACCTAAAACATTCTAAGTATATCTATATATATATGTAATTATATGCCTGAGGCTGCTTCTAAAATACTCTCTTATTCACAGGAAACTACTTAAAGTTAATRTCATTATATTATACGTATGTATACACACATGTAGGAATTGAAACATCAACTTCCAAAGCATAAAATAAAAGCACATTCTATGTCTAATAGGCAGGTATTGCTTCCCAATATCAAAAAGCAGTGTTTGGCAAAAGACATGAAGGAGAACTTGTATTTTATTCACCAAGTAGCTCTCCTCTGCATATTCATGTGGGAAAAAATGATGGCCATGCTTATATTTAACCTGCRGAACATCTGTGACTCCTGTTCCTATGAAGTCATTGCCTCACAGAACACCAYGGATAGAAAAGTACCTTTAACCTAAAGGACAGGGAGATTTCTAGATATCACAGCAGCGCCACGGACCAAGATCTCACTGGGCTAGCTCATTACAGATATACAGACCAAAAGGCAACCTCTGCTCCAAAGGCTGAGCAAAGGGATCACAAACAAATCCATGATGGAGCAGGAAGTTAAAGCCACCTGGCCAAGATCCCATTAACTTTGATTACTAAGTTGCATTTCTTTTTAAAACCCAGTTTTAACATTATAAAAATGTTTGCTAGTGCCTCTTCACAAAACCTGATTTTAATACAATAAATTCTAAGCACTTGCTAAATATGCCTCATTGGGTAATTAATTTAATAGCATTTTAATAATCATCCTGTGATCTTTCAGTAGTAATATTAAATGTCATTTTTAAAAATCAGTGTACATCAGAACTCTAACCTGCAGACAAAACCACAGAATACTTCTCAAATGGAGTCTTTAAGTCTCTTTACAAACTCTATTTGAAAAATATTTTGAAAAACTGAAAAAGAATATTATACTACCCATGTACACATTGCAACCAGCCCAGAGATCTGATTACCCAAGAAGGGTTTCAGTTAGAAACCCAAATTTATCCTCCGCCTGCAGCCCCTTTGCACTGTTTCTCTTTCTGGTTTGCAGCACTCCCTCCTTGGGTGCTGAGCCTGCCAGCTGCACAGCCTTGGCTGGGAGCGGACACAACCGTTGCCTGCAACCCAGTCTTCCCAGTGGCAGAAGTGAAGACAACACAGTCTACACTCAGCTGTCACATGTATTTCATTAACCTGTTTTCATTTTTAAGAGAACTAGATCAATTTACAAGTCATTTTAAAAAAAGACTGTGTTTTGCTGCAATACACTAAGGTCCATGCAGCTATAATCCCCTGATTTCAATGGCCGTAGTCACTGTGCACCTTCGCTGCAATGTAGCAGAATTCAGTCCTCCCACTTCAAGAAAAAAACTAAGTTATTGGAAAGACTTTGGTTTACGCATRATCTCAAGAACCCCATCTCACACTGGTTAAATAAGAATACCAAGTATTTATACATCCAACTACTACGACCATAAAAGCATCTCTACAAAAACTGTTATGCCAAAAAATGTAAACACTGCTATATGCAGCAGGCTATAGCTTTGCACCCTTCTTTGTTTATATCCTAGCAGATAAAYGGTATAGAAATGTCACTGAGACATGATCATGAAATAGGATCCCTTATAGGAAGATACCGTAATTTAAGGTTTGATATTGAGAGAAAACATTATTCTTGCTTTGAACTAGTAACATTAAGAGTTTAAAACGCAACCAACTTTCACTAGCTTTTGGCAACACATTATCAGTCAGAATGATGCTGCAGGCTTGTATTATTAGCACTGTAGTCTGTGACTTGTGTCATCACATGGATGTCAATAAAAAGCACATGCATAAGAGGGAAAGGYTGCAATGAAAGACTAATGATCTGAACCCCAACAATCATGTCTAATTCTGCCAAATGGCAAAAAGTACCACAATTATAAGGTATGAATACCCATTAGCACAAAAAGCACAGCCTTATTCACTCCCTTTAGGACATAAGGTAACGTTCAAGATATAGTTCAAATACAAGCATTGGTATATTCCCAAAGGGGCTTTGAAGGTAACCGGTTAAATTCATTTTCCACAGAAAAGAGTCCAAAACATCCGTAAAATATGTATAAGTATATGTATTCATTTAAAAACTAATACCTTTAAGATAAAGCTACTATGCTAAGTTAAAAAAAAATGTACAAACACAAGTAAAAGGGAACTTGAATACATGRGAACACAACAGTAACTAAAAAGAAAAGTTAGATTTTCCTAACAATTTACTGAGTTTTTCTAAGTGAACACAAATGTATGGTAACATTTGGCAATCGAATCACTTCTGACAATCTCAGGGATAAAAAGAGATGAACATAGTATTCAACACGTTGGAGTTACCAAAACATAATGAATTTGTGCCTGTCCACAGAGCTGCTCAGARTCTTCATGGATAGGTTTATGGGGCAAAAGATGTTCACTCAAACCTCCTCCACTGGTAGTATATCCAAAGTTCTTGGTCTATAAGCAGGTTTTAACAAAAGTACACTTTTAAATGATACTGGAAAGAGCTATGCAATCTGCTTCTAGAGCCAGCTGAAGAGTATGAGAGGAAGGAACTAAAATTTTAAGTTTTTTGCCCAGCCAAAAGGGTAGGACTCACATATACCACTTGATAACCCTCAAAATGCCATCTGTCTACATATTTCATAACATTTACCCTAAGCATTCAAGTAACATGATCCAGGCTTCAGAARATGACAAATTACTTTAAAAATTCATGGTATTACTTAGAACAGAAAATGCTGGTTTATTTCTACTGGACTTCTGGAGTTTATGAGTCTTTATGATGTACTCGCATCTTTTTTTAAACTTTTTCTACCATCAAAAGAGCAAGAAACATACTCAAACAATGACCGCAAAAGCTGGAGCTCTTGGAAAAGTCACATGTAATAAAATTTCCATTAGAAGGACAAGAATTAGCAGCTTTGCACAAAAATGACATTAAGCTCTAGTTTGAAATGCTCTCCTAGCTTCTGAAAATTTGCTGGTCTGATTAAATCTAAGAGATCTGAAATCTAAATCACGCTCACATATAGCTGTTTTACAACGTACTTGGAGATTAAAAAAAAAAAAAGTTTGTGAAAGTTTGCCTTGCGAATAAGAATCTTCYGAGCTGGTGCCTGCTCAGTGCTGGCAGGACAACTTGAAGACTTGGTGAAAGAGGATTAATAGCAGAGAAAAGTCACACAAATCTATTTCTTTGAGATGCAACTTCTGCCCCTGTCAGAACCCAAGCAGCTTATGAGATATCTAAGTATCAGGTGGGTTCTAGCTGCAGGCAACAGCACCTTTCTAAAGCTTTCAAGAACATTAACTGAAGCGGCTYATGGTTTTGTGCACTCATTTAAACTACAAAACACAGATGAGTTAGAACTGAGGCTCTACAGAAAGCAGATGTCAGGTACCGGAGCACAGGGCCATGACGCCCCACAGAAGGGCTGAGCCCTGACCCAAAGTAAGGCCACTCCCGAGATCTGGGACATCATTACTGCTGGGCAGCTAATACCTGTTGGGTCAGCAGTAAGATGCATCTGACTAGAACTCCTAAACCTTTACTGGTCCCCACTAAAGGGTTCAGGGATCACTGTGGGTGCAGCAGAGGCTGCGCCCTGGCCTATAGCCTGACCAGAGCTTTCTGTGGGGTTGGGGGTCAGCCAGGAGCAGGGGCAGCCAGGAGTAGGGGCACGTTTCCACATGGCCTGAGAGCCAGGCCCCACGGCGCTCAGCCCAGAGAGCTACAGGGGGCCAGACCCCATAGCACACAGGGCAGGAGAGCAGCAGGGGCCAGGCCCACGGGGCTCAGCTCAGGGCTGGAGCAAGCCAGGCTTACCGTGAGAGGGCAGCAGGCATCAGGGCACCAACAGAGGCAGGGCAGGGACCCCACCAACGGCCCCATCCTGGGCAGGGCTGGTGGCAGCAGCAGCAGCGGCAGCAGCAGCAGGCTCCCCACCACCCAGCAACCACCAGAGAAACACATGGGGATGAGACAGACGTGGGTCATGCCAGGGAGCCCCATCAGGGCCAGGGCTGGGTGCAGGCTGCCTGCCAGCCCCCCAGCCCAAGTGGAAATGGGGTCCCTGGGCTCACAAGGGGGCCAGGTGAAGCTCCTCAGGGCAATTAAGGCTGTCGGTACCCTCCTGGCCCCACCAGCACACCTGGTCAGGACTGCTGGCTGCGAGGGATTACTGAGCAAGACTAGGCACCTGCAATAAAAGGACTAATAAGATCTCTTCAGTAGAAAATGCCTCAGCTAAGGCTCTCCAGAAGCATGAAAGCGAGGGCCTTTAAATGGCGTTTTTCTCTGGGATCACACAAACTATTGGGTTTCTGCAGCTTCCTGGAGTCTCTTCATGCCAGCTGAGCCCAATAACTGCCTGTTAGCCTGCGGCAAGCCTGGGACGAGGCACCACATCYGATGCCTCAGTGAAGTGGCTTAAGCTAATGCGTGTTACCTCACAGTTGTGAATGGCTCTAAGTTCAGTTGTCTCATATGGAGAAACTCATGAAGCTGTAGTAAGCCCATGGGTGGACCTGACTCTGCAGACATTAACTGACGCAGATTGCTCTGGGACACCTTGGTCCTGACGGAAAGCTGACCAAGGGCACGAGGAGGCGGCCGGCTGCCTGCAGGGTCACCCTGTGGCAGCACACTGGGTTTCCGTGCAGCGTCCTAGCTCGCAGCCAGCGCTGCTCTTGGTGGGGGGAGAACTGTGGATTCACAGTGCTGTGTTCCTGTAACACATCAACATATCCAAGATGCATTTCTCTGCACAGTTCTAATTGCAAAATAAAAGCCAGCCCTGGCTGATGGAAGAGAAAATGAAACAGAAGCCAAAACCTCTGCTTTTCCCATAAGAATGCAAAAAGTATTATTGAAAGCACCATTTCTAGATGAAAGCATAAAGCCACCCCCCGGCAATTTTGATAAGGTACCAGAAACAGTGCAACACTTCTCTCTTTCCTTAAAGAAACAGAAAAATTCACAACAGTGATTTTTCCCAGCCATAAGAACAGGCTGCCTCAAAGTTCCCTTTTCAGCCAAAAAGAGAATGATAGTTTCAGTTCTGTTTTGCGATCATGTTTGGGTTTGAGTTTCTACTTGAGCTATGTGATGCCTTCAAGAAAAGCAGCAGAGGTACAGGAGTGCCTGTGACACTGGCACCTTAACAGGGGGAATATAGAAAGCCCTGCAGGGCATTTCTGTAGGCACGGTACAAGCCCCTGAAGGAACGACTACTTTAACAACAATATCCGCTACCTCCGCTACTGTCATTTACCACAAGTAAAATAATTGTCAAAACTCAATAGCAAGTATTTTCAGGTGCATAGTCTCTTGGCCTCAAATATTATTCTTGACCTAGCTAAAAAAAAAAAAAAGACTGACAGGCAAGAAAGATTAATTTATTGTTGTTCATATAGAACAGTAATAATCACAAGAAATTAATTTAAGCAATTGATACATAAATAAACCTCCAAAAGCACAGTTTTCCAAGAAAATTATTAAATAAAAATGCAGTGTCAGCTCTTYCCCCTTGCACTTTCTAACAACAAAAACTCGCTGGGAAAATAAATGAGATATTTTTGTTTTGTAAGAGGAATAGTAGGAGGCTGTTTGCCATTCTGTTAAAAACGCACTGGCACCTGCTAGCAGGAACACCAGGTATAATTGCAGATAGAGCTGTATGTCTTCTCAGACACAGAATGACAGCCTCTGTCACCTGCAATGACAAGCAACTCGGTGAGCAATCCCTAAAGCAGTGCATTTGTCATAGCTATTCCAAACTCCTTCAGTCTTTTGCATAAGACACTCCCATAGTGTGTATTAGAAATTTGCATCACACTGAAATGATTAGAGGAGGCATGAAGAATATGCTGTCTCTTTTCTCAAGAAAAGAATCTTCCATATTTATAATAAAACACAAACAATATATTCACTCTTTTGCCCACTCTAAGATGGGTGGGTTTTATTTATTTATTTATTTATTTAGCTCTTGAGGGAGTTTTTGTTTAGTGATTAAAACTGCCCCAACCCCGGAACCTTGCTTAGTTAATAACTTCAATATTTGCACATCTCCCTGGAGAAACTTCAAGACCACTGTGCACTTAACTGGTATTGAGTTTTCGTTTTGTTTTTCTTAAAAATCATCAAAATTGTATAAAATCACAGGGTTTTGATATTATTTAGTAAATCTACAACAACATATACCAAATAAAATCACTCTCTTCAGAAAATAAAAATAAAAGTTTATTGGGGAAAGTCAACTCCATATTATGCTTTGAACTACGTCTGCAGCAGTAGCAGGCCTTTCCTGAGCTAAACTGCAGCCTGGGCTAAACTGCAGCCTGGGCTAAACTGCAGCCTGGCCTCTGCACTTGCACAGCACAGTGCAGGAAAGCCAAGTCAACTCACGTCTCTGCAAGTGCCTGGCAATCTTGCATCCAAGCAGGTGTAAGTAAACAGCTAAGGCTCACCATCCCAGCCGGGCAACCTCAAAGCAGTGGAGAAATAAAGAAAATGGGTAGAGCTTAACCCACAGTCTCAGCAACAAATATACCAGCAGCAACTGGAACAGGAGGGCAGTATTATGATTACCTATTGATACACCGCTGAACCAAGAGGGAAAATGCAGAGACTTAACAGCCTGTTAAATCATGGAATGAGACAGAATACACCATACCCCATAAGGTGGGCACCTACGGTCACCAGGGCCTGAGAAGAACACTTGTACATTCACAGGACGGGGCAATGAAGCATCTTCACTGGTATGTTGTGGCAGCAAGCAAGAGAGAGATTCTAAAAGGCAGGCAGAATATGAATTTCCTAGGCTGTTTATATAGTTTTTCAAGCAACACCACAGAAATAAATAGATGAGTTAGCTAGGTGACAAGAAAGGTCAGTAGCAGTTGTGGAAAGAGAACATTGAACTTCCATGCCAAGAAGAAAACTGTGAAGCAGAATACGACTGCTCATCCATGTGCCGTGGCAGCACTTTTAGAATCCTGTCCATTAACATACCTTGTAGATTTTGCTATACTTAGTGTTTTTCAGGACTTCCAGGCCAAATGAAATTATTACAGTCATCTGATCTGACGTGTGGTACAGTACAGGCTGTGGTTCTTCTAAAAGCATAGCAATAATTTACTGTTCCCTGTCTTACCTTGTTGCAAAACCTTGGTGGAGATCACTGCTATGTCAGATTAGTAAGTGATCTGCTGAGTTCTCCCAATAAATGGCCAAAATAACAGCATAATTTTTTCCAATTGATTTGCAGAATTATAGAATGCTAGACATATATCTGTGCAGGATATACAGCATACGTCAAACGACATATGCATCTTTCCGAAAAACAATAAACCAATTGATTACATTTATGCATTTTCACACTTCTCTTAAATATTAAAAAAGATACAGGTTGAAATCTAAGTAAGTTTTGAGGTAGGTGTATTTTACTTCAAAGATAAATAAATTGAAATACAAATAGATTACTGCATAGTTGGCAGAATGGGTCAGGATCAAAATGATAAGGCAGGCCTAGCAGTCTAGAACAGCAAATAGGCTAGCTAGTTCTAACAAAAATGTTTGAATACAGGCAAATGCAACACCCCCTAGAAACAAAGAATGCAGACTATCACTGCATTTCTGCAATGGAGTTCTGGTCCACAGGAAACCAGGAACTCAGTATGCTGCCTCTGCAAAAATCCCAAATGCAAATCTGAGTTGTACAAACATGGAACTGGTGACTCTGAAGACACTGAAGTCAGGCTCAACTCACTTACCTTCTCACCTTATCAAAAAGGCAACTGAAGGGTGAGTTCATTAGGGTGTATGCAATCCTGCATGGGAGAAAAATCCTGGGGGGGGGGGGAGACCTCCTTGAGTACACAGAGAAAGATTTAACAGAGAGTCAAAATTGTGGCATTAACAGCTATTATGCTATTGTAAAAACATACCATAAAATTTCTAGATGCATGGCTTCAGACATGTTTAAAATTAAGACCAATGACTTTCTGAAAGATATATGTCAGGCAAGTCTATAAGGTTCATTAGAAGCAGAACTAAGTAAAGGATAGTTGCTTTGATATTTAGGAGACCAAATGTGATGAACTGAGGACTTCATCTACTTGTAAAAGTCACAAAAGCTGGTTGCTCAAGGTCACAGTTCAAGGGTGGGGTTATGGCTGTTTCAGATATCCTGACCTGTAAACTAGTGTTTCTAATTATATGACCAGTCTTGGCAAGTGAACTAACATTAGAATGTTTGAGGTATTTTGGAAGCTTCCTACTGTTTTCCTTAAAAAAGTTATTTAAATCATTTTCCTCTTCCTGCAATTTTCAAGTCCAATTCTGACATTGCTGCCCCACAGAGCTCAGTGGAGTGAAAGAAGAATCAGATCATTTATCAGTAAATTAGAAATAAAAATACATGGCTTTAATTTCTCAAAAAAACATTTTCCTATGGCACAGGTCATCTCCCCTCAACATGCAGATGTCTGTTAGCTGGCCACTTGCTGCGCATCTATAAGTCAACATGTCTGAAATACTCCAGATGCTTCAGAGCAGGTACCACCATAGGACAAGGAAGCATCATGTAGATATACTGGTCCTGGAAGCAAAACAGCCACAACTCAGCAATCTCTACCCAGGTCTGTAGTGGATATGCTTTATGCTCTTGTTAAGCATCAGAAATCATATCAGTTAGAAGTATGTCAAAATTCCTAACATGAATCAACACTAAACTACACAGAAAGTCAGTTGTTCCTCCTCTTTTTTTGCATAATACATAAATTTCTTTACAGAAATCAATGTTACAAACCTACCAATCAATGCAACACCTAAGCTGTTACAAATTCATCAGAGTCTGTTTAGATTCTGCCAGTCATAACAACAGCAAGAATGAATAAATAAGCCACTTTTCTCTTATTGGCAGCAGAAGATTTGGAGACTGGGTAATAAGAAAATACACATTTGCACATTATGCCTCTACCTTGGTGAGGCACCTTTCTGCTGTTTCTGACTCTAAAAAGGAAAGAGTGCCATTTAGTGGCCAGGTAGATTTACTACACCTTTTAAGCTGAATGTACACTAGCAGTATCTGTAAGACAATTACAAATGCTGAGCAATGGCACCGTCATTAATATTGCTGTTGGTGTTACTGGATCAAATACAACAAATGTTTTTTGGAGGGGAAGGATGGTGTTGTATTTAAAGCATGATTGGGGACCTGAACTTAATCCCTTTGTGCTTCATCTCCCCTGCTGCAAAAGAACTGTATGTCCTTTCTCTTACATTCCAGCAGACAATAATCTGGGCTATAAATTTTATGAATACAAAAGAGGATACAGTAAAATTGTAGGTGCCAGCAGAAAGATAACTTGAAAATCTGTTCCATGGAAGAAGTCATTATGCTTTAAAAGAGCAGAAAATGCACAGTAAATAGGAGTAAAGCACATATTACCGATTTTCACAGGATAACTCTCCAGCTGAAGATAAAAGTGAATGGCCAAATTCACCTGAAGCTTTCTTTAGAATCATCACGCTTAAGATTTCTGAGCCCAAGGTGAACTGGTTAAATAGAAGGAAAAAGATGAAAGCTCAATGCTCAAATTGCACCATTTGTCAAAGCAGATGAAGTGTGTTCATGAATATGGAAGACTGGATGTGCATCTGTGAACAGAGCAGAATCTGGCCTAATGACTATTTAAATAGCGAGAACACATTTACAGTCCCACATTCCATTTTCCCTTGGGAAATCTCCGATCTTTACTTCGGATGTCATGCCAGAGGCACACTAGGAACTGTTCAAGTAAAATAGATTCTTTTGAAAACTAGCCACATTTCTGGAGGTACCTAAAAACACAGACAAACCACTTCTTTCTAAATCATGGTGATTTTGGAGCTATCTTATACCTGCCAATAAATACCAGAGAATCTGGCCATATATAAAATTGGCTATATCTATCAATGTCCGCCACTTGTGTCCTTGCCGCTAGAGTGGTACATACACAGCCACATAAAAAAATCCTGGTTCTAGAGAAATGGCAACCTACATAGTGAAGCTGGACAAATTAGCTCCCAGGTTTCTAAAACGCAGCGTGTAACTACTCCTCTGTTCGAAAAGAGCAATGTTTCAAGCATCACGGCCTTCTCTGGCATGGCTCCATTTTCATCCAAATGTCAAGAGCTGTAACCTCCACAACCTAATTTAAAACCTGAGCATTCATTGGAAGGAGTCCCGCTAACTTCAAGAGGGCTCTAGACACGAGGCGCAAAGGTTATATCCTTGTCTCTTCAAAGGGAGGGTGACTAATGGGATCTATTACGTGCAGATCATCGCCTTGCATTTTGCAGCGCTTGACCACCAATTCTGGAACCTCCTTCTCACTAGTTCTTTAGACCGCTGTGTATAGGAAGGCAATTTACTTCACTCTCTGGTGAACAATTATGCTCTTAGCTGATTGGAATTTAAAAGCAAGCCTAAGATTAATACTTGACATTTGCTGAAAGCTCTCCAATTTAAAAACAAGAATTATTTGGAAGTTGCACAATATTTTAACTATCATATGTATTTATCAAAATGAAATTTTACTTTTGATAAAAATCTTAAATATGAATGTTATGTATTGCATTTAATCTACAGTTAATATACTTATATATAACATAAAGATCCAATAATTGAAGGAAACATACTTAACACATCACCCTCCTTAAAACAGCCTCTCAGTTGCCCTGCATAATTAAATTGTGATTCATCAGTGGCTTTTGAACTAACCAGATACATTATACACTCAATATAAAAAAAAACCCAAAAAACAAAACCTCAAACTCAGTTATCTAAAGCAAAATTATTGTGTATAAAAGAGTAGKTCTCTGTTTCAGTCCAAATATAGATCATAATAAATATACAAAACTAACACCATTCAGATGTGAGATGACATGCATAAAAAGTGCCTGAATTACTGTGCTCACACCAAAGTATATTCAGCATCTACTTAGAGTTAAGAAATAGGCAATGCATTTTCTACTCAACAAAAATTTCTTATTATAAGGTTAGACATCTTTTAGTTTTCTTTAGTATGTTCAGTTTATCTTTAGTAGCACAGCAGCTTTGGTTTCAGAAATACTCTCTAGTATAACAATATAAAACATAAACTACTGTTGTGAAACAGCTGCAATCCCCTGGGATTAAACACTTGACCAGGGCTTCATTTGACCACCATTCCATGTCCACCTGAGTACAACTGCACAAGAAATGAGGATAACAATGATCATATAAAGAATTACTATCCACAGATGAAGAATGCTGTGAAAGAGCAATATATTAAAACATGGTATTAATAGTGCTTCTGAATTCTGAGCATCTATTTTGATTTTTAGATCTGCTAATGGGTTTGTGGCTGAAATGTGTTTTTAATATGAAGTAATATATTAAATATTTTGCAACCCGTCAATGCAGAGCCAACAGAGAGACTGTTCAATTTAACTAGCAAATGATTCCCAGTGCTGTGCTGTCAGTATTAATGGTGTCAGGCCACAAACATGAGAGATGGGCATGATTACTTACTTTACAGAACTGTGATTCCTTGTGATAGAGTAGGCAGCAAAGACTGCACAGTAAGGTATGGTTCATTGAGGTTTCAGGTAAGATATACACAGTCCTCCATGCCTCCCAAGCAAGATCAAAAATGACAGAGGGACCGGGATTCCTTCGCAGTCCCTCGAAATTCAAAGCATTTACTAAGTAGCTGAAGACTGACAACGAAGTTTGGATGATTTTGGGACCACGGTTGACCACAAAAATCTCAAAGACATTACTGTAGGGCACATAGAACCTTCTTTCTTCTTTAGATAAAAATTTCTTAAATAAAGCAACCGACAAGAGGTGCCTTTTCCAGATGGTGGAAGTCAAGATTTCTGGCTGCATCAGTCAGAAATAACAGCCCTCAATTTGGTGTCTGACTAGCAGCTAAGATCTGAGGTTCAGGTAGTTTGAGATCCAGCCCTGTTGGTCACACTATGTTGCACTTTGCATTTTTTGGATATTGGCACAGTCCTGAAGAAGTGAGAGGAGGTAGCCTGTGTCTAAGAGTAAGAGGAAGATTAGTAAGCTGGAAGCAAACTGTGACATAAGATAGTCTTCGTTTCTGTATTTTCTATGCAGAAATGGTTTAATGTTTAAATCATCCAGCCATGCCTCTAAGTAACAAGGAAACCCACTGAAAAGGTGTATACAAAGTGTATCTAAAATAAAACCTTATATAAAGTCCTAGATATTGTTAATGAACCTAGCTGCTGCTCTCAGCAGCAGTTTCCCACACCTCAATTAAAAGACTAAAACCTCCAGACGGGGGGTCTGCTGTGGAGGTTAGCAGTGATGAGGTCCTTGTGCTGATGTGCAGAGGGCTGGGCAAGCAATTATCACATGCATTAGCTGCGTTCTCTTTCTTGATTACGGAATATCTAACTCACAGAAGTCCTGAAGATAAAGACAATGAAGAAATATTTCTCAATAAACTAATCAAGAAGAGCTGGAAGTTCAGCATGCAACAGTGTATTAGGCAATCTCCAGGTTCCGTCTGGCTGACACAGGGCTCAGGGAAAACGAGTTTTCTGTTGCTCATAGTTTCTCACAGGACAATGAAAAGTCACAAGAGATGTGCGTGGGCCAAGGCCATGCTGCTAAAAATTCCCTGGTCATATGCATTTGGAGCACACATGCACTGTCATACAGGGACGTTGCCAGTGACGTGCCCTTGAAAGGCAGCAAAACACAACTCGTCTTGTGGGAACTTTTTGAGTAACATGTACCAATACTTACAAAATGCGTCCCAAAGAAGTAAAAACAAAACTGAGGGAAACGATGAATTGCTTTAAAGAAGAGAGCATTTCAAATGACAGAGAGGGAAAAACACAAGTTCCCTGCTAGGCTCCACAGTAAACGTAATCTCAGCAAACAAACCAAGATTCAAAAAATCTACTGGGTTAGTGCTACCACTTCCCAGCTTTTTTATTTTCAAATCTCAACGAAAACGGTGTTTTGCTTGCTAGAGCTACTGAAAGAAAAGGCAGAAAATTCACTTGACACCCTATCCAATTTTCTAGTGGATACCTAATATAAGGCACCAAAATAAATGCTTTGGTTTTGGTAAGTGCTTAACACCAAACAAGTATCACTTTCAGGCAGTGAACGTGCTTTCTTTTGAAAAGCGGTCCCTACACAGGTACCTTAAATGGAGATTCACAGATGTTACTTTAGACTTGCACTCAAAAGAGACACAGAGATGGAGGGAAACAAAGCCTACGCCCAGGCTTTGAATGGTATCAAATACCCTCTGGACGCAAGGCTGAACTGTTCTAGACAGACTCACCCCCGCAGGAATCCCAGAAAACAGCAAGGACCAGAAGGGGGTGTAGGCCCAGCCGCCCGTTCCAGCGCCGCTCAGCTCGCTCTCCAGGGCCCGGGCTCCGGCGCTTGCTGGCCCCTCCTGCAGGCTGCCGAGCCGGGGTGAGGGGGCGAGCGGGCCCAGTGGCCCCCGCTGAGGCGGCAGAAGGGCTCYGGTAAAGCTCTTGGCCCAGCGGAGCAGAGGGAAGCCAGGAATTGACTCCTCCCTTGAGTCGGTGGTATCTCCCGAGGCATCTTTTGAGGAAACACAAGCGCCGAGCTGCTTTATTACATTTATCCTAGAATGAAGGCTCAGTCTARTTCTTCCTTACAGCAATGTGTTTGCTGTAAAGGAAAGAGGGTTTAATTGACTGAAATGTGTTATGATCTAGAAGCTATAGGTGAACATCTTGCTGTGCAATTACCTTTCAGTATTAGCTTGCCTCTCAATCCATATGGGCTCTCATAAGATGAACGGTACTGTAAGTCCCAAAGATTTATTGCAAGTCTTGTAATTTTTGTTGTCTTAAAGCATCAGTTTTGAAAATCATAACGTGCAGGAATCGAACCCTCATTTGTTTTTACAAGCTTATCTGTGACAGTGAGTGAAGTTTGAAAATATGACTTCAGTATATCACTGAAACTGGAAGGCAAAGAAAAAAAAGGAAAAAATCTGCATATTTAAAATTGTACAACTTTTAAACTAATTTTTTTGAGTATATGAAGTTGGCAATACTTTGTTCAGACCCCTACTAACAGGGCCCTTTTCCCTGCCCGAGGTCTCTTTATGTTAATGAAATAGGAATGACAACAATATGCAGAATTTTAAGCTCAACAGCAGGTTTTGTTGCTGTTAACGATTAATGGGCAACAGTAATTTACATAGCTCAGTTACAAAACCATATGCAAGAAAAGTTTAACAGTTATGCCATAGGTTAGACAACTGTAAGTTTTTACAAGCTGTACATAAAAACTGAGTATGAAAACTTTTTTAAAGTAAGAATTTCCAGGAATTTTGTATACAGTCTGCATTCATGTACGCACAGAGTGATTTGAAGGCTAATATTGGGCACTCCTATTTATAGTGTTTCACGGATGCTACCAGACAGCTAAAAACGAAAAACATGCTGAACAGATACGTAAGGCTCAGCTAATGTCTCCTTAATGTCAAGGGGATGAGGGGAAAAGGGTACATGAGCAGCCTCCCTTGTGTCAAGTAGTCTGGTAAAAGGCTCTACCTAACCCAGACTGCGCACATGGCCTAGAACACGTAGCAACAAAAAGAAAATGATCTATTGCATAAATCAGGTGACTTCCTCCTTCCGTCCCATGTGTCATTAGCTTTACAGCTAACTGAACCAGCAGGCTTCAAACCACTCGTCCCGAGGGGACGCTCGGAGCCCCTGCTTCCCCTTAGCCTGCGTTCCCGTGTTTGCAGGAGGCAACATTCACACCCCCGTCACAGCAGAATTCCCCAAACTGTGGTACTGCTGCTTCCCTCCACCTACTACGTGGGCAACCCTTCCCTTCCCAACTACACAGCGTCTCTACCCTGATATTCAGGAAAACGGGCTGCCCGTTTAAAACCAATTTTCAGTTTTCTCACTGAGCAAACAACGAGATCAAGAACTGAAATCTATTTAGATGGAATCTCTTACAAATATTTCTACAGTGAAAACAAAAGTACTTTCTACGTTACATACTCTATTTGCAGGCACCCTATTAGCATGCTGTTCTGCAGGTATTTCACAACTTTGATTATGGAGCTGCATTCCCCTGAGAAGTATTTCCACAGTTTAGTTCCTATGATTACCGTGTGAGAACACTCAAGAACAACATAACGGAAATTACCCTTGAATATAATTTGCAGCAATGCTTTAGCATGTGCGTGAATTAGTAATGTTATTAGAACTGGAGAATTCAACAACAGTATTCCACTTTAAAAATATTACCTAGTAAAATTTACATTAACACAGCACTAACTTTGCATTTTTAAGAACTTGGAAATCAGTGATGAAAAACTTAGTAATTCACTTACGTTGCTTACACCGTGAATTTAGGTGCACATTCAAGTGTGCAGCTGTTTCAGAAAACTCCAGATCCTATTCAAATCAGGTGCAAAAACTTACTAATATTAGCAGAAAAAAAGTGCACAGAACACACATACGCATTTCATATCCTGACAAAAACAGGCAAGCAAATACTCATTTCTGTAGAGTGCTGTGGAATACTTTTCTTCCTAAACGTTAACAAAAGTTTGTAAAAATACAAAAAGGATTTACTCATTCATTTTTCTTGTGCCTTTGAAATTAACCCAATATTCAATTAATTCATAAATTAGTTCTCAGGGTCCATACCTAATCAGCAAAGTCACCACTAATGTCAAAATTAATTTTCACTTACTAAGAAGGAAAACATGATCACACCTTAAATTTTAATTTTTTTTTAATCTTCTATATGTTAATTTCTCATAGGCTCCAGATATGTACCCTTGTCTCTCTGATGCAAAGTGCACATACCATAGAGACTTTACATTTAAAAAAAACCTCATGGGTCCTAGCACAAGTAGGGCCACGACCCTGAAAGATAACAGGACCGGAGGCAGCGGTACGCTTGGTAGAAGAACCTGTCATTTAACAACCTGATTAATCTTTGCATAATGGATACAGAGGGATTATCACTCAGTTTCTCAGTAATTCGTTTTGTTAGTTTTACAGTAATATGACTAAATATGTAGATGCTTTAAATGCCAAACTTGTTTTTGTTTTCTTTGGTAGTGGCTTTTTAAGGATACTGATAAAGATTCTCATTAAAAAGCATAGCCTCTATAGACAAAATTACCTTTTTACCAGGTCGCTAATTACTGCTGAAATTAATAGTATCATATAAAATTTAATAGCTATTACATAAAGCACTGGTAAAGTTGAAACTTCCTGACACACAAGCAAATAAACACAAGCAGAACCGTGCCACCTGCAATACACTCTTGCGGTCCAGAGTTACAGCCCAAGCACCCACAGGCCCGTTTCACCTTTCAGCGCTGGGCTGCCTTCACGGTACGTATTAACAAGGCGGCTGGGGGGCTGGCAAGAAAGATATGATACAATTTCTCCACGTTTTGTAATATGCCAGATAGCTGAACGATACAAGTTTTCCCTCACGTTTGAGAATACAACCAGTTGCAGAAAGTTATTCTGAGGACAATTTGGTCTTTTGTGTCCCATCATCTTCATGTTTTTGAGCAAAAATGTTGAGCATATGCTCTATCATAAAGGACAAAATATTTAGTAAGTTCTACAAGATCTTTTCTACAAAAAGAACAGTTTCGCATATCTATCGCTAAGCTCTGCCAAGTAAAAAAGGCAAGAGAATGAATGAGAATAGACACTGTTCTGATCCAGAACATAAGCTCCCACGTTATCATGTTATTTTTATTATAATATCTACATTTAAGAATTTCCCTTACTTCCCAGAACAATTTTCCTGAAATGAATTATCGTCTCTCTACTGTTTTGTATGTATCGATTCCTTGTTATTCTGAATGGAGGTAGAATATGGACACAGGTATTGTAAGAAATAAAATAGATAAAAATTCCCAACTTCTACCAAAGCATTCTTTTACAGTAATTTTTCCTTGTGGCCTTAATTCACATATTCCTTTCAAGCACTTCATAGACACTGAATCACAGCTTTCCTTTTTATCTTCATCATATTTCCAATCAGTGCTTGCAGTTGAAATACGCATTTGCAGGATCATATAAGTATATTCCTTTATATAGTGAAGAACTGTTTTCAAAGAGTATTGTAAACTCTAAGACAATTTTTAAAAGTACTTAAGCATACGAGATACCACGATTAACCTCAAAGTACATTTTGTGTGAACATAACCTTTTTCAGACAAAACTGGACTGCAAGATGAAGATGCTAGAACAGAAAACTGGTATCATTCCTAAATCCACCCCTGAGATAACAAGGCTCCAGTAAGCAGATCACCGAGTGCACTGGGCACCTCTTTTCTGAATTCCAGCCTTCCACATTGTTCTCCACGTGAAAGGCTTAAAACCCACATTTTAAAGACAGACTTGCATGTTACTTTAGGCTGTAAGGCCCAACTGAGCCAAGGTTTAGTAGATCCAAAAGTTTTAACAGCTAAGCAAGAGAGCATCTAGTTCTGTTTGGATGCAGGACTGCTGTCTGATTTCAACAGTAAACCGGCCTCTTGGGCACCTTCATCTCACCGAAAGTCAAGGGAAAGCCCCAAAGTAACTATGCAATTTTTTAAAAATAAGACTTGGACTCTCAGATCAGTTAGGTCTTGCAATGCTAAGCATAACAATACATTTAAAAGTCTGGGCACAGAACCTAGCCGATGAAAACCAGGATAACTCAAACCGAGCACTTAATATTACATATTGGTATAGTTCAACATGGCTGTTTAATCAGTTCTCTTAGCTTTCAAACAAAAGCTGCGTAAAGCATCCACATACTGGAAACAAATAGTTTGTATGTACAATGGTACAGTTCTGTGTGCAAGACAAGGCAGAAGAGGACCAGGAATTAGCTCCGCGCTTTGTGGGTGTTCTTAGTACTAGGAGTTTTGTGGARTAAATGTTAATGTTCATTTTAATTTACGTAACACCCTGTGAAGCCGCCATTTATTACACAGCTCTGTAAAGGACAGCTAACACCTTAAAATGCTACAGCATTAATTATGCATATAAATCACTATACAAAGGACACACAGTTAATTTTTAATCATTAATTGTTTGCTGTTTTCGCTACAAAGACTCGAGGCTTAATTAAGTACCAGAGGAATACTCTTTCATGTTTTCTGACAGCCACTGTCACAGATGAAAGTGTTGAGAGACTTCCCCCCCGCCCCCCCAATAGGCTGACGTCCTCTACAGTCATCCCACCAGTTCAAGGCACGATAACGAAGCATGTTAAGAAGCACCACACTGAGATACACGTGACAGAACCAGCTACCTGCAGTTGACCACATCCCCCCAGAGCTCTTCCCTAAAGCCTCTGGGAATCYGGGAGCACTCATTCGAACAGTTATACACTATTTATGCCGCACATAGCAGGGCTATATCATTTTATTTTTCAGCTTCTCTGCAATTTTCAGGGAAGAGCATGAGAGACCCTTACCAGGTTGGGGCTGCTGCCCTGCGACAACGCACTGCCTTCGGAGACCTGCTCCTCGCCAGAACCTCACTGGGCACAYGGGCTGCTCAGAGAAAGCAGTAAAAGAACGACCCACCGTCTTTTATTGAAGAGTAAAGGATAAGACTGCACAGGTCAGCTATACACCGCAGACAGCTCCAACAACAGAAGTGGCAATTAATTTAATAAAAAACAATATGGCACCGTGAAAATAAAGTAGGTGTGTGTCCATTGGTGACATCAATTATGCTCAGCCAGTTTCTAAACCAGTATTTTTAAGGTGGTGCAATTTATCATACAACCAGTATCACAAGGTCTTAAATAAAACTTTTCTAACTAAAAAGCTTCATAGAAGCATTTAATAGACATAACTTTATTGCTCCGCATCATGTTGCCAAAGATCACAGAAAAGATGAGCGAATGCCAGCTTGCGGTCCCTTCTCACCTCAAGGACTCTGAGTACTACCTTGTCCCTTCAAGGCATTAAAAACTGAAGTACTGAAAAAGTTTCTCTCTATTAAAAGATATTAAAAGATACTTGTTCCACACCCTGATTTTCAATATGAATCCTTCAATTTCACCTAAATTCTCTCTTACAAAGATTATAAAAACAGAGACATGTTAAACAGAGGGGTCTTTTTCTTTCAGGATACTGTTACTTATTCTATTATTTCTTAGCAGCATTATTCATCCAGAGCAGTGTATGCTGAGGATTATGCAAACACAAATCAAAATAATGATTTCTACCACAAAGAGGCTACTAAGTCAAAAGCACATTAACCGACACAGTCTTCTATGAATAATGAGCTGATTAATGTACAGTTCTAACTTACATGGCCACAGATGTGCAATTTGCATTACTAAGCTGCTGATCTTCACTATTAGCTCTGGAAGAGTAATGATATTTCTTTAATACTTCTGAGATCTCCAACTTTGTGAGACTAGCAGGCAGACTCAGGAATCTAAGCGTTTCGCCAATTCTTAGTCTGTCAGTTGAGTTCTGCTATTATTTATTTTCCATGCGTCCCTGGCACACTTTGGGAATTATACTTCATTTAGTAATTGTAAGGCTGAGAAGAACTAGTAAACTTTTAAAAGTAATATGAATACTAAAACCAAACTATTGAAATTAAAGTTTACATTAGGGCACCTAGTGAGCATTCAGAGATGGTAGAACCTATAAATCCAAAGACTGAGCGCTGATCTTCAAAACTCTAAAAAGAGACAAATTCTGCAAATCTAAGTCACAGAAGCCAAACTACTCACCTTCTTTGAGAGGTCTATTTAAACACTTAAAGGTATAACAGAAGAATATTCACATTATTTATGGGACTGATGTGTGTGCTTACCGAATGTATCAGCTCAGAGTGACTGCATATGAAACAGTCTCATGAGGTCTCACATTCATTCGCAAAATGCTTCTAGGCCAAATACACTCCAATTATTACCAAACACTTTTTCTTTTCTCTCATGGCCGCATTAGAATGCTTAACACAGCATCTGGGTTTCTTTTTCAGGCTAATGAATCACCATTAATAAAATCAGATGAAGCTCTCAGTTTTGTTTCTTGAAAAATTTGTTGACTCAGACCAAGAAAAAAGTAAGTTAACTTCCTCTCTTTTGCACTCTCTCCTCCAACAATGAAGACCAAACAAAATTTAAAAAACCTGGACACCTCGCTTTGTAAGAAAGTGAGCACATGAGAACCAGAATATGCAACACAAGCTGACTTACTGAATAAGAAGGTATTTTACCTAGACATTTTCCTTACTACAACAAAAAATCATATTGCATTACAGAGGTTGTGAAAGAAAAAATTCTTGTGGCAGTTGCTTAGTATTTATAGCTCTGTACATATTAAGTATTAGAGACTGAACTAAATCTCTGTGACGATGTTTAAACCGTCAGTTGATTAGTAATAAGGTAGTTTCAAGATCATCTATTTTACCCAGAGTTGATACTCGTATAAAGAATAGCTTAAATAATAATGCTGCCCACATCAGAAAAAAGCTATTGGAGATTTCCATTTTGGGCTAATATCCCTTATGCTTAAAGTAAGTGTCTGTTACAGAAAATCATTAAAAAATGCAATTTTGGTTAAGAATAATGTAGGAAAGAGGTGGAATGCTATACACACCATCTTAATTCCCTCATCTTACTATATATCTTTTGCATTACTTCGGGCATCATACAAAGATCAATGACTTCCTGATACAAGTCAAAATAAGGAAATACTGAAATGTAGAAAACTCTCAAGGCAACTGGCAGCAGTCTTGCAACTGAGGTAGTGCAGAGCGGACAGTAAATACACTGTAGGAAACATTCTGCATGGGCAGGAAAACAAGGAACAACTCGAGGAGGGAGTTAGCTCCTTCCATCTCTAACTTCTGCGTTACCCAACCCTACTAGATGAATTGAATGCTTCAGGTGAAGTGATCAGCAGTGAAGGAGGTAAAGTTGGCATTTAAAATTCAAACAATAAGCTTTAGGGTTATTTGCCTACTGCTGTCAATGGGCGGTTTATACTAGTCAGAGCAATCATGACAAATTCTTTTTCAGATATATTGGCTTTCACTGCGGATTTTTGGAAACAACACAGTAAAATGTGGTTTGTTAGGCATAGCTGGAGACTGAGGACAGCTTTAGCTCAGATTTAGGAAGTCATCTCCATAGCTGTTGAAGTTAGCAACTTAATTTACTTTGAATTTAAAAATTAAAATTAATGGCAGCAAAAGAGAACAATTCTCAGCTCAATTTCAGCATAATGAACAAGAGCTGCATACATAAACAACAAAAGCGGTCTCTGCATTTCAAGATTACATAGCGAACTTGATTCTACAACAGTTTTGCAAATGGAATTCCCATTTCAGTCAATTACAGACTGTTTACTCCAGTGCTTCTTCAGCTTTCAAACACCACTGGGTTTAATTAATTAAACAAATAGGCAACAGTTTGATTAATCAAGTGCACATGCAAAAGCCATTGAAAAATCAGGATCAAGGAAATCTTCCTAGCAACTTCAAGAGGCTTTGTGATCAGGCTCTGTAATACCACATAAATTATGGTCTAACAGGAAAATAAATAAATAAATAGATGCTTAATGAAAGAACTGAGATTCCACAGGTAACTGTGTCTTCAAATGGCGCTATCGGTAAATCAGCTCCTGTTAGCTATGTCAACTGGCCTCTGAGGTGCTTCCAAAGCACTGAAAAATGGGATGTAAGTAAACTGTATACAACGCTTCTAATGCTGTTGTGACACACCAACATTACGTATAAACCGATAGACAGGGATTGTGTGTGCATTAAAAATACATAATGCTGTATTTAAATTAAAGGATATGAATGTATAACTTGAGAGTCCATAAATGCATACATGCTGAGATGGAGCGCGCAACTACAGCTTTATCACAAAACCTAATATTCACCCACTACTTTCCAAATACAAATTGGTAAAACATGAAGAGTTAAGAAGGAAGACACAGGCAGAGCCCTCAATCTGTTTTAAGAAGCCAAGACAGAATCCAAGAAAACAGCAGAGAGATGCATTTCACCTCATTTCAGCAGGCATCTACGCCCGGGTCAGCTGTTCAGGCTCTCTGTGAGCCCGTGCGGACAAACAGGCCCTTCTGACCTATTCTACACACCTAGATGTATGCCCATAAGCAGTGGCACTTACATACCACTGAGTGCAATGGAGTCCTCAATGAGTAGTTCAAAAGTAGGTGTCTAAAACTGGCAATATGAGTTCCAACCCTGGGCAGTGACAGAGAGAAAAGTGGAGAGATCAGTCAAGAGATTGACCTGCTGCAGAAGAAACAGTTTGAGGTTGTCTTCACTTATGCTTTGAGGACAATGAGAGACACAGTGGGACGATGTGAGGTATCTCTGGACGTGCCTCTCGGTAGAACTGAGATTGCAAGTACACTTGGCCAAAAAAGATCCGAAATAACTGTATAATTTTTAAATGTTTAATAAAACCCATTGTGTAAGAGAGACATGGAACCAAAAAAAAATCCTCTCAAAATTGAGAATTACAGTTCACCTAAATGACTAATTATTGACAATGATATGAAACTACAATGCATGAAGAAATATTCATCCTACAAAAATGTTTCACATTTAATATAATCAGGCTACATTCATATATCAATAATTGACAACACTTATTTCTTCCAGCTAAATGGCTTTAAATGACTTCTTATGAAATACAATGAATGTAGGTTACTATGGTGATCAATGTAATTCAGGAATAATTGCTTTATATTTTAAACAAACACGTTCAATTCTTCAACCTGAGGCTCAGAGTAACAGCTTTAGCAACAGCTTTGAACTTCGGTTTTCCTACTTAAAGCCCATGCTGCGCTAAGGAAAGTATGACCTCCTCAAAGTGAATAACGCATTAAGATGATCAGTCCACAGTGCTGAATGCGTATAAAACCATCCCTTCTGCCCTTGACTCCTGATGAGTGATAATATCTGAAACTTATCAAAACAAGTGTCATTCAGTTCTCCTGTAAATTGATATGACTGCATGTAACAGCTCCGTTTTCAAGCATTCTATTTCATTAACATAAGCCCAACACTACTTATTTTTTCCAGAACTACAGTGATTTATACTGACTCATAAAACCCGTATTTGTTGGCTGCAGGTAAGCATGAAAGATGTTGAAATACCTTTCACAGAAGTAGGGATGATCAATTACATGTCCTTTCCAAATTTCTGTATTTTGCTCTAGTTTCAAATGAACTTATTTTTCCACTTGTGCAGATAAACAGATTCTAACTATATTATAATTAATCATTTCTACCTAAACCCACAATACTAGTGGATGCCAGGAAACAGTAAAGGGGAAACAGCCTTATAACCACAGGATCCAGAAATCACAAAATAAATTCATGTAAGATTGGGTACAGCATGTACTGGTAAAGGTAGATGATGAAAATGGCTCAGTTCTGTCATCTTGATGGTTTGGCTTTTTTTCCTGGTTATATTTTGTTTTTCAAATTGTGTTTTAAACTAAGAGTACAATAAGGGACATAATTCCATTAATACTGTTTCTAATGTTGTGAAATGTTTTGATACTCTTTAAAAATAACAACTTCATGTAAAATACGGATGCACGGATGGAAATAACTTCTGTGAAGTATGTTTTACCTGTTGATACAATACCTATTAAGCGAGCACTTCTGCACATTTGTCAAAGGAAGAATGCTAGTGCTGAGCACGGCGGCCCTTGCACCAGCCCCTTCAGCGCAGGCTCATTTCTGCTGCCTGAGGATGTAGCTCTTGATGAGTCTCATTTCTGATGTTCCAGATCAGAATCTCCTGTTTTTATTCGTTGTCAATCAAGAGACCAACCTCCCTTTAAAGCATTTGGTTTTATCGCTGTCAATTTTAAAGCTATTTACTTTCTCTTTTGTTAAAAGTAAATCTCTCTTGCACAATTACAGCAAAAAAATGGATAAGAAACATTTCTCAAATGATCAAGTTGATATCAGAATATTATTTACAAAACAGTTACTTAAAGTTATTCAGCTGTAGGATACACTATGGCACTTGGAATGACAATATATAAACATGTGTGAAATAAAGAATGCATCCCAACAGGATCCTTACACTAGCAATAAATACTGATGAGCAAATATAATAGAGCAGGTATCTTGCCCAATATTATATAGGTAATCTGTGGCAGAGATAGAAGCAGAGCTCAAATTTCCTGAATCCAGATTCTATACTTTTCCTGTACACTGAATGATTTATTTCTGCTTGTTCAGAGTAGGGCTGTAATTCCATTACAGTTTGTGGGAAGACCAAAAAATATACCAGAAGAGAAGCTGAAGTGATTTGTTCAGAATACCAAAAACCAACATATGAATGGAAAGTTAGTGCTGGTTTCATTTAGCATAGCTATCAAATGAATAGTTTAAATATATATTCATTGTTATTTTTTAAAGTTTACACTGCCTCTACCTGTACCTACTTAATATAAATAAACAAATAAAAATAAAAATAAAATTCTTTCCTCTCCTCTCCTCTCCCACACCTTCCTTTTTCCCCCCAAAACCCCAAAACCCAACAACCAAAATTATGCTGTCTTATTGTCAGTATAATTACTGATTTCTGGACTCTAGGTACTCCAGGGAATTCATAAATCTGCATGTTGCCCCAGAGTGCTAGAAGCACTGTTACATCTCTCTGAATCATGTGAAAGATCTACGAGAGCTCACATAACCAGACAGTTCCCTACTGAGTAAAAATGTGAGGAGGATCCGAACAAAAGTTACCATCTCTGAAGTGACTGGAAGTAAATTCTTTCATCTCAATATTCATATATTGAAAATGACAGTATTTGACTAAATTAAACCTCTCAATGATATTTTACATCCATATAATATACTACATCTCTTAGGAAACTGGCAAGCCCATACTAAAAGATATGAACCTGTGAAATTGTGAATTTTCTTGAATCTCAGCAGTTTCATTAAAGCCGAGTCAACTCTAACATCATAAAGCATCTGGCAGAAGACAGTGGTGGACAGTGGGATACAGCAATACAGTTCAGCTGTTTTGCATTTTATACCTGTAGCAAAATTAGGACTTTACCAATCTATTTGCTAAATATAATTTTAAAAGCAAAACCTAATCCTACATTCATTTGGAAATTGAAACCAAGTTCCTAATACAAATATTTCTTTAGGGTAGATCCACATTTATAAAGTTGTGCAGAGAATGAAACATTTCACTCTTCTCAAAGCCAAAAGGCACCTCAGAAAGTTTATCACTACATTACCAGTATGAGATCTCCTATTAGCAAAAATGTTGAAAAAATCCCCTAATGAAAATAATGTATTTAATATCAAGTTCTTTCCCAACTACATTCCAAATCCTCAGCAACAGATAAGGACACGAGGAAATTCCTAGAGCGCAACCACAAAAACTCCATTTTCTACAGTAACGGGAAGAGAAAACTTTCTAGATGAGTGAAATACAATGCTATTTATTAATTAGGACTTCTAAGAAAACCCCAACACTGTTCATGAGAGCTTCTTTTTAAAAAGGAACTGTCATTTTCAAGTGACAAAACATGTAAGCAATAATCAGTAGTGGCTCAGCTGCATTGTTTTGCTGCTGAATAAAGAAAATGAATTTTCAACTCATAAGAAATCTTGTTTGTGTAATATTATTTCACAAAAGCACAGTTAAATCTTCTCAGGATAGTATACAATAATTTCTCAGAATGATTCCCAGTTAAGAGAAAGGCTTTGAAAAAAAAAAAAAAAAATCACAAGGAGGAGTCCAACGTTGTATAGTAAGTATAGCCTAATTCTTCCTATTTCCCACAGCTATTTGCTATGTAAAATATCTTTTTAAGCTATTATGTTATATCCTCAGGTGTAAGACTGCCAAAATCAGATAACAGTTTCTAAATGCTATACTTGGCTTGAACAGCACATTGGCTATTATATTTTAAATACGCAGGTAAACCAAAAAAGTGTGAAAAGCTATCAGGTTAATCTTGCAGTCTAGACAGCTACACTGCACACAATGATGCATATGAATAGCAAGGAAAAACCCCAGATAATACTGAGATCGCTGAAGAGCAAAAAAACAGGTCTGGCTGCTTACTGAATGGCCTTAAGTATGGAAAATTGCTGCAGAACATGAAAAATTACAGCTCACTGTATTGTTGACAATCTAAAGAATAATGATTTCATAGATTCTATTCTTCCTGTAAATAGGCTTCACCTTAGCCTGCTTCATTTTGCAGCCATACATATCCTGTTTACTATGTGTAGGAATGCACTACAGCATAAATATCAGAAAAAGAAAATACAGTTAGYAATCTGATTTTTCTCAAATTATAACATCCAGCACTTGAACAGCAAGTGGCTCCCTAACTCCATAACATTTTTTTTAATCAGTGTGTGACACCTCCATAAATTATTTGCTTATTTATTACCTTCCCAGAAGGGTGGAAGTAGAGGTTTAAGAACTTTAACAGAACAGACTGCACAATCAGATAGGAGCAGAAATACCACTAAATCTTAGTAGTTTTAGCTTTCACTTGCTGAGACAGAACTGCTTTTACAGAAATTGTGATTTGATCCTACAACACAAGCTCTTTCAAAATAAATTAAATTAAGTCTTTCACTGGAGTCTTGACTTGTTTCTCCTAGTGAAAGTATTCTAGATGTTCACACAGGTCACATAAGAGATGGAAAATCTTGTAAAAATCTGGTGCTCAAAAAATCATTTAAAAATGTGGGCAAAKGAGAAGAAAATACGAACATAGTTTTAGGCACTTATCTAGAACATGTATGGAAAAATAAGGGCCAGGATACGAAATTCAGCAACAGAACTGTGAAACCACGGTCATTGGTTGAGGACAAAAATCAAATATCCTCGTTAGGAATCTCCTGTTCAGCCTTACTGGGTATGTAGGAGACCACCTATGTGACTGAGACTTCCATGAAGGACAAAGCTTCAGTTAATAAGTCAACTAGACTGTAGTACTTCCTAGGCTAACTAGAAGCAATTTCAATGGAGATGACTACAGAAATAATTGACTTAAGGCCTRACAATATCTTCTGTTAACACAGAATATTTAGACATTATATTCATGGAAGATAAACAAAATGAATTGTTTAAGGAGACACATAGCCAGGGATCTTATTTGCAAAAGTTTCTACTTTATTGAAGAACCCATCTCTCATCACTTCTTAAAAAGGAGTCTAGTGGGTTAAAAGGCATGCTGAGACTTTAAATGAACCTAATTTAAACAAACCTTGAATAAGTTTTTGTTCATTTGTTCTTTTACATAATTGAATTCAAGCTCTCCTCCAACTACTTAGTGTAGAAAAATGGTAGCGATGAAGGAAGCTGTTTAAAGAAAAATAGGAGTAAAGTCTTCATATTACCAACTTCTACACTGGTTGGATGATTAAGAATGAAACAGGAATAATTCCTCTCATCACTTTGAGAAGATAGAGGCTTGTATGAACTAAGTCTCACCGGAGAGGAGTGCCTCCTGCAGGAATTTGTTCTTGAAAATATATTAACATTTTAACATAAATAAACATACTGCACTTTGCTACCAACTTTAATTTTCCTTGCAATATAAACAATAATTYTGTAGTATCTTCAGATCTTTTTCTTTTGCCTCCATGCCTATCAACTACATGAAATGAAACAGCTGGACTGCATCCCTATGTTTATCTGGGGGAACTTAATCATTAACCTTTTAATAATGTGACCTTTTGTTCACTTAAACTATGCTGCAACTAGTACCAATATTCTGAAGAAATTAATCCATGCATTATCTGTCTGTGACTATACCATTTCCTCAACCAGGCTACACAGTTTTGTCTTCTACCGTATCCGCTATCAATATTGCACTCGCACATAGTTTTAGCTGCAGCTAAGTATATTAAAAACAAATGATGGCAACTGAATAGCTATAAAATTTGGTCTCACAGGAGGCACTATAGGATCAAAGYCCAAATTACTAGGACCAAGGTCACTTATGAATAAGCTTAAATCTAACGTGTATGATCCCACTGACTTCAGTGGGGATGCTGATGTGCCTTAGGCTACGTAAATGCTTAATGCCCCACTGAGAAGCTTTCACAGCAAATTCTTGAAGGACAGAACAGTGCCTCTCGGTTTCCTGAGGAAAAGATGTCTTTTTTCTGAGTACTCTGTGATACATAGTAACATTTTCCTCCCAAAAAACTAGTGAAGAGGTTAACAACATGCATATATACTAAATGAATAACGACATAGAAGAGCTCTGAATCCATAAGGAACTTAAAAAAAAAAAAATCAAAGGGATAAGTGGTAAATACAAAACATGCTGAATCATCCTTGATGAGAGAGGAATATGAATAGAACAGTAAGTACAGTGACCTAAATACTGCTATCAGAATTTCAAATATATTTTGTAGCAATAAATAAAGGGACAAATCATCCCCACACATAATTAGCAAGTAGGTTGATCTCCAAGGAATTCTGCCAACTCCAGAATGCCTAACCTACAATTTAAAACTACAGCTAGCATTATTAAATAAAGAATCATGGTGATTGGATTCTACAATAAAAGAAACAAAATAGTCTACTAGGAGATGGGGTTCTCCATTATTATATCTGAATACAAAAATTTGGTGATCTTTATTAATTTGTCAGTTGTGTAGACTTCTAAGCATGGATGCAAACAAGACTTATCTTTGGCCTATAGCTTCAAAATATAATACTTAATGAATATGCTGTTATCTGAAATCAAGAACTAATCTGAAGTTGGAAAGATCCATGCAGTTTGCATCATACCTCAAATTGCCACTTGGGCAAGAACGTAAAGCRAAAAGAATCCAACGTTGTTTTTTTTTTAATAGAAAGCAAATGGAAATAGGTCAAGAGAAGAGCTACAGAGGAACAAGTAAAATTTTTGCATGACATCCGTATGACAAATTGAACCTGCAAAATAAATAATTCATCTTGTAGGCTAGAGCTGTAATAATAATAAATCCAAACAACATCTAAGATGCAGAGACTCCTGCATAGTCTAGGAAAGCACAGAAAGCTGGTTAGGAAATGAGAGGTAAGACATGCTAAATATGAAGTAGAGCCCCCCCCACACACACCTTAAAATGAATGTTATGTGACCTAAAGAAAGTGTCTTCTTCTATCTACAGTTATAGAACCTGTGAAAAACCAATGCTTTTGCTGGAAGAAGGTACAGCCATTTCTGCCAGCTCCTCCGGCCTCGTAGTGCTCTCTCGCCGCCCTTCGTACAGCTGCCACAGCACTGGYTCCTCAGGGCTTATTATTCCAGGACGCCAGGAGGAGAAGCCTCAGGAGCTCTTCTTGCAGGTTACACCAGAGCACAGAGTACTGTGAGAGCAGATGCACCATCTCCCGCAGCTCCCCCTCGGTTCTTACCCGTACCGGGCATTTGCTGCGGGGAGCAGAGGGAGCGGCGCACAAAGCGGCAGGCGAGCGTGCCCCCAGCATGGCTAACTGCTGCCGGCAGCGCTGCCTGCCTCCCGCAGCGCCCCGCGCTGAGGAACGCGCTCGGCTCCTCGGTCCCTCTCCCGAAAGGAGGGGCACACCAGAGGGGCACTTCTGACGGCATGGGAAGCCTGGCAGCACCCACAGCGAGAAGCCGGCGCTCTCAGGCGCACGCGGGTGCGACCACCACTTTCTCCAGGCGAGTAACTCCGCACACCTCTACACAACGTGCAGCCTGCGGGCTCAGGCTGCCGCGGCTCAGAACCTGGAACTCTGCATTTCATCTAGCGTATGCTGGCGATACCATGGTTAAGTAACATGGCATCTATGTCACTCTGGTTTAAATAGGTAATTAATAACGAACACATGTTGTCAGTGATGTTACTTTTAGAAGCTAAAGAACACCTCTTCCCAAATGCCCCGATCCTGCAAAAAACTCCCAGTGAAGCTGAACAAACAAGTTAAGGAGCCAGTAGGGAAGGAAGCAATGAAATGAAGCCTTAGAAATAGTCATTCCATCTTTTATTCACGGGCAAAATGTAGTAGAAATAGAGGCTTGTCAAAACTATTTTCTGTGAAATCAGCAGTTTGGGGGAAGAGCACAAGAATAAAAATATTACAGCACAGCTGTACTTTCATTTTATCTACTGCTTGCTTTTCAACCACCAAATGTATTTTTAAACTAAATCACTTTCACAAAGAAAAACGTGATTAAAAAAAAAAGGAAGTCAGGAAGACATTCAACAGGTTAGTCATGCTGCCTGGCCTTTTGACAGTCAGCAAAATCACAATCATAATAAAGAGAAGTTTATCACCAACTCATTTTTTTCATCTTGGTTTTTCAGGTCCTAATGCCTCTGTGGTTCCCTTAACCTTTGGAAAGATATCAGCTTAATTCTTATTTGTTAAGAAAAAACACCCACACCCACGAGCTGTGTTTGCCGGGCTGGAAATACGCAGAGCAGGAGGCAAGAAGGAGAGGAGCACATTACCCATGCTGCAACCAGAAAGCACCACATTCATTTACGAGCACTTCTGCTCTGTTTCTCGCCCTTGCAGATTCAGCAGCTCCCGTGTGGCAATACAAAACCTGTCACCAGTTTTGAAAAGTGTGGTTTTGAAGATTTTGAATTATTTGAGGAATTAAAGCATATAAAACCTGAACTACAAACTGAAAGCCCTCAAAGAAATGCCTTTGGTTTCTCTATTCCCTCAACTGTGTTCCGCTAGCTGAAGCACATACACACAGTAGCATATGCCAACACAACCCTCTGCCCTGGCAACTGCCTAACAATTCATTCATTTTTATTTGCATCTTATTAAGTGGTCTTAATACCATATGTCTCACCACAACTAACTGCAGAGTCTTTTCCTCATCACACAATGCATTGCCTACAGGAATATGGTTATTTTTCATTTTTGTGCAGGCCTGAAAATTTCATTTTCACCACCGTTCATGGTGAAAGAGAAACACTTTTCATGGAGCAAGAATCCAAGCGTTCTCAAGTTACCCATTCGTCAGGCTATGTATTTGGAAGGGGAAAAACGTACACCAGCAATCAACTTTTCACAGACAAACGCTTGGATCAACTACTTTTTAACTATCAAGCTGATATATGGTTAGTTCTGTGAAAAAAGGGGAAATGAGATGGCTACCCGTAGATTCACTGTAATATAAATGTGGGCGTACCTTGCCTCTCGCAGATTCCTCAGCATACATGTCCTCCATGCTGCAATAGAGCACTTGGTGCTACTTCTCAGAAGCACTTTCTAAATATTTTGAATTGCAACTGTAGTTTCCTTTAAATTTTAACTGGAAATAGAMTCTCTATCCTAAAAATGTTACAGCATTAAGGAAACAGGGAAAAAAAATCCGTTCAACAAGAATGACTAGTACTGCTGTCATCCTCGGTACACTTAATGCCTGGATTGTCTTTTTCAGACGAGGCTGGAGCAGAGGCAAGGAGATGCTCTGACAAACTTTCATTTTAAGGCTGTTCCCTATAGCCAGGGTTTTGTGGAAGAGTTTCAAAAACAGGCAAGTGAGAAAGAGATAGCCTGGCATTTTTCATTATGGGCCAGACTGAACAATCCTAACATAAGTACTGAAGGTGAAAAAGAGAAAATTTCTTCACACTCACCTTTCAGGCTTAATCCCAGATTGCTTCTCTGGCAAAGACAGGTGTATGATTTCCTCCTTACAACACACTACACAAATGTAGCTAAGCTACACAAGTGCGAAAGCATGCACTTCTTTTGGGAGTCTCCTAGAGGCCAAAACCCTTCTTACAAAGCTCCTCTTCCACCAGTCTACCTCCAGAGCCTTCTTTCCCTATTGACCCACTTCCTACAGCTGAAACAAGGCTGCAGCGGATTTCAACTTTTTTCCCTGCAYGGCCCTTACTTGTGAATTCCTTCCTCCTCAAAAAAAGTTGGAAGTAATAACAGAAAGAAAAATCGACAAAACCCAAGCAATGTTAAGTATTTGTCAGATTCCTCGCAGGGAAAAAGAGGGGACAACAAGCTCTCACATCACAAGAGAYTCAGTCACAAAAGATTCAACAATAAAGGCAAATAATATTTTCAAACACCACAAAAGATCTGACCCAATCTTTCAATAATGATGTATGGTAGATTCAACTTTGGAAAGGTTTAAAAAGTCATTTATTTAAGTCCAGACTCTAGCTGATGATTGTGATAGGCTCTTGCAGAACTTTTTTCTTCCTGTGATAAATTTGTCGGGGAGGGGTTGGCATTTTTTCAGGAGAAAGACAGACAAAAGTAACAGCAGTAGTAACAGTAGCAAACGCTGCAGCACCAGCAATGGTAGTGTCTAGATCACTTTCTGGAATGAAATAGGAATAGGCACAAAATATAACATAAGGGCTCTCTAAAGATTATAAKAACTCTAGATATTAATGTAGCTCCATCCCAACAGTATCTGAGAGTCGTTAAACTTTAATGCCAAATCCTTGTGAAAATGGAAGTGCCACTTTCTACATGTTACATGTAAATTAAGYGACTAGCCCAAGGCAACACAGGAAATTGTATCAAAGAAGCCAGCTCAACCCAGGAGAGCTAGACTCCTCTTGTAACCTTTACCTTATCCTTCCTTCCTTTACCTAAGAGTGGWGATACAGAGATCCAAGAAACAAAAATATTTCAAAATGTCACTAAAGCACACTTTCTAGGCACACAATTTTAATCTGATCTAAAGTAGCATAGTTGTGGAAGTTGTGTGGAAGGTACAGTTGTTTTGACATGAACTGAGTTATGTCTGTTCTGGAGAATAACCGTGACTCCTAATTGTTATTAATTATTAATTGTTATTAATTGTTTACATGTACAAGTATCTRAAGGGAGGGTGTCAAGAGGATGGAGCCAGACTCTTTTCAGTGGTGCCCAGCGACAGGACGCGAGGCAACGGGCACAAACTGAAACACAGACGCTTCCATCTGAACATGAGGAAAAACTTCTTCACTGTGAGGGTGACAGAGCACTGGAAGAGGTTGCCCAGAGAGGTTGTGGAGTCTCCTTCTCTGGAGATATTCAAAACCCGCCTGGACGCAATCCTGTGCGACGTGCTCTAGGTGACCCTGCTTGAGCAGGGGGGTTGGACTAGACCATTCCAGAGGTCCCTTCCAACCTCAGCCATTCTGTGATTCTGTGATTGTTATGCTTAGTCCCTAAGCCTTTTGGTTGGACTCATGAAAAACTAAGTAACACTGTCGTTCCAGTTTTTTGTAAACCCACTAAGCAGGACAGAGAGAAAAGCAGCATTTGGCACACTATTCAAACTCGGTCATCTAAAAATGTCAAATTACTTTAAATTAGAGGATATGTTTTGATTTGTCTTAATGTTTGTTCTTGCATTTATTTTCTGGCTGCAGATATCATTAAAGATGATGTATCATCTCAGGGTATGTATAAAAAGCAAAGGACTGATGGAAGGCCATATGCCCAATTTAATTACTGCCCTGGTTCTTTCAGTAAAGGAAGGCTGAGCGTACCAGTTTGAATAAGGATTTGTAACTAAATGTCACACTGTAATTATGAAAGGGCAGGAAACGGAGATACAGGCTCCAATTCTAATTGCTCCCCGATAAGTACACAAATGCAGCTCACTCCAAGTACTCTCCCATGACCCTGGAGTTCAAGACTGTGCTCTTTTGCCCTTCTTGACTATTTATGAAGCAGAAAGCTCTTGGCATCTAAATTACTGGTGTGATTTTCTGTGATGCTGATCTTCTAACTGCCCCATTTAAGTGAATAGGATTTAAAAGTGCATATCAATAATGAAATTCAAGTCAGCTAGAAAGGAACCAAACTTACACCCACCATTTGAAAACATCAGTCCCTCCCTCCTCTTCACACAAAAAAAGAGCACTAAACATACTATTTGCTCAAGAAACTGAGTATCTTCCTTGATTCACTGAGAAAGCTCAGCATAGCCAAATTATCTGTAATATCTCAGACATGTTTTAAATGTGTCCTGAGGGAAGCACAGCTAGAAGCTCATGTCTCCATGCCTCTTGCAGTTCATGCACTAGGCTCTTTTGTAACTCAGCTTCTCAGGTGAAATAGCCTGAGAAATAGCCTTTCGGATAATGTTAAATTGGTAGCACTTTTGTGTTATGATTTTTTCCTCAATTAAAATCGGAATTAGATTACACTATTCATTTATATAAATAGCAAAACAGAACTCAATTAATTACTTCTTTTCCAGAATACAGACCAGGGTGCTCCAGGATACTGGAGAACTAACCTTATATTAGACTATTATTTCTATTTAGTTTCATTCCAATTTAATACAGTATTAACTTCTTCTGTAGGGCTTTTTTCTTTTTCTCCTTGCTTTCAACAACTTCTGCTTTAAGATTCCTAATATGTCTAGCCACAAGCATGCAATGATTATTTTTGACTAACACAACTATGCTGTTTTCAGTTGATAATGCTACCTATTCTTTCAGTGCAAAGCCCACAAATATCCCATTCCTATGTGCCTGGTGCTCTTTCAGAAGTTGTAGATCATGGTTTAAAAGAGTTTGGAAGACGACAACTTTTATTTTATTCACTGGAGACCTTCAGTTACTCCATTATTATGTCAGATTTACTGTATAATGCTTCAGGGGAAAATGCATAGCTTGGTGGAAAAGGTTGTTCTGGAAAGACAAAAATCCCTCTGTTTCTATGTTTTCTAGCTATGGAGAAACTAGTGTATTACACAAATAACAGCACACAACACACTATACTTCCAAACAAATGCTGTCTATTCTTTCACTAAAGAAAAAGTTAAATCRTCGGGTTTTAAATGTGAAACCAGTCTGCTCTGAGCTCTGGCTCGTGCTGCTCTCCCTTTAAAACAGTTTCATACAAGAAGAGCAGGCATTGATTCAGTGAGTCTTTTTCCTCACAGAATTGAAAACTAACAAGAACTAATTTTTATATTTTTTCTTTYCTAATCTTTACTAGGCTATATAACGAATGAAGCATGCATTAGTTTTTGTCACATTYGTTATTAGGGCTGCTTATTTTCTGCATTATTGCATTGCCTAAAATCTCCAGCCACAACCCAAGATGCTGCTGATCGAAATAATCCCTGCAGCTCCTTTTCAGCAGAGATGCACAGGGTTGTTACTTTACCGTAAAATTTTTATTTTGTTCAAAACCTGTAATCAAATGTTATTRTATACAGGAATTTCAAGCAGAAAACTGAAATGATGCTGCCCTAGTTTAACCTGATATTTACCACATAAATCTCTCAAAGGTGGCATTTGGGGATGATGCAATTTTTGGAAGACCTCTATGGAGGCGTTTGGTACCCAGCTCCAACAAAAACCAAAACATGCCACTGCTTTTGTACACAGAGACATAAGCTGTTGCCAGTAAGACATTCATTAATCAACTATTACATTCAAATTACCACCATTATTATCGCTTGTCTTAATTCTCACCAGTTGGCTGACAGAAATATAAATGTATGATTTTTTTTCCTACTCTCTATTTAAAAGCAAAWTAAAAAAACTGCAAAATCTGCTTTCCTTGAACTGACAAGAAAACACTTCATGGGCGCTTTGGTAGGCACTCAGAGATGCCTTGGGAAACCAGGTCTGCTTTGCTAGAAATAYCAGAAAATGCCCAACAAGCGGTATTTGCCCATTTTGAGCTTTTGGGCTGGCGTTACTGTCTGCCAAAATGAGACAAGAGCTACGGAGACGCAGGTTGCCTTAGTGCCAGAGCTTCTTTCGGCGCTGCCTCCCAGGCCCGGCCGGGCGGCAGCACGCGCAGGCTGCCCAGCCGCTCCCGTGCCGAAGGGGCGACGCTGCTCTCGGCTTTCRACGCGAGCTGCCCTTGGCTGGGCTGCGGGCCGGCCCCGGAGCCCAAGCGCCCAAGCGCTCCGTCCCTCCCGAGGGCCGGGCGAAGCCCTCGGCGAGGCTAAGCTGCCGCCGCCGGCCCCGCTGAACCGCGTCTGCACTGGCATCACCAGGCCGGGCCGTTACACCAGCGCTTTAGCTGGCCGCGTACCGACGGCGACTGGCCTGCAGGCTAGCTGGATGCAACAGAAGTGAAGTAAAAATTTCTGACTCTTACTTCCTAAGAAACAACAAGGGCACTGCAGTTTTGCCAGTCAGGCTGCTACTTACTGATGTAATTGGATTGCTAAAAGATTGCAGTTTGGTATGGTGATTGTAATTTGACATCTAAAATCAATATAATTAAGTCGTGCAGCCATATCAAAACCCCAGACTCTGTTTCTACCTCACACTAGGAAGTTTGCAAAACTCATTCAGTTTTCTGCTAATTTCCCAATGACCTGTTTATTAAAACAAGAAAATCTAGTAGGAACATGTGACAGAAAGATAACCCGTGGCTTCTCATCTCTTCATTGACATTTTACTCTCCCTGCTCATTATTTCCAGTGCTAGACAGAAAACATACCACACCATTACACTTTAAACATAAAAAATACTTACTCAATAATTCTTTTTTTGATTTTATAGTTACACAGGAACAGGTGCTGTAAAAGTGATATTACTACATCAGAAATTCACCTGCTTGTTCCTTTCATTACATTAACATAAAACTACACAAAGAACATGCCCTTCTTTCTGAATATCCACTTATAAAGAAAGCAAAATACTATATAGGGCACAGAATATCCACTTCCACCATTTTGAAATTCATTTTGTCAAGTCAGCTATACTCTTTCACATCCATAAACCTGGAGCCTGGAAAACATTATCACTCAAGCAAGCAACAAAGCATGTATTGCCACAGACATAAAATTAAACACGCACTTTAAAAGCTTCTAACACAGAAATGGGCTTAAGTCAGGTTTGAATGCGAGTGCAAAACGTGACCTACCTCTGAAACTCTTTATTTTTTAAGAGTTGAAAAATGTTTAGACTAATACTAAAGTACATTTTCATATTTCAAATCTAATTCATTTTTTTCTGGGAAGTGAGACAATTTCATTTCCGAAACACACTGGATGAAATAACTATGCTTTACGCGTTTGTTGGATCACTGCTTTACAGATGAGGCTGAGATATTAGATCTGAAATGGCTAAAGACAAATCTCTTCCAAAAATTATAGCAAACTACATTATTCAAACCTATTCAGCAGGCATTCAGGTAATAATATGATGGATGCAGCAGGACAGTCTGGGTACCCAGCTAGTCCATGCTGCACTCTTGAACAGTCGCTGTCTAGTTTGGATCCCGATGTTGGGAAGACACACAGATGTGCTTAATATCGTATACAGCAAGCACTCCTACCAGTAGGCATTTCAGCGAGACCACTTAGTACACATCTCAGGCACACACACATCTTCGTGAAAACAGGGTCTGTGGTAGTAGTTTTATGACACTGACAGCAAATAGTTAAGAAATTACAAAATACTTTGGATAGCTATGGCTTTGTGAACTTACAGAAAAGGCATTGGCTGTAGTCATAGTTAAAAAAACAAAGCTAAACATATAAAAACAAATATCATCCATATTAACATGTACTGCTTTAATAAATTCTCCACTGCTTACATCACTCAAGATAAAGGTCTTCATTACATATTTGAGTAATCAATACTTGGAATCAAATAAGCCATGTTTCACTGGGGAAAATGAAAATGAGTAAGGCTAAATTACTGCTGTCACTTCCTATAAACAGTCAATGGTTTCCTGCTATACAAACGACTAACTTCATTATTTTACAACAGGAAATCAACGCTGTAGCATATTTTAAAGGTCTAATTTACTTCAAGTAATAAAAAGACACCCTCAAGGCTCATCTTGTTTGTCATATTATGCCTAGTTTTAAACATTTCAGCTTAAGAACAGTATGTAAAAAACTAAGCAAATCAAGCTGATTAATATTTAGTATTTGTATGCAGCATTATTCTCCACTCCCCAACTACTATATAAATATTATTTCATTAAATTTCAAAGCAATTGTATTAGGTGGAACAATAAATGTCTGTCTTACATTCTCTACAAAAAACAGAAGCAAAAATAGTAAATTAACACAGCAAACTCACTAACAGAGAAAGGATCAGAAATGAAGGATTCCAGACTTTTAAAGCCATGTTCAGTCTATTCGGACATGGAAATCTACATCTAAAGTCACAGTATCTGTACCAGATTTGCAGGGATCTCCTCATTAATTATATGGTTACATAATAAAAACATAAGATTTTTTTAAGATTTTTTTTTTTTTTTGCCTGTATGACAGATCTGCAGTGGAAGCACCTATATTTTAAGGTACTGTACTGTACCAAAATAAACTCTCCATCTGAATTATGGGTATTCTCTTTCCACAGTTTGACAAAGAAGAAGGAAGAGAAAAAGTTAGGGAAATACTTGTATTTCTAGTATTCATCACATTTCATAGTGCCTTTTTGCAGGAACTCCATTTCATGGGGATGCAGCTGGAGGGCAACCAGCACCATTAGGGAAAAGCTGAGAGGACGGAACAAGGACACAAGGGAAAAATCAGTTGGGGTAAAAAAAAAAAAAAAAAAAAAACCACACAAACAACACAAGATCCAGGAGATCTTTGTCTCTTTTTCTCCTCTCTAGTTCTGTATTTTAATTAAGAAACAGTTCTGTATTTTGGAACGACCTCCCCTTGTCTGCCAGTTGTCTCTTAGCTCCTATTTTAACATTCTCTCCTTAATAACCACACTTCTCCCAGAAATCCTTCCAACACTCTCTGATTTTCTACTCATAAACAGTCCCTAAAATTACGGTAGACCAAAGTATCATAATTATTTTGTTTAATTATCAAGTTATTGTCAGCTTCAGTAGAAATTCAAAAAGACATATCCTCACCCTAACAAATACTGTACTTTTCAACATCATCAGATAAAAGTTGAGGCTATTGTAAATCTGGCCTTAACTGATGAAGTTTCTTAAAATCTGAAGCTGCTAATAGCAGTTAAGAAATTTTCTCAGTTTACCATTAGCCAGCGCATCCACTGCACTTATTCATCGTGGCAGTGCCCTCGAGAAGGGCCATGCTCCAACGTCACAGCTTGCTGCATGCCGCCTCCTGACCAAGGAGCGTTTATTGACATTCAAGTCAAAGGTGTCATATTACTCCTTGTTTCCCTGTAATTTGTCATTTTAGAGATTTTCTTAGGAACTTGAAGACTAAGAACTTGCTTGATTCATTAGTTGTCCCTCAGTAAGAATCTAAGAACTGAATTCTTTTGCAATTACACCGCTTCATAGTTTATGTATTTATTAAATTATTGAATTGAACTTTCCTTGGAACATTTCCCATTAAAGTAATTCCCCACAGAATTCCTTATAAGAAGCCAAAGTGCAGTAATGCAGCATAAGTGAATTGTAATATGGCTCCAGGACTGATGATCTTAATCAAAAAAAAAAAAAAAAAAGAAGAAGCTATAATTAGAATCAGTATGTAAAACATCAACAGGATTTTAATTGCACTACAAATGTCATAGTAATGTCGGTATGTTTAATGTCTAGAAGGGGACCATTTTAAGATTTCCATGCAAAAAACATCTTCATATCATATTCTGATGCTCATCAACACCCTCATTTTGATAACAGACCTGGAAGCGTACGCATTAATTCCCAGCTGACTTCAGTGCAATACACATGCAAATGTCACATATACAGACCCCTCTGTAGTATCAGAGGAACTTAAGGAACTTATTAAAAATGTAAATGAATACCGCTACAAAACTGTTCAAATACGCAAACCTTACATAACTCAGGGCTAAGACCTGTGTACAACGGGCAGTAGGTACCAACGGGGAAGACGAGGCTGACTAATCGTTGGGAGGGCGGGAGGGAGGGAAATCAGAGTACACACCTTCGTTTGTCCAGGCTTGTCTTGGCTGATTTTGGTAAAGCCAGCCATGTATAAAAGATCAAGTCCATTGTCCTAAAGGGCTTTTTAAAAGAAATCTAAAAAAAAAAAAAAATCAACAGCTAGCAAATTACTTGATGTAATCTTGTTTTCAGGCAGGTCACATACTAAAAGAATTAAAATAGCCCCTTTGGTTTATATAATCTCCATCAGAATAACAAATTCTGGCATAACAGTACTGGTTCATCTTCAGTGCGATAGCTATCATCTTCTTGTTTATAAAGGATGCAAGATTAAAGATGTTTTAAAAGTATGCTGCGTCCCAATTATCTGCAAGAGCTGATAGGTGTATGCCCAGAAATACGATTGCTTCCATTCTGATGGGCTTATAAAAGTTTAAAGCTCTGCATTAAACTAGTTGTATATCTTGCATGTGAGCGCTTGATCACTTCTGTGTTCAGCTGCTTATAAAAAATTGCATCAATAATATTTTATGTTTTCAAACTGCAGTAGGTCAGAAGAATGCTAATTAAATAGGAATGGAATAGCCTTTGGGGAAAAAAACAAGCCCCCAAAATCAAAACAAAAAGAATGGATTGATTTGAAATTACTAAAAAGAATTTTGTTTGAAAAGCATTAATCCTGAAAATGGGCCACACTATAATATAGCAATCAAAATAGCAACCTGTCAAAGATATTTAGACGTAGGTGTCTAATTTTAGGGTTTTATGTACTTCGAGTGCCAAAAATCTCTAGAAATCAAGCTTTTTTATTTCAATATCTAAAAATGGATTAAGATGATGACTTTTAAGCAACCAAGTCTAACCATTTTGTACCAGATCCTAAGACAGTATAAACAAAGACATCAGCTTAAATTGGTGAAATTCTACCAACTTATACTGTGGATCTGTCCTTTCAACTCTTTATTCTAATAACAATAGCAACAAAAAAGCAGATTCTGTATTTTCTGCAGCTAACAGCAACCATGAACCAAAAAAATTACACAGAGCAAATATTAATAAAAGGAACACCTTTGTGTTTAAAGATGATGCATATACTGTACTGTGGGCCTCTACATTAGCACTCAAAATACAAATCGTCATCATTCTTCAAATTGCAGTGTAGATATTTCTTAGATATTTCTGTTTTAAAAGCCTTTTATCTGCTCTGGATAATAAGCCAAGAAGGATTATGTACCATATCACACCTCCATCTTAATTATTTTCCATTAAGTGTATTGTCGTTTACGCGTTAGGATCTTAACTGTTCCAGAAGCTGCTATTAAACCTTTATAATAATATGCGGGACATAAATTTTCTATCACTGTTAATTCAATGCTTTATAAACAGAAAAGGAGAAAACACAGGTGAGGCAAAGTACAAAATGTTAGGAAAGTTTATTTATGGAAAATGGTTCTGCCAGTGAATCCATTTCCAAAATGTCCAGGGAATGAATGAGTCTAAAATTACGATTTCTCATAAAAAGTAAGGCTTGTTTGGGATTTTTTTGACCCGTGTTTCTACACCCATGAGTTGTTTTCCTGTAAACAGTTAGTACCATTTTCAGCATTGGGTAGAAAGGGCACTTTTCTGGGCAGTTAATTTGATTCATCCTCCAACATCTATCTCTCAGTAACTTTGGAAGCTATGGTCACTTTGCTGCCACAGCCCTGCATTTCCACTGGTTACTCTGCCTTCTACCAACTACCAGGGAGCAGTAGGTCAAACTTTTTGTCCTAAAAGCAGATACGCAGACAGGTTTTAAAAGCACAATACAATGATAAAATACAAACTTTATAGAAACTATCATACAGAGAACAACTGAAACTGGAGCAAAATTCAACCAGCTGAGCTGCAGCCATTGCTAAATTTGTAGCAAAGCAGGGACCAGAACTGAAGTTTGCATATGGCTGCAGGCACATCTGTAATAACCCCCCCCAACCCCCCGCATCACACACACACACACCCATGAGTCTCTGAGAATATGGCCTACAGGTACCTACACGTGTGGATGGAGAAACCAGTGTCAGAAAACAGCAGGCCAAAGAGAGGTTCAGAATAATTCCCCCCTATAAACATACCAATGTCACAACAGTGTATCACAACAGAATACGAACACAGAGCACTCTCTGTGATCAAATCCAAAACTCACATGAATTTTAAGTCTTTCTGAATCCTTTGGAATTAGTAGGACTCTTCCTGTTTATGTACTACATCATTCCACATCACAGTAAAAGGAACACAAAATTTCCTGCCGCAGGTGACACCACATACCAAGACCTTGTTTCTTTTGACACTTCATACCAAAACCTTGCTTATTATAAAATTGTTCTGAATACACCTTGAGTTGACCTTGGGTTTTGCTATTAATCAGTGCAATTCTAGTTAACTCAAAGTGTAACAGTGCTTTAACCAACTGTGAAAGAAAGGATCAAGTTATACTCAAGTCTCAAGTCAAAGCTTCTTATATTTGAAGCATGCTGGTCTGGCACACACAAAACAGGATCATAATTATATCAGCAACAGTCTTTTTGGTAACTGCCTAGGAGGCAGCAGTCATTTTAAGTACCTAGAATACCAAATAGGTCTGTTCTTGTGGCTGCGTAATTGGAAATCTTCTGTATCAGCAAAAATCACTTCCATCTGATAATGGACCGTATGAAGTGTTCCATGGGAAAAGGGCCAGATCCTCAGCAAAGGCAGCATCTCAAACAGTGATAAGCAACAGATTGGCAAATGCAGTCTATAGAGTATCTCTTTGTCAAATGTCAAAGGCATTTAGAACTATCATGCTACAAGATGCATACTGCTCTTCCCTTCGTAACAGAACTTTGCTATTTCCAAGAAATTGTACTGAACACATTTCCTTTGTATTTCTTAAAATATAACACCTAGCTGAAGATATCCAGCATTTGTCTGACTTACCAGAACGACGACGATGATGTTCTTCTAGGAACTCCAAATCAAGCATTAGGTCATCTTCATCCAGCTCGCAAGAACCCAAGTTATTCAAGACATCCTGATATAAAAAACAAAAATAAGCATTTAGACAGATGGGTAACCAAACTCTTCTGCACAATATAACGAGGAATCAGATCTGGGAAATCAGTTTGAAGAGTAAGTATGGGAAATTTTTCTATTAACTTTGGACCAGTGGGAAAATTTATGAACTGTCCAAGGAGAAATGTATTTGTTACTATTCTCTGGTACTAAAAGGACCTTGAATACTTAACTAAAAAACAGAGCTAGAAATAATGCCGTCCATATAATTCCAATTTTGTATACCATTCAACTTCAATGATAATTTATATCTTTGTAAGTTTAATCATACCTTATTATAATGCATAAAAAAAATTTAATGTAACAGAATTATCAGTACTTGTTTTCCACTAAATTTTTATTTCTAAGCACTGTATGCCCTTACTAATACTCTCTGAAGAGAGAATTACTGTTCTATTTATCCAAGGTATAAAGAAACACAAATTTAGGATATACAACAAATGCAGGCAAAAAGAATCAATTCATGAATTAAGGTGGGTGTAAAGGCTTATTACGCTGTCAGAGAAAAAAGCTTGAAACATGAGATGTAGCTGCCCAGTTCTCCATTCCCTTTTTATTCTTCATTTTATTTTCTAAGTTTCAACTACAAAGAGGTAAGTGGGGTTTATACAATACATCCTTTGCAAGCAAAAAGGGGTTGGTGACTACATTCAAAAGACAGTGAAAGAGTAACCTTTGCACTAAGCTTTCCTCTACAGAATTAGTTTCTCAGAAGGTAAAATGACTAAGTTACACCTCAGGCAGACATCGTTACTCTGCCAATTCCAAGCATAGCAAAACCACTGCGTAGGCTCCATCTGCGGTCACGCAAAGGCGTTCGGCCTCGGCGAGGCCCCACTTCGACAACCAGAGCCTGCAGCCAGACACAGGGATGGCGACTGGACTCCGACAAGACGAACAACCACCAGGGAACAGAGCTCCATGCAGGGAGACAGTTCTGAAGAAAGGCTCTGCCCTTCTCCCATCCAGAAACAGAAGCAAGTTGCTGGTAGCACAGCAGCATGCAGAGCTCAGCCCAGCCCTGAACCATTCACTACTCACTATTGCCCATTCCTGTACCTACAGCAGCCAGTTATGGAATGTGAGAAGAGAACGTAATTGCTTTCTCTGGTCACTACCATTCTCAAGTTGCTATATTCTCTTTATGAAGGTAGACATTCATTTTGCAATTTTCTTCCCATGTATATTTACTTTATGGTCAAGCATTTCTAATTAGTATGATATGAGGAAAGGACGGTGACTTAAAGAATGGGGAATAAGTAGTATCACACACTGTCAGTCACAGGCTCTACTGCATTTCTTTTGACTTGATAATATCATGATATTGGTACTTTTTTCTACAACCACCAGCGTCTAATCAAAGATAATTCATGTGTTCTCCAGCTGGCATTTTGTTTGCAAATCTGCAATGATATTGCAACAGGCATAATTCTTCAGTCCATTCACAGGCAAAAATCCTCTTAAAGTTAGTCGATCCTGCATCAGATGCTGCCATTCTGTATGTCCCAAATGTTCCCAACATGGATCTAATCCAAAGAAAACTGGAAATCAGTGTATATGAGTCTGGGTGGTCATTCTAATGTAGCAAACTATTCATGAGGCTAGAGTCTCTCAGTAAAGATCAGTTTGCTGTACAGAAAGCAGAGAAATAAGTATGTGCCATAGTATACATCACACTGGCAAATGACCTTTTTGACTTCGAGTTCAAACCGTATTTTTTATGTTCCTTCTAATTCTTTGAAGTATTTCCCTCCCCCCATAATAGACATCAAATCTTCTTCCTGCTCACAACCTATACTCATTCACCATTTTGAGTATCAATCTCTAAATTCCGTTTTGCTCTTTTTCAGAGCATTGTACAGGCAACCCAAGGACTTTTCCTTGTGTTCTTTCCCTAAGTTACCACAACTGCTAATATACCTCTTCTGAGATACAGAACCAACTGTTAATGCTGCTACTACTTTTACAGATGCCAACTACAGAAAATGGCAATTGTCAAGTGTAGAAACCTCCACACATTCACTGAGCAGTATAGCACAGAAGGAAAATAGGTATGATGTAACCATTACAATCACATGAAACACAGACCACCTCATTCCCTTTATTTTACTGTTCAACATTTAACTCACAGAGCTGCTGGAAAACCTGTTCCATAATGGCTATTTTCCTCATGCCAGTGAAATACAGACGTTCAGTAACCGTTATGTATTACTATACAGTAAACAAGCATAAAAATAAAACATGAAAAATGCTTTACATAGATGCATTGTTTCAGGTTATTGTACCCAGTACTCCTACAGATACAAACTTTTCTAGTCTGGATGTACTTTAAGACGTAACAAACCCAAGGCAAAACTATTGAACCCCCCCCCCCCCCCAAAAAGGGGGGGGGGGGAGTAGTCTCTATTAAATGAAAGTGGGAGAACACACATGCCTCAACATTATAGAGCTTAAATAGCTTTTGATTCACTACTGGAGCTAGTGAAATATTGAAGACTGAAAGTCTCATTTAGGGCTTATGTGTATACTTTAATACCTAAATACCTTTCAAAATAGTAGCATCAAGACACTAAAATTTGTACTCTATTCTTTCTCACAAACTCATAGTCTGAAATACTTGGGAGATGGCGTGGGGAAATGCAGTGATCCATAGAACGACAGGGCTAGTGTGACAGAGCCTTAACGGACTGCAGCTTTGACAAGAATCTGCCCAGATCCTGCCAAAATACTAAGCTCTCCAAAAAGATTTAAAAAAAGGCAACAAAAACAACAACAGCAACAAAAAAAAGCTATTTGACTTTGGGAAAAAAAACAAACATACAAACAAACATGCAATTTTCTAAATATAAGAAACTCCAGGAAACCAAGAAAGACAGAACAAACCCAAGAATTCGTATAGGAGTCGTCCCTGCATACTATGGCCTTTGAGGAAGGTCCTTGCTTTCAGGGACTTCTGGAGCAGAACAAACTGTGCTCTATGTAGCCCCTCCTGCCCTTGACGAGGAAGCTCCTCAGTCTGAGGGGTGGCCAGCGTGCACCCAGCCCCTCACAGCAGCACCCCTGCCTCCCTGCTTGGGCTGCAGGCTCCCAGCTGCCTCCCCAGCCGGGCTGCGACTCCCTTGCCTGCCCTCTCCTACAGCCCTCTCCAGCTGCGCGAACAGCATTAGGCAAGACACAAGTGATGCTGAAAAGCTCCCTGAGATGTGTTCTTCTTCAAAGTACCTCCACCAGGGAAACAATCTCCATCTTTACCCAGGAGTTCACTTGACTTCTTCTTCTTCAAGAAACAAGTCACAAAACTTGGAACAACAGATAAAACAGACAATATCCATCGCAGCTACAATGAACACTTGACATGGAGAGCACCTCTAATTATAGATGTGTCCATTAGGTTAATTCAGCTGCTTCCTTGCTTTAGTCATCCACCACTGAGGAGAAGCATTTGTTTGCAGTAAGTCATCCCAGAGATGTAAAACAGATACAAACTCATGAACAGATATAAAAACACACCCAAACAGAGAAACATCAGTTGGGCTGCCGGGGCTACCCTAAATGTGCTTCTTCAGAGAAGATAATAAAAGACCCATCGAACGACCCGCCAAATGTCACAGAAGAGATGAGCGGTGCAGCTGCGAATGCAGCCCCATGCCCCTGCTTCTCTGCCTCCTCGCTCGGCTACATCACTTCTGGGGCTCCCTTTGCTTCTTTTCCCCACTGTGCTACAACAATTAGTAACGATTTTAATTTCTTCCTAAGTTTAATATTTCTTGACCCTTTCCCCGCTCTCCTCCTAACCACTGCTACTATATTCTTTAGAGAATAACACAAATTAAAAAAAAAAAAAAAAAGAGATCAAGCCCTAAACATTGTTCACAGTGAATAGTTTCAAGGCTTTGTTACATAAAGAAAAAGAACTGAACACTTTCATCAGGGTTCCAAGGAAATGTTCATTATCTATTTATGGTGACACAATATTTATTTGTTCCAGGAGGCAAATCATTTTGTGAAGGCAGCAGCTCTGTAGCAAAAACCTCTTTATTGGCTTTGTAATAGCTTCTTAGAAGCTTTAAGACACTTTTGCTACTGCTGGTGTCTTTGTTTCCCACTTGACTTCTACCACCGTTTTGCACTTATAATGGCGCTGAAATGAACACAACTGTGTTTATCATTTTCAGTTTATGTAAACATTTGTTATACCACAATGTGCCTCTCTCTGCATGACAGCATCAAGAACTACAACACATCCCTGGATCAACGCTGAGCTGATCAGCTGCTGCAAAGAAATACTCAGGAGAGTCAATCCCTGCAGTGCTGCTTCGGGCAGAACTTCAGTGCAACACCAGATATGGGAAAGTTCTGAACACGGCCCTGTTCAGCCTGTTTACAGAGCATTTTTATCGTGGTCCTCAAGTACATATAATCTAATACATCTGTCCTGATACCATCTCCCTTATTGCTATTTTAACAGATCAGACAGAGAAAGCCTAAGGGACTTGTCTAAGATCATGTAAGAAGCGTGTGGCAGAACAGGGAATAAATTTATATCTACAGAACTATGTCCTACACAACACTGCCTTGCAGCTGCTGTTAGCAACCTTCTCAGTTACGGAGGAAGAGCGGAAAGAACGTGTTGTAACTTGTGAGAGGTACATAGGAATACACTTACCTAGTTCAGCTTTTGACTATGTCTCAATTGTATCTTCTCCTCAGTTCTCCTGTTTAAGATAGACTTCAGTCCTAGTTAGTTTAGGTACTTCTTGTTCTAACTTTAACTTGGTAAAATACCACTGTTACCTAAGCAAGTAGATAAGCAAGAATTTAGCTGTGATATTTTAAATATCACTAATTCCGATGAAAAGTCAGCAATTTGTATATCAGTTAGGACTGCTTCTGATAATTGCTATGGTACATACTTTCTCTAAAGGCTGTACCAGAACAGAATATTAATTTAAGAAAATTTCAGGCCATCAATAATTTTCAGTAACAACTTTTGTATCACAAATTCCTTCAGCAGCAACAAAGAGAACGAGCTGCTCTTTTTCATCCAGGTGCCAGTTACCGTATTCAAAGCTCACGAAATCAACAGTACTCAATTCAGTTTCACTGGGCCCAGATGTTCTCAACTAAGAAACATGGCCTAAGAACAGTTTTATTACAGAAAGAAGAGACGCAGAGATTTGCATGGATATACTTCATAAAAGGTTCAAATATTGTATGGATAGAGCCGTATTAGACATACGGCACCTATCAGCCAGCGGTGCCCATGAGTCTGGATAGCAAGTTTATTCAGGGTTGCAGAAGGGGGTTTCCTTCCCACCTCCCTTCCCTCCCTACCTCTTTTTTTCTCTCTTTCTAGTTTCCTTTCTTATCATCACTCAAAGGAACCCTCATGCATAATACATGAATTCTCAGTCCTTTTACCAAATAGTCAAGTATTTCATTATTTTTAGCCCTATTTCAGCTCACAGTTCAGACCTTTTGAGAAAGAGTTTGAAAACTGGAATAAATAAGAACAGCTTTACTAGTAAATACATACTAAGTGCCCAACATAACGGGTCTTAAATCTGTTGTTAGGTTTAACCAAACAACAAAAAGCAAGTAACTTCCTTTATGAAGCCCCCTTTACCATGGCAGGGTTTTTTTTAACTGTTAGTCTAAGTAACCAGTTTACACATATAAATAACTAGAAAAATTGCTGCCTATATAGTATAAGCATTTAAAAATGCACTACCCTGATACTCAAAAACTGACAATAAAACATACATGTGAATATATAAATACACTAAAGCACAATTTCATTTAACAACGCAATTCAAATCCAAAATGGACTTAATGAAATCCTATTAATTGCCCAATGTATAAACAAGGCATGGTGAGCCCACATGGAACTGAACATTTACAAATAATACTCAAAACCAAGATGAACATATGGTTTTAGGAGACAAATCTGCACATTTTAAACATTCAGCAATAAATGGAACCAATTAAAACGATTTATTTCTTTATTTTGTTTTTCCACACATTTCTATTCCAGACTTGTAGCTCCCACACTGTTGAAATGATACAGTACCAGCAAGGTCCTAAAGACAGCAGGCACAGGTTCTCTGTCATTACCAGTATCTTTGGAGAGTTTTATACATTATTTTGCAATTTTATTCTAATTAACATGCAGTCCCTAGTCAACATGATTTTCAATTGCTTACGTTTCTTTTTCATTTTCTGTGATGCTATCTGGAGGGAGATGTAGCTCCAACAAACTTTTGTTTTCCTAAGCAAGGGGATGCAGACTTTTTTCTGACCACCGTTTTTCTGTATCTACACACAAGCCATTGCTCAGGCCTGACCTCCTCCAGTGTTTTTCGGTGTTCTTTCACACAGATGACACAGATTTCCATTTCATTATAGCAACACTGCAACAAAACCATGACTATTGCTTCGAGATTGTTCAGGACCTTTGAGGTAAGCAGTTTAAGGAAGCTACAAGATTGAAGCACTTATATGGTTCCAGTTACCCAATTCATAGACATTTCTGTCAGATACAAATATGGCTGAAGACATTCACAGAAGTTACTGACAGTTAACTTGGGTTATGCATTGATACAACCATATATCACGAGGAACATATTGGCTACATTTTTATCCTTAATGTTTCTTCTGATCAAGCTTTGCATCTGTAATCATGAAGACCAATGTCAGCCTAAGACCCATGCTCAGTAAACACACCCTTGCCGCCAGAATTCAAACTCGACAGACGAGATCGGGTCACAGGAATCCCGTTTTGAAACCTCTTTCGCCATCACCAACATTCCACAGAGAGAGATTTTTCCTCAAGAATCTATAATCCCACTTTGTAACCACTTTAGACTATATCAAGAAAGCCCTAAAGCCCAGGAGAATAATTTTTGAAAGTTTTCTTCCGACATAAGGACCTATGCTCACTTCCATAAGTGATTAGGTGGTGACCACTGAGTTTTCAAAGGTATTTTAGAATTAAAAGAATCAAAAGCCACTTTTTAGAATACACATTAGGTTCCATTTTGTACTCCATTTTAGCTTGTGCTGGCATTCAGACATCTTATCTTCTTCCTCTGTGTTCCTGTTTTTAATCACTTTCTGAACATAGATTTTTATATCCTGTTGATTTTTTTCCAAATATGAGGGCTTAATCATAATGCCACCCAACTGAAATGATGTCCTACATGTGGTTTATAAAATTTACATTGGAAAATAGAAAAAAAGCATAGTATTATTATATGTATAACAGCATGTTAGCAATTCATATTAGAGATTCCTCCCCCCACACACACTTTAGGAATATGGGGGGCTATTTGAGACCAATGCTTTTGCAAGAGCAGAAAGAAAACATACTCTAGAAAGAATAATTTGATTCTTTTGCAAAAACATATGTATGACAATTCACCCGTACCTACCCAGGTTTATTACATATCTGATGCCAAAAAGATCAGAATTAAATACTTATTTCAAGTCTGAAAGGATTTCTAGAGATTGTCAAGAGATAGTACTTCATCAAAATTGTACTCAGCAAAGAAACATGGCATACAATCAGCATAAGAAAGAAAAATCTGCGACACACTCAAGGAAGAAGAAAAACCTTGAGCTATTTAAAGTAATGTTAACTCACAGAACTGTACCTGAATAATTCATGGACATAATGAAGTATTTCCCCTTCTGCACTCTCCCACATACTTCAAAGAGGGAGGGGAAAAAAAAAAAGTACACGAGACCCAGCAAAAAGAAAAGCCTTTAAAAAATACAGAATCCCTGCCAACATTTAAAAAATTGCTGTATCAAATGTATGGCTTTTGGATGCCTTTCATATACCAAGAGTAGCTTAAAAGCCTTCTTTCTTTTTTCCTGAATAGCACCACCTATTAAGCATATTATTCCCTACTTGAATATACTTCAGAAAGGAAAAAATAAATCTTGTAACATTTCATAAGAACATTTTCTGTAGCTAACGTGGAAATCCATTTGTGTTATAAATTAATATGCTCTTAAGACCCAAAGGCAGGGAAAATTAGCAGTGGAGGGAACTGTCTAACTACATATCTCAGATCCATCGTAATACTCTTCAAAATACTTTTTTCATACATGCTTTCGGCTGTGTAAGGGAAGCACATTATTTCCTATCTTGTTCTTACTTCTGCCCTTTCCATCCTCTCTGTGCATTAAATCAATGTCTGCAATGATGCTTCTTTTGCCTGAGTGATTATAACTAATGGGCTCTCCTAACACGTCTTCCTTTGCGCTCACCCAGATGGGGTTCATTCTGCCACAATATGGTCTGCTCACTGAAACCACAGCACCGTAACACAACGCAGAACCCAAACTTCAGCAGGAACAGGATCTGACAGTGCTTCTGCCAGGCCATATACTATACTGTCAATCAGCATCAGGCTACAGAGGGAAATGGCACCCAGCTTCGAAAGTTCACAGGAAAAAACACTGGAGCAAATAATGTGTTGATGTACAGCACCGGCTTTCATTCTCTCTGTGTTAACAGTAGTTTTCCTGTCATTAAAACAACACATATAGGGATCATACTGTTAAGGTACTTCAGCACCCAGAGGTTACCAGCACACCTTCCTTACCCTGCCACTGCCAACCTGCAGCTCCTCTCCCGAGGCAGCGACTGCTGCCGGCCGCTCACAGACACATCTGCTACTCTTTGGTCACCCGCTCTTGCACTCAGCACTGCGGAGGAGAACACGGGGCCTGAAAGCCACAGGCTGGTGAGCATCCTGCAGTACTGATCATACTGCGGTTTTGTAATCTGCTCCTAAGAGGGACATGTGAATACTAATGGTTCACTTTTGTTTGGGTAGCCAAAGCAGAGGCCTACTTGCACCAATGAAGTAAATGGATGTTATGGAAGACATATTTAGTATTTGCTTGCTTTGAATTCCGACATAAGCACGCTAAAAAAGAGTGACAATCCCCAGTATATATGCTTTCTGTACCACTGTAATACTACTAACAGCATAACTGGTAACAATGTGAGTACTTTGTAACACAGCTAAACTTAGGTACATAAATAATACCTAAGCCCAAAGATTCAGACAGAGACTTGTGATATAGTTGCACAAACAAGGAACAGAAAAATAAGAACAATGGATGTAGAAGAGGCAGGAAAGATGTGCAGTGGAACCAGAACAAGTCCTGGTGCAAAAAATAACATGACCTGTGTGAGGAGCAGAAAGATCCCCTCCCTTTTCTTTTGGGAAGGAGGCTGAGAAGCATAAAAACACCAAGAATGAGTGAGGAAAGACAGGAAAAGAAGTTGCCCACTTCAGTTCCAGCTTCCCACGTCAGAGAGCGCTGGAGCCCGGTGCCCGCAGCCTCAGCGGCTGAGACCAGCAAGGCCCAGAGCCATCAGTGCTCACTACCCGGCATCCCCTTCACAATACTGCAGGCTCTCAGCTCGCGTGGGATGTGATTGCTAAGGACCAACTGCTCTAAATACATAGTAATAATGATTGATAACGTCTAAGAACTCACCATTGGCAATTTGTATAATTAACGAATGGCAATCCAGTAAAGTGTGGCTTGTAAGTTTGAAACTGGCCTGATTTGTCAGTCTTCTGAACATTCCCATCACAGCAATATAATTCCCAAACCTATATACATATACACTTGTATACACACACACACGTGCACGCACACACATACACACACACACTCATCTGCGACATGTGGGCTAGCTGCATGGATAAAGAACTCTTAGGGAACAGGGAGGCAACAGGTACCCTCAGCATTTAGATTTTATTATACTTTATGTTTCTATTACAGTCTTCAAAATGATCCAGGTTCAAGTCATGCCCTAGATAAGAATGAGCTCTTGACAAAGCAGATAAAGACAGCAATCACTTAAGGTTGAATTAACTATCAAACAATAGACTACCAAAATAAAAACCACACTTAAAATGCTTCTGTGCACCAGAAACCTTGAGATTTGAGTTTGTGAATAAAAGAAGAAAAAAAGCCATTTCAATAAGAGATGTACTAATGTTTGCCAATTTTTCAAATAATTCTAGAGCACTCAGGTTCACTTTGGTTGTAATAAAACCATGACAACTGGATTTTCTCATGTTCAAAAAGCAAAAGGTGTATACATTTTTCATACCTCAATCTGAAACTTCACTAACAAAATCCTCAGAAAATTTCTTCTGCTAAAAAAAAAAAAAGTATGAAAACTCAGTCAAAGAAATACCTCTCAGTAAAGCTTAAAATGACCAAATAAAACCTCCTTCAGCAGATTTTTCTCCTCACCCATAGATGCATATGCTTTATTCCCAGCAGAGGGATACATCTGCAACACATAATTTGTTTTGTGGATTAATCAATGTTTTTACAGCCTTCATAATATGCAAAGCACTATGCAAGCCTTCTAGTACAGTCGTTATCGCCATATAGCTTTGGGAAAGTTGTCTACCTCTCGTGTGCCAGATTTTGCTGCCAAACAGAAAAAGTTCCTTGGGTATCTCTAGCCTGCATTTATACAGAAAACAATTTAGACCACTCTGTGAAGTTTATTTGTATGTACTTTAAGGATATGAGTACAACAGGTTATTCAATGGATGGATTGGTCAGGTGAAGTTTTACAAAAACGCTCATATCAGACACATCACTTGTGGCTAAACCTTTCGTCAATTCAAAGTGGTCACTAGAACCTTCTGGCTGCGTGCTGGTAGCACCCAAGTCAAGGCTCCAACCAGCATTTAAAGGGTCAAAAATCGTTTTACAAAACTAAATCAACTTTGGATTCCACCTTGGCTTTTTCTTGGCCAGTAGTAAACACAGAGAAAAAAGATGTAACTATATAACTAGCAAGGAATTGGCTGCCAAAAAAGACATATTTAAATTCAGGGGGGAGACTAGAGGGAGAAGCTCATCATTTATAATCTTGATAATCCATTACCACTCCTAGGGGCAAAACATAGCCATCCCTTTAAAGATTAAAAAAAAATTTTTTTTTAAATAAAGGCACAGCAACAACAAAACATGAGACCAATGCTACCTCTGCCACCATCCAGAACTGGTCACATTCATTTAACAGAAAATTTATATTGACAATGGAATTTAGGGCTCATTTCTCCAAAACAACAGAACTAATATTGTTTAGCATGTCTTTAAGCAGTGCAGGAAAAGGTACGTATATGATACAAAGTTCAAGAATTAATCAACTATTCTTGCACCTATTTCTCCCCAAAAGTCTCTGCTTTAGCTGTATCACCTGTACTCTTGTAGTCAGTACTTCTGGATGCTAAGTGAAGATAATCTATTTCACAGCCTGAAATGACAGCATTATTTTATTTTTAAGAAAACACTATGAACTTGTTGCATTCAAAAATCTCAAAACTGTCACAGCTATGTGTTTAAATAAATACAATATTTTTGTCTAATAACAGAAAAATTTAATACTTTTTCCCTCCCAATATTATTATAAGCCAATTCAAGGTTGAACCTTCTATGTCTAATTCTAATTTGTAGCCAGCAATATTGGTGATAAATCACTCAAAACTGAGCCCTGCAAATGAAATCACAACTGACCCTTTAGTTTAGCATCGTTAATGCAATATCACAATAGATATGCTATTGCTAATATTATTTGAATTCCTTCTGTTTCCATGGTAACTTTGGCCTACAGCTGCTCTGGTAAACAGGGTTTTAAATCATTCTTTGAGAAAGGCTTTTGCTCAAATGTCATTTTTCCTTACTGAATATTTTTCCTAGTGTCTTTGTTTTTTTCTTAAAAAAAAAAAAAAAAAAAAAAGTAACGGCAATTACTGGTCCAGAAGATGGATTTTTTTTGGTTATTACAGTTGAATAGGCAGTAAAGTAGGAACCTGAAAAAGCAAGGCGTCCTGTAACAAGCTTCGACTAACATCAGTGTCAGCGATACAAAATATAATACAGTAATATTCCACCCTGGAGAGGAATCTAAATCTCATGAAGACTAAGGAACAACAAGCCCTTGCTGGCATTCTGCAATACATGTGTTTTTACAGGCTTTGTTACTGCTCCTCTTCACTTTTAGAACACTTTGATGCTTAAAACAACTGAAAGAAATAGTTGCAGAATGAAGGAAAAACACAAGTATCTGTATAAAGACAGCGCCAAATTCTTTCCTGTGATTTACACGGGTGTTTAAACCCAACAGAAGAATTTGGTGGGCCGTGTATGCCCAAATCAAGGAACGGCGCAGCACGCTGGTACCACAGGTCATGTGGCTGCGATGGCCGAACTCAGAAGCTGCCAGAATCTGTCCAGGCAGCCGCCAGGCACCGTGCCAGGAGCAGCTGGGAATAACTAATAGAACCTGCTTAGGCCACAACATTTCTCCCTCAAAATCTGTCCCTGGAGTCAGTCTGCGATTAAGCAGACTTACAGGTCCTTACAGGTGTAAAGTGGAAGCACCTGAGAACCTGCAGCTCTCGGAGACGTAATACACTTCCTGAGCTACTTAGGGCAGGGCAGAACAGATGATTAGTCTAGTCCTAAAGCTTTTTTGCCTCCCTGTCTGTTCAGCCCAACCCCACAACGGCACTGTAGCACTAGAAACACAGCATGCTTCTTTATTACTGCTGCAGAGCAAAAGCAGCAGCAGCAGAGGATTGCCTTTGTAAGCCCGCTCACAGAGGTTCGTTTCCAACACAGCCCAGCGTTTCACAACCCTGATGCATCGCAAACTGTTAATTGTTGGCCGGTCATGAAATCCTTCATTAACCTACTCGAGAAAATATAGCTGTTTTACAAATCAGACTGATGTCAGCTTTACCAGGTAGGGAAAAAGTCATTGCTGATGCTTTCTAACCAAAGACAGGTCAAATAGGAAATGCATTTCAAAAGGGTTTGTGTGATACATGTGTTGTAAAGATCACAGCAGCGTCTGGTTCTTCAGAAGAAAACTTCCAAAAACTAAGTGCTGGGTTTGCCCCAAAGTGAAGCACAAAGCCTATTCATCACTCTGCTTATGGGCCTTTTATCTGCAATTCTGCTTCCACTTATTTCTGTTCACTGTGTGGCTTTGCATTTTAACAGTTTAAATGGCATCTGCAATACTTCTTTGAAAGGTCCTGTTCTTCCCATAAATTTAAAGGGAATAATGTATGAATAATAGAAAAAGACAAAGAAATAGCATATTTTTTGATTAAACAGGAAATGAATGAAAATATGCACTCACTCAGTAAGCAAATTACCTACTTGCTAAAGGCTCTCTGGATTGCCATTAAATATCATATATCAAGTCAGAGAATTCTTCATCTTGAGCACATGACAAGTCTACTATTTGAACAAATGGGGATGGACAGCTTATTACACTAAACTGACAAGTTAGGTGTCAGACCTGAGATATTTAGGAAAGACTTAGCTTTGCTAGGAAGTACTCCAAAGCCCTTTTACACCAATCCACATTTAGGCATCTTCAGTATAGAAAGGAACTGAAACTCTTTGAGGTCACAGTGACACTGTCAGAAACTTTCTCAAAACTGCAGTCCAAAAAGGACTGTCATTATAATGATTTTTAACTTGCTATTAATTCCCAACTGCCTAATTCAGTAGGGTAGAAAGCAGTCCCCCCAGTGCTAATTGGAATAAATTTTTAATTTCATAGTCTAACGCGCTCCAGTTTTTTCCTTTCAGTGAATCAATGCCCTCATTATTTGTTAACGGCTATGTGCTCAGAGCAATACTGTAAGAGGTCTAAAGTAAGACAGCCTCTTGGTCAAAAGTCTAAGTCTAAAAAGAAGCAACAACGTATATATCATAGGGTAGCTTGCTTTGCAACATTTATTTTATTTTTTCCAAAATAGGTGAAACACAACCTTAGGTTTTGTATTTAATAAGGACAGCAGCATTCATAGATTCAGCTAACATAATGTTGCTACTTCCTTCCTGTTCTAAATGGGCAACACCACAAAAATTCAGAGATGCTCAGCACTTAGAACTCCACAGCTTTATATCTCCTAACGTGAATTTACCAGATCCTCATGGACTAAGCTTCAGGAGGGTCACCACAGTGAAGTCATTGGGGAAACACTTACCAAGACAAGACAGTCAGGATATAACAGCATATAAACTTGATGTTCGAATTTATGCTAGGAAAAACTTGGATTCTTAAATGAGACAAGTCTTCAATGTAGTCAGGACCTTACAGAATAAATTAATGTACTTCACAGTAAATATTTATCATCTTAGCAACAGCAGATTGCTATTATTTTAAAATATTTATTAGAATGAGGAAGTACTTGCACCATCCTTCTGAGAACATTTGTGTTGGTAATACTGCTATAAATCACTTGCACACTTGATTTTCTCTGGTGCTTCAATTATGGCCCTGATTTAAAGTTCATTTTAGTCAACAGGATCCAGTAAACCCTCATATAAGGATAAGGAGACCTCTTTCCACATCCAAAATACCTTAACATGCGCTTTCTTGGCCAACACCCCTATTTTTAGCATGCTTTTCTGCATTTAAGCGTCCTTTGTAGCTGCTGTTGCTTTTAGGATAAAATAAGAAGCAAGTATAGAGGAAAAGAGTTTTTAGAAACATGCAGTACAGCCTAAATAAAGACTAGATATTACTGAATGTCCTGAGTTAAAAGAAACCTGAACAAACATAAAAGCCCATACCTTCTGCAGCCTTAATTCTGTATATATACACTGGATTATGGCAAAAATGAATTTTGATTTTACTTCTGCTTATTGGAGTCACAAAGCCAATATTACTTTGATAAAGCCAGAGTATGTAAATACCAGCTTTCAGTACTATTATTCCCAGCTCTGTAATGAAAGTGCACACATATTTTTACAGATGATAACTTATTTGCCTACTTTCCTGAAGAACAAGGTTCACGTCACCCCACTGTTTAAGCACAATTTTTTTCATTCTTTTCCCAGTAAATTTTGAACCTCTTTACCAACATTAACTAAATTGTACAGAAAGGTTGTGGTCTTAGTTACAGGTAAGAAGCTGAGTGAAAACAGATATTTGGGCAAAAGAGCCAGATTCCAACAGTGTACCTGCTATGAGCAAAACTACTGTACAAACTCATACCTTACAATGGTTGGTATGAAACATCCTTCTCATCTCAACTTCAGGAAAAGTTTCAGTCAAACCCTATATCCTCTTTGATACTATCATCGATCAGTCAGGCCCAAAACATAAACCCACTTGAAATCAGGCTTCTCTACTTCCAGTGCTCATAAAATTAAATTTGCTTGCTATACAATGAAACAGGGAGTATTTTGTAATTGTTTAGCATATACTAATTAATATAGACCAACTTAACATCCTATTGTTTTTAGAAGGGGAATCACAGAGAGGTGAAACTGCTCCACAGAATGAGATGGCTGCACAGGTGGGAGCAGAATGCAGAGTCTCTGGTTTTTGCTCCAGCCTCATGCAGCCATATCAGGATATTGCTTGTTTTTACTGTATCTTTATTTGAGCGAACTTTTACCCAATGGAACTGAATTAAAAAACGAGAGGATTTCTTTGAATGGCTAGAGGATCTTAAACAGATGACTGTGTTGCCATATTAGCAGCTAAACCCCTCTATCCTTTCTTATAGCTCCCAAAACAAATAGTGTGTACTGGCATAATCATATGCTGCCTGCTGTTAGCAAGAGAAAGGAGAGGTTTTTCTTCTCTAATACTGTATTCCCAAACCCCTTCACTTCAGATGGATTAGGATCTTAAACTGTTGGAGAACTATAAGCAAATTATTGCAGTTAAAGATTTACTGTGTTAAAGGTTAGGTGTAAATGCTATGATTATATTATTATAGAAGTGTGATTATTGAAAATGACCTAGGAACAGAGACATGCCCTTTCAATATATTTAAACTGACATACAACACACCCGCTCATCTACTTCAGCAGCACTTGTCATCACAAACACATAATTTCAGTACCTTCACCACTGAGCAGAGTCCATTTACAGGTCAATGACCAGGCAATAAAGGGTGCAGGGAATGGTCCTGTCCGAGGGATGACTAGCTCTTTATGACTTTACCCTCCTAAAACAGCTATGCTGCATTGACACAACGGCCATATCGACCAACTGACGGAGATTTAGGAGTGCAAGAGGCAGTCTTTTAAAAACATGGGGCCAAGATTACAACATTTACTTCAGGAGTTAGTACTTTTATGAAGCTCACTGTGGATAGAGAAAAATGTGTGTAATTTCTTACAGTTCTCATTCCCTAAAGGAGTTGTTCAAACTTGAGGATAAAAAAGAAAAACAAAAAAACAAAAAACACACATAACTACTCACACATATAAGCACCATAAACTAATTAATCTGTTTGGGGTTTTTTTAGGAAATGAGAAAGCAAACACACCCAAAAATCAAAACTCTTCATTTTCCTTCCACTGGTAACTCTAGGCAGCATTCCCTCACTGGTGTGATGAGACCACACTGCTCCCAGCTCTAGTCCTGCACATTAGCTGCAAGACAAGCGCTCTTCTGCACTCTGAAAAATTTTACAGTATGTGCTTTCTTCTTTAAATTATGAAGATTCAGACTGATCTCAGAAGTATAAAATGCAAAGATGCAATGGTTTTGTTGTCTTCCTTTCCTCAAGGTATATACTAGACTAGCACTGCAAAATTTGAAAATACAGTAGATCAAATGAAAGTCTGATATTCCGTCCTCTGGGATAAAGTCCATTTTAATCTACACGAATGTAAATATCAAATATTAAAAACAAACAAACAAAAACCTATGCATGCAAAAATGCACATCGCACTGTTTTTCAAGTTACATTAGGAGACTCACAGTTTGGGGGTCATTAAAAAAAAGATACATACCTATACCAGGCTTTGAATGTTTTCCAATATAGTGCTACAGTATCACACTACAGTTGGAAGATACACTTGCATTGACGAAAGTGGCATCTTTCATATGTGCCATTTACTACACGGTCTGGGCTAAGTGTCCAAGGAAAAGCAGATTTCAAGCCTTTTGAAAAAAGGTAGGTGAAAACCTGCTTTTAGTCAATGACTCTTAAAAAAAGGCCTGAAGCAGGGTGGAAAGGCACTTGAAATGGAATACAAGCCAATATTTGATTTGATTTGCTACACAGCTTGCAAAAACTTTTTGATTAAATATAATTAATATTAAACCTGTATCTTTATCTAGTTTTGGTATGAAATAATAGAGAAACTTGACAACTGACTATATCTTGCTTTAATTTTTTTAACTTACCAAACCAAAAATCTAGAAGGATTCAAACATTAAAACTGAGAGGCAGCATCACCTACTGGGAGCATCAACAGACTTAGAAGTTGTAAGTTTTGATACACTTTCTGCTTCATTACCTCCAGTAATCTCTTCAACCCGAAGGTACCATGGTTTCCTCTCTTTCTCCTTCTCCGCCTAGCCTATTCACAAAGCAAGTCTGAGGGCAAACATTCTCTCCAAGGTTTCCCGTTCATATTCAGCAGAAGGTTTAGCAGGGAGCACTGAGGAGTTCACCAGCCCCGAGACTGCTCCATCCCACCTCAAGTTTATTATGACCTTGTGAGGATACACGGGACAAGTACTCAGTTAGGAACTGCCACCAGTTGCCATTAGGAGTGTTAAAATAAACTGATAACGGCATTAACTTATTTTAACACTGTGAGGCAAAATTTGGTAGCCTGGAACAGTCACATCTCATATTTGGCCTTCTCGGCTAGAAAATGCACCAAGTGGAGAGCAGAGGGCTAAAACTACTTCAGCCATAACAACTTATTTCACCTTCAGCATCCTATGTCTATGCAAAATGCCAAGTACCCCTTCTAATAATATCTGTATATCAGTGCTCATATGCTAAAATAGCACAAATAATGACAAATTAAATATTAATATTAATATTAAGTAATATTAAAGTAATTAAGTAATATTAAAAAAAGGAAATTCAGAAGATATCTTTTTTGGTGTGTGTCATACCACTAAGTGCCACATTGTTTCCACATAAAAAAAATGGCTCCTTCATTTGCCTACAATGTCTGTGTACTATCAATTAATTCTTTTCTGAAATGTCTTGAGACAGCTTACAGTAAAAGAAAACCAAGCTTACCTCCTATTATGCTGCAATTCACTAAGGTTTTATTTCCCCTTCCATCTATTACTTGTATTGCTACTGAGCAACAAGAAGTTTGAAAGCATGACAAATCCAGCTACAAAACATTTATATTAACCTTCATTAGTAAGGACTTTGGTGTCAGATTTTAATGAGAACATCCCAGGATAATGGGCTTTAAAATAGGTTGGATAAATAATTATGTTGTAAAAGTAAACTGAAGTTTAAAACAACATGACAACGATAAATACATTTTCTAAATGATCTTAAAAGAAATAAATGAAAAAAGAAAAAGAAAAACAGAAAATAAGAGAAGGAATCTTTGTCTTATCTTCATTTAGTCCTCATGCCCTCTTTGGAGCTGGTAACAGCACTGAACTGCTGCAGCTACTGCCTCTGCTGGATACACTAACCTTAGTATTTAGAAAGCAGCAAGCTTCTTTCCCTCCCTCTTGCTGCTTACAGAGTCAGAGTCAAAATGTTCTGAGCTGGCCTGTCAGTCGCAGCATTCAGAAACATTTCTCCGCACAATGCGAAGAATCCAAGCCTACTGCCTGTGCAGTGCCTTTAGGTCTCACTTCCTTATACGCCACAAAACATGATTCCGAAGTTTAAACTTGATGTCTGATTCTATGGAGCTTTAACACGAGATTTGACTTGTGATGGCAATTTACCTGTCAGGCTTCTTTACTGCTGAGTGATCTCAGATACTTCCAGTTCTGAGGACAAGATACGGCCAATTTCATAACTTCACAGGATTACTGCTTCCTGGCTACAACAGCAGTATCACCAGTAATAAAAGCTAAAAGAGCCACCTTTGTCATGGGCCTCGACTGCTGAGAAACTATGATTTAATTTTTTGCTTGCTTTTCTCTCCAGGTCGCAATACATTCTCCTGTGCTCCAGCGTGGTATGTTTCCACTAAACGCTCCCAAAACATTACCACATAGTTATTTGTACAAAATAAGGAAAACATAATTTATATTTTAATCAAAAGGCTTATCTGTTCTACTATGTGAGAAATCAAGCAGCCTTCTATTCTGGGAAGCATAGACCCATTTTATATCAGCATTTACTGTTACAAAGAATCCGACTGCCACCAAGTGGCTAACAGAAAAATTTCTGGTGAAATGCACCGAGTTTGCAGAAAGCCTGCAGATCCTGATCTTGAGGCGTTTCCCAAAAGAATGATTTTCAAATGCAGTTGATGGTTCGTTTGTGTTAAGAAAACAAAGTAATCAAAAATTCATTTAAAAGCACAACAAGCAACGGACATTCCACTTGGACTCTGAGGAGACAAATGGTGTATTGACACCTTGACATAATTGCCTTCAGTTTTAGCCTCAGGGTTTTGTATCATAAATCTACTCCAGAACGGAAACGTATAAGAATTTAAATATTAATGCTATCCACAATTGAAAAAGCAAATCATTACTGCTCATCAGTGGCAGACCTGATACCTCTCTGGCATATTTTTACATTAACTCCACACGCAGGGGTTCCAAATGCATTCTCTGCTATAGTTAGATTTCAGCCAAACACATGCATAGTTTCTTTTTAAACTACATAACACAGGATGACATTGTACTGCCTTTTAGCCAGCCGCAGACTCCAGTACCTTAGACAGTACTCTGTCTTTTCTTAGCCATGGTGGACTGATACCTAGTGGGCCTGGGTGACTACAGAGGTCCTGAAAGACTTACTGTTACTATTATATTGCTTATTTCTTCACGGGAGTTCTTGCACTAAGCATAACCATGTTACAGGATGGTGGCCCACTTCTTCTGATTTTAAGGTAGTCCTAAAGACAACACTGTGCAAGTTCTTCAGGTGCTACTGGTCATTTTCTCCCACTGATATTTAAAAAAAAAAAAGTTTTAACAACTTCCTGCACCCATTTGCATTATACCATGTCTTCACTTCAAACATTTCTGTTCAATTATCAACAGTAATAATTTTTCTGGATGGCGAACACTCTCTCCTGTTTCATGCGATACACAGTACTAGAAACACTGATAATTTCTAGTAGTAGCTGATAGTTTTAAATCAACACCTACAAACAAAAAACAAAAAACCAACAGCTTAATTTTTGGATGCATGAACTATTTCTACTCAAACTCAGAGAAAAATAACAGTCCATGACATAAGCAATCTTACTGTACTCTGAGCTGGCAATGGGAAAAGTTGTTAAGGATTGTTTTTATATTTTGAAGACTAGGAGACAGTTAAATCCTATATTAAGATGAATCTATTCATAGATTGTTTATGCACTCATAAAAGAGCTTCTAATTTAATCTGTGCTATCTAACCAAACAACCTTTGTTGCTTTCAGCTGATAATACTGCCCTTAACATGGTGCGATAGAGACGTAAGTACCAGAAAAGTCTCAAGACCCAAACGGACAAGGCCCTGGGCAACTTGGTCCGAACTTTACAGCTGGCGCTGCTGCGCACAGGAGGTTGGCTAGAGACCTGCTGAGGTCCCTTCCAACCTGAAGGATCCTATGAATCTACAAGAAACTATACACATAAGATTCATAGAACAACAGGATTTATCTTCCTATTAGATTTGTTAAATTAAGCTGGTAAGAAAGAAAATGACAAGAAAGCATCAGAAGCACAAAACATCACAAGAGATGATGCAGCATTTCCAACAGCAATATAAGTAAAATAGGCTTGACTGAGAACAGCAAGTAAGTATATCTCTTTATCTTTTATAGCATATGATGTTTTCCTACTACTGATAAGGTAATAAAAGTAGAGTTCCTTTTGAAGAAGCAGAATTGTATTCTTTCATTTACTACTCCACACTCCTTATGTTGCATTATTCTTTATCAGCTGTATTGTGTGTTCAGAATTAGGTGAGGTCCTTCCTTATCTACCATTATGAAAGCTTGACCTCTATGTGGAGAACTGTTGAGCTTTCTTGGTTCCCAGCTCATGGCTGGGGAAAACACATAGTAATGATAACTACAAATGAAAAGGAGGAGAGGTTCATTCACACAGTATTCAAATAAATGATGAAAACATCTTCTCCATTCCACCCCCCCCTTTTTTTTTTTTAACTATTAAATAAAGTACAGGATATTTTCTAGGACTGTGAAAAACGGTCTTCTTTCCAAAGCTAAACTTTCAAACGTCTGAGTTATGAAACAACTTTATGACAAAATAGTTTCTTACTACAGTATTGCTGAACAAAGAAATCAAATTTGTTTGAACTGCTGATACAGTAACATAAGATTATGTTTTGCACTGACAGATAAGGGAGTTAGTACTAGCATTAACTTCTACGAATAAAAGGTAGCAAAAAAAAAATGAAGACAAATTGGGTTTTTGCAATTAATTTTTAAACTTGATTTTATGGGCCTAAATTCTAATGAACAACAGAACTCTCTATGTGAGATCCCCAAAACTAGCGTAATGTCTAATGTCTATTTAGAATTTATATTACAGGGAAGTCCACAATGGTGCTCTACAAATTATCCAAAGACAGTGTAGTGGCACTAGGTGACTTGCTCATTTCTTACAAAAAAAGAACTCATTGAACCCGTAGTTTGGCAAAGATAACAAAGCAGTTGTGAGTTTTCATGCAGTGTCCCTCAGACTGCCCTGCCATCCCGCAAACTTGCAAATTAACTAAACATGTTCTAAGAACAAGATTTTTAACCATTCTTTACCCACAAATAGGGGTCATACAATTCCAGTAAGCAAAACTCGGCCTTCAGAACATAGATGTTAGCCTCTAAAGTCTTAAAATGCAAGGCTAATCAACTTTAAGGAAGGGTTTTTGGACTGGAACTATGTGTTGACCAAAAGGAGCCAGGAACAAGACCAATAAACAGCACTTCTGAATTTGTTCACTTATTAATTGACTGTAACAACGCAGTCTCCAGTGAAAAAATCTTTACTGTTAAGGAAAAGGAGTAAGTGGGCAGCAATAGTGTGCAACTATTAACTGAGCAAAACTGCTAAAACTGCAAAGTGCTCATTTTGAAGTGAATTTGCATTTGAGCATCTTACTGTCCCTGCTCCTTTTAGCTGTTTTAGATGGGCCACTTTACTTGTTCTTTCAGTGAAATCTGCYGCTTGTCATCACACAGTTCCACATGGGAGAGCTGGGAGTTCTGCTCAAGAGTTTGATTGTTTAAGCCAAGTGTTCTTCTCACTCTTTTTAGAATTGAAAGGAAAGTTCAGTAGGAGGGATTTTCCTTCTTACTATCACCATGACATTTTCCATGTTGACTTTTCCTGTTTTAGATGTTTTTTGCAGGCAGCACAGGCAACACAAGTTTGTTATGTTCAAAGGTGAAATCACAGAGACATTAAGCAAATCCTACAGAAACACAAAATAAGTCCCTATTATTATAAGCCAGATCATCTGCCAAAAAAGAAAATGTCCAAGGCTATAAAAGGAACAAGAGAAGAAGCTTTAAGAATTCCAACCTGAGCATAATTGGACCATATGGAATCATCTGAAAAGTTATGGCTTTGACTCAACTGATTTGATTACCATCATATCCAAAATCAACATCCTAGACAAAAACATAGATTAGCAAGCATCAATGTCTTTCACTTTTAATTTTTCATCTCAAGATCACAATAATTCAGGATATGCACTACACTACAAAGGAGGCAGAAATAGGATCATGTTTTTCTCAAATTCCCAGGGGTTTTGCTGAGATAGTACAATAGAAAGGAAATCCAAGGTTTTCATGCCTATGCTACAGCCACCAGATCACCCTGTCTCCCCATGAATACAAGTTTACTAAAACAAGCCTCTCTCTGAGTTTGGTTTGAGTAAAGAAAAAAGCTACAAGTGTTGTATCACTACTATTTCTCTAGCATTAGGTTTAAGACCAAGACACATTCCCCAGTGAAGATACAGCATAAGTGAGAAAAGTCACACTTTCATTAGTGGCCATCATAGAAATAAAAAAAAAAAAAAAGAAAGGTAAGAACTTTGTCACCACCCAGCAGATGCTTTGGGGCTGGGGGAACAAATGACCCTCATGTGGTATTACATCAGTACATCATTAAAGTGAAGTTCTGATTTGAAATTAATCGCATTCTCATAAGGTGGCACATTGACTAATAAGAGAAAGTATTTGCTGGAGGCAGCAATTTTTTCCTATTAGCAATGCTTCTGCTCATCCCAATTATTCTCATGAGTACCACAACACAGTATTTAATCAAGGGTAGAAAGATAAAGGGAATAGAAAATGAAGTGGTAAATGTGAGGAGGAGGAAAAAAACCTTAACTGAGATATCTCCCATCTTAAAATACTGGATGTCTTTCTTTGAAGCTGGAGCTAATGCATTCAGTGAATACTAATACATTCTTTTAACAAAACTTAAATGCAAGCTGCTTGACAAATCCATTCCTGCAGGACTTTCAGACATTTCTATAAAATCAGAGAGTGACCTGACACACAGTATTTTTATGGTTTTTTCCCCCTGTTTAAAACAATACTTTGTTCATTGAAGAATTTTGCCAATGGTTTGGGGGGAAAAAAAATGTGAAATATATTTCTGAACATGTGGCCAGCTGCCACCTTCTCCTCACATTAAGAAAAGTATAAAAGCATTTTTTCATGCTCAGATGCATATTCAGATTGCCTCAATTCCATCTAAGTCACCATTTTTGCTATTGTTGGTTGGCTCAAGGATCTGCAGATGCTTGTAGCCAACAGGAAGCAGGGAAGACAGAGCAAGTTGACTGATTCTGCCAGAATGATTTGAAACATCCAAACCCTCAAAATACAAAGTCCTGATCCTGGAAAAAGAGAGTGGGATTATGTTGGTTTGATGGGCGAAATGGAGAGTTACTGTTTTTTCCATTAGCCCATTGGTATGCCAGCATACCTCAACACATGTCACTAGAGGAAGTTTATAAAAATATACTGCTTGCTAAAGTTTGAAAACCTCTAAGACTTTTCTAACATAACTTTCCTGAGCAAGTGTGATACAGACATATACAGTGTGAAAGCTGTTATTTCTGGACGCTTGAACCCTGACAAATTCATCTAAGTAAATTATATATGCATGCACACACTAGGTACCAGGCAGCATGGTTAATAACATAAAATCCTAACTCCACACATACATACATTCCCCAGAATCTCTCTCAGACAGGAGATTTAAGAGCAATGACATTTAATAGCAATGACTGCAATCTAATGGGAAGGTTAATTTCAGTTAATGGAGACACCTTAAGGTGATTTAAAAGTGCTCTCAATGAGTATTTCAGGTCTTGCTGATTCTCTCGTGTTGGCTCCTCTAATAACAGGGTTTTTTCCTCCTCCGCTCCCATGACACATGCAGACAGCAAATGAATTGTCAGAAATCCTGCCTGTTTTGGCTTTGACTTTGCCCCTTCTACATACATCAACCATACCTGCTGGTACGCCATGCTGAAGCTTCACAACTGCCTGCAGAGTGCACACTGCCTAACTCAGAATCACAGAATCAGAAAGACTGAAGCAGGCTAAAGGCAGTCACCTGGTCAAGTCCGCTACCCAAATGCGGTGCGAAATACAAGTAATAATTCCTAGCCAATGTTCATCCAATTTATTCTTCGAGATTTCCAATGATGGAGATTGCACAATACCCTTAAACTATTTCAGTGTTTTACTACCCCTTACTATCAGAAAATGTTTCCGAGTACATATTCTGGACTCTCCTAATGCAAATTAAATTAATTACTTCTTCTCCTAACCACTTTGCATACAGAGAACTGATTATTTTCTCCATCTTTCCAGCAAATTTTAATGCATTCAAAAATAACTATCATTTCCTCCTCCAACTTCTCTTCTTTAGGCTATTCAAGCTCAAACCGCTCAAATATTCTTTCTTTGATCATTCCTGTTGCTCTCCTTCCAATTTTTCCCGTGCTCCACATATTTTTGATGCATGGGTGCCTAAACTGAACACTGTACTCTGTGTTGCAAACTGAATTCTGTTCATGCATTCCAAATTTAGGAGGCATCTCTTCCAAACACAAAGAGGTTTCCAGTAATAGTTATTCAGTTAGGTAATTTTCAGGACCATGTTTTAACTACCACTGTAAGGTATTTTCTATAAATCAGAATATGAATATTACAACTACAATCAGTTCAAAATAATGTCTCCAATTCTGCAGCGTGTTGACTTACAGATGCTAAATTCCATGCTGAATCATCATGATCATTAAGAACTAAAGTATGATCCCCTTAAAATGCCAAGTAAACAGGCACTGTATGTGCCTGACTATCACCAGTGCTTCCCAACACTGGAGCTCCATTACAACCCCAGGGTTACACTGGCTTAAAGAAATTGAAAACTATCTTCACTCAGTGAAAACATCCATGATATCATTAATCTTTCCACCAGCATAACAATGCATTAAATTTATTCCTGTGTTCTCAGCAGAATTTAAATTAAAAGAAAAAAAAAATCAAGAAACATAAAGGCACAGAAAAGCAGAATGTGCTAGAACACAAGGAAGAAACTAGAAAAATCTAAGTTTTAAGACAGGAAGAATCTAGGTTTTAAGTCAGGAAGGATAATAAAGAAGGCCTTCATCTAATGTCAAACATTATATATTAAAATGAGTGTTTTGCCATCTAAAACAGTGGGATATGTTCAGACATGTTCAAGATACATAAGGGAAAAGCCATGGAAATAAGCTGCGCAATTCTTTGGCTTCCGCTGGATATTCCTGGACTGTCACCTATGAATTTGTATTATGACTGTAGCACTACTGACACTACAGAACATGAAGTTTTGACTATTTCCATTTTAAACTCTTTTCTTTTGTCACTCATGACTTTCCAATGTCTTTCACATTCAGGGATAGTTCTTCTCAAGTTTGCCTTCGTTCTAGCATAACAGTACATGGAACTACAATAAAAACTGACCATGGAAAGTGTTGTCACTAATAAAAGTGAATTCATAGCTTAAAAAAGAAAAAGATTGTGGACAGGCTGTGGGAGGAGGCACCAGCAGAGGAGCTTATTTTCACTTCTCTCTTCCCCTACCACCACTGTAAGCACAGCCTTGGGCCTGGCGTTTCACATTTAGACAGACTTTTGTCCTGACTATATACTCAGCACTTACAGACTCCAAGGGCTCACAGTGCCCAGCAGTGATGTGTTTTTTTCTGCTAGATCAAGTTTAATATAACTGAAAACAGTGTGTTCTAAAAAACACTATTTCATGATTTGCGCCTGAAGCACCAATATTTTTGAAGCACTTTATTTACCTGTGACAGGCTATATAGAGCTCAGCATTGGTATCTCTTAATCTATAAAAGTGTGTTTTATTACTATACTGGTGAGTGAAAAACTAGCTGCCTCATAGGATAATCTACTTTCAGTACTGCAAATCCAAAGTCGAGTTGTTTCTCATCTGCAGTTTTGCAGTCTGTGCTCATCTGTAAGATTAGAGCAGAGCCCAGTCAGACAAGATTGCTCCCCTGGTGATATAGAGTTTCGTTAACTTGATCAAGGGTTGTATTAAGGCATTAATTAAAACCTTAAATCGTTGCCTGTTGCAGCCCTTGCACAGACAAACACCTGAAGTTTCTTAGTACAGGCAACCAAATTGACAAAAACAACACATGAATACACAACAGCAAGTAAGCCCCTATAAAACTGCAAGTTAGAAAGGGTTTTGCACTTCCCAGTGAATACACAGAATTAACACCAGATTATTCTCCATGGGAAAATTCAAGTCTTTTCTTTTTCTAGTATTCTCTTCACTTTTCTTCTTTTTTTTTTTTTTTTGAGAAAATAAAAGGCAAGAAAACTACACAGTGGGAGATTTAAGTGCTACATTCTGCCTATTCATCACTTTAATACAATTTGGGTACTCATTACATCATGTCCATAGTTAAAATTATCTAAAGATAAACAAATGAAAATTAGCATCAGGAAGAAGGAACCAAAACTTACCACATGTATTCACCACTATATGCCTGCATCAGGATCACTAGAGATCTCAATTCAAGTTATTTAAGTGGGGAAAAAAAAAAATGCTGATGCAGTAATCTGGAGAAAATCACTCTTCTACACAGAGCATACAGTACCAAGCTAAGTCTAACACCAGAATTTTTCATGCAGGCTACTAAAAACTCCTGCTTTTTTAATTATACTAATAAAATTGGAATTTTTTGTCTCCCCTGCCATGTCAAAATAACACTGCAAGGTTTCCAGAAAAGCAAAACTTGCCTGAAAAAAGCAAAATTTCATACTAAAATATTTTTCTGAACTTCAATTGAATGTTTCCCTTGCTTCAATGAATGTTGGACCCCTGAGGTCCCAGCAAGCTGCACCACCTTACCATGTCTGACATAAAAATGCAATACGCTCTAGATGCCTTCTTCAAACAGTCTGTCCAGGGGCACTGGACAGGCAAGGCCTGGTTTTTCTTATAAAAACAAAATATTCATGCTCACCCTCAGTTTTTTTCCATCCGAGCTGCCATATACTCCATGGTGACTATCATGTGCTTTGATAAACACCTGCAAGATTAGTGCTGTTTTACAACCATGGTAGATCTTAATACTACATTGATACAAAGAACAAGAAATAAAAAACCTTTATAAAGTAAGACAAAAAATAGGGTCACTGACAACCTGTACCTCTGACACTAGCCCGAAAGCCTCTAATTGCCAAAGAAATAGATTATTAGTTCATCTTCCTGGTTCTTTGGTAAACTTCTGTTACAGGTTTGCTTTGTCAAATTTGTTCTACATACAGAATTTTTTGTTTCCTATAGCTTGGGTTTGTCATAACACACCTACAGGCTAACTAGCATCAGAGTTTTCATTTTCGACCTAAGATTGGGTGCACTTGGTCAATCAAAGCATCACAGACCTCTTTTTTTTCTTACTAATATAAAGGCAATAAAACCAGTCAAGTCAGTGGAGGCTTCCGCTACAACAGAAATATGTAAATAGGAGCACAGAGTTGGCTGCTTAGAGGATTAGTTATTTTTTTAGATGTGACAGGAAGGAGATATAAAGACATTTTTCTTCACAGATGAAGGAAAAATCTTAGATTTTCCTTAAAAAAAAAAAATCACATAAGCATCTCCTTCACCCATAAGAATATTAATACTTGGAATAAATGTTTTACTGAGATAAAAAGAAGGTTTTTGTGTATTGCTTGTATGGCTGACAGGAAAAAATTGACTTTCCCCTTGACAAATGCCACTGGGCTGAAATGTCAATAGACTCATAAAACAAACTGATACCTATAATTAGCGATGACATTTATAATTAATGGAAAATTAATTCTGAATCATATAATACTGATTTTACTTGTTCCAGCAATGCTTCGAAGTATATTTTCAGTCTCAAAGACATCAGAAATCCACAGAATTATACCAATAATAAAATCAAAAATATAACATGAAGTAGCTTGGAATTGCAAACATAAATCTTTGCTAATCTTCCCTTTATCCTTCACGTTTAGATGGCCGTTTCCGATTCTATTCATTAGAGCAAAATTCAAAACACATACAGGCTTTTAGCTGTTGCATACATTCAGATACTAAACTGAAAAGGGCAGATATTAAGGGATAGCAACACCCTCCGGTAAGATATCTTTTATCATCTTATGCTTCTCCAGAGATAACACCTCCTTACATCAGAATTGTCAAAGCCAACAGGATGACTGTATTATTTTTATTTTTCAGAGGGGGGGAAGAAGGCATTTAAGCGACTCAGATAAGGCTACGCAGCAAATCAGTGGCAGAAACTAAGAACGAACTTCAGAGGTAACAGCTCCCCATCGTTCTATAGACTAGAATACCAGGCACAGCAAAACAAAGTCCTTCTTCAACAAATGTGAGCTCAAAACATCTGCCTTGGTTTTATTACCATTCCTTCACTATGGTATCTGAGAAACACAACAAAGACTGACTCATATTACACTGTACCTTATGAACATACTGTGCATCTTATATTATGATGAAATACCTTCTTTCTATTATGGTAAATAAAGTTATACTACCCAGAGATGCAGATTAAATTAACATATATATTTTAAAAGTTTGTACTGTACTCCAAGCACGCCACAAGCTTTGTACATAAATAAGGCAATGCTGTAATTAAAGTCTACAGTTTAACAGAGATCAGACAAATGGGGGTCTTCATTAGTCCTGATTACAAAAAACACAGAAGAAAAATAAATATGAACACAACTGACAATGTTCCATTAATGACTGCCGTGGAGAACGCTAAATGAGAACACTGGGAATGAAGAAAATATGGAGTAGAGATTACAGAAAGAATTTACCAAAAAGGGAATGGTCTCACTTAATAACTAGACTGTAACTTTCTTCTTGCAAAGTAAGATAAGCTTCAGATTGGTAAGATACATATTGGTGTTAAGGAGCCAAATGTCTGTAATATGTTCTCACTGAAGTGTAACTGTATGTAATGCTACAAGTAATATTGTGGATGCAGCCAATTGTGCAGAAAGGATTTCAATGTACATATTTTCTTTTCTCTCTCTCTTTTTTTTTTTAATAAACACCTTTATTCATAATTACAATACACTGTTGATCCTTCTTCTCTGCTTCTCACACAGTCCTTATACTGTGGGAAGGAAGGACAGAAAGAAGTTTCTAATTCCTAAAGGTCCTGTTTATCAAGAGTTGACCCACAATCATCTGTCTTTCTTGAGAATGTAATGGGTGAAATGTAGTGTATCAAGCCTAAAACAGATTTCACCCTGGAATCAGTAGGCAGGAACATTGATAACATGATACAGTGCAATATAATATTCATGCATTTAGAAATAAATCCCAAAGGCAGCAGCAAGCCAAATTACCCTAATACATCAATCAACAGAGGGAAGCAAGGAATGGAAGAGTAATATCTGCTCTCTACATATTAAGCTGTTAGTTCTTTAGCTGTTAGTTCCATATTCTTTCTTTCTAGCTTCAATTTTATTTTCAGCTTTTTGGCTAAACTGAGATAAAATCTGATCTGCCATTAGATCTCTTTAATTCCTGCATTCAATCCCTGCAATCTCCTTCCTATTTCAATTGCATCCTTTTTCAACCCCCTACGAGAGGCCAGTGACACAGCAAACACTCTTCATATCAAAATTTTTTTCCAGCAGTAGGAGTATTTACTATAACAAGTCATGATCAGTTATTTTGCAAAAATGCGAAAAAGAAATTCTTGTACTATCCCAGGCTTTTTCCAAGCAGTGATACTTTTTACTTTTTCTGACCCCTTTTTCCTAAGGGGTTTTCTCATGCAAAAAGGAATCTGCTTGCTTAGTGACTGATATTTCAAACCTGATGACATTAAAGGTTTGTCCAAACACCCCAAAAAGACAGTGTTCTACTCCACTCATTTCTCAGGTCTTCAAATCCAGGATCATACAGTAAGAGGGCAGAGTATTACCTCAACTCATGGGAGAATTAGGAAAAATACAACTTCATTAAAAAAGAAAAAACCCACAGAAGCCTTTTGACATGTATAATATTCTCTTTCACTAAATTTAAGCTATTCCTTTTCCGGACTTGAACTAAAAAGAGACATTCTGAGAAAGACGATTTAATGGAGCATAAGGTAAGCAATCAAGATTACAAGTCTTTCCCAGCATCTATGTAATTTATATCAGAATGTCATGAAGAATAATGGTAAGATCCTTGGCTAGATCTAATCTTTTATATCCTGCCTTTTCTCATGCAAAATATCTACTGATTTTAGTAGGAGTTTCCTAATTCTTTATTTCTTATTTGAATAAAAAATACACTCCTAAAATAAAGTGTCACATGCTGCAAAACTGGGCTCTATGCTACGAAAATAAAAAAGTAGGTTCCTCCCCCCCACTGAAGATTATAGAGCCAATATGATTTCAGATAACATCAGCAACTAAATCTCCTCTATAGCCAGTCTGAAGTATTTATTAAAAAAAAAAAATACTGATCAATGGACGAATTGCAGAGCAACACTTGGCAGGTACAATTTCTTCTTGCAAGTGAAATATTTATACTTCTGATAGATTAACAGACTTCAGGTGTTTGAGATCAACTGAGGTGGATGACGCTTATCTGAAAAACAGGCAACTGTGCCGTAACAGTATGTTTTTTAAAATTACTAAATTCAGATGTATTTTCTGGTATGAATATGGCCTACCTGACTTCAAGGATCACAGACTAAAATGAGAAAAAGTATCCAGAAAAAAACTGCTTTAGTTTTACAGTTTGTTTCACACTTCATTGTATTTGTACAGGAAGTTGACCGAAATATTGTTTTTTCTATTCTCGCTAATGATGAAAAACACCCTAGTGCAAACACAACTTTTAGAATTGTCAGTTGAGGTTAATCTTAAAATATGGTATCATAACACAGAAAAGTCTCAGTGATAAAAACAGGGTTAACGAATTAATGGTCAGTAAAAGCTGCTCTAAGTAAATAAACAAGACTCAGAGAATAAGAACTGAACTTCACAGTTCAAAATACAAAACCAGCAACAATATAAAACAAGAACACAAAACAACTGTCTTCAGTTGCATTGCAAAGGCACAAAGATTCAAATGCCATTGCAAGACTTCTCCAGCAGAAGCTCCTTAGGGAAATTATGGCTCTATTCTACCTCATGCTAGGTATAACAGCCAAATTAAAGACCAAAACAACTGAGTCGTGTGTGTGTATCTGTGTGTGTACACATTTACGTGAATAAGGAAGGATAAAAAACTGCATCAGTGAAAAAGGAAAAAAAAAAAACATAATTATGTCCCTATATGACAACAGTAAACTCGCAGCAGAATTGATTCAGAAATATATGGACCTGATCCTGACCACAGACTGGCTTCTGCAGGTTTCCCCAGCACTCAGCCACGGCTTCTAGTACCTGAACGCTCCCGGGGCTCCCTGCTACGCAGCGCTCTAGATATGCCTGGATCTAGCTATTTGAAACGGAGCAGAAAGAAACATAGCAGAGAGGACAGCTTCTGCAGAAAGAGAAAGGGGAATACAGTTCGTTAGCCAACTCAAAGTAATCACACCTACAATGCCTCTTACAGCAATATGTTATTTGCTCTACTTTAAAAGAGCCTCTCCTCTGCAAACTGCGGTCAAAAATGCTGTGAAGGCATTGCAGATTTTTGAAAGTTGTCTACATTTTTAAAAGTGACTTATGATCCCTGAAGCTTAATATTCAGCACCTGAAAAAGCTCCTTCCGATTTTCAGAAAACAGCTTGCTCCTCTTCTGTTTTTTGATAAAAAGGACCATTTAGGGTGGCTGCATATACTTGGAGGTATATAAGCACTGAACTGTCAGGAATCAAGTCTAAAATTTCTAGCAGTGCTTCTTTGAGAAAGATAAGTTTTCATGTTCTAATTTCATAATACAAAAACATTTTACAGCTACATAAAACTTGGACTATCCTGAAAACCTGTGGCCCAAATTCTGTCATTTGGCAAAGAGTGCAAATTTCTACTGTCTTCAGATTAAAGGAAGAAGCTGACCCTACACTTGTAAGTAATTCTACAATACAGTAGCAGAAGATACAGGATGCTGAAATAAAGTAGAGTGATACCTGAATACAAAATTCAGGAAAAAAAAAAAATTCGTCAACAGATAATTTCCATGTCTACACTAACAAATACACCTTCTGAAGGCCTGACTCTTCATGGACTTCTTAATAAAAATTTAAAAAAAGGAAATCAAAAAAGAAGTAACAAAGTTCAGCTTACAGTACCAACTATTACATGGAAATTGCACTGACTAAATCTCTAAATTAGATATATATATGATCATATAAATTATCTTCTTAATAATTTATCTACCAGTAAGCTGTTTTGAATACTTTTTAATAAAAGGCATTACCTTTTCCTGCCCTTCACATGTTGTCCATAAGTGGGGTTACTTCTATTGGAATAAAAAAAGCTTAAATCTGACTGTCTTCCAGTTCTTTAAGCATTTTTGTAGGACATTGGAATTTCCAGATGACATTTCCTCTTTAGTAAGGCTGTCTTCCCTCTCTCCTCCCTGACTCCAACCTCTGTCCCTTTTCCAAAAAACCTTTAAGACCAGCAAATCAAATGGCAGCCTTAAATGAATTACCTTCAACCATTTGTTGTTGCTGTTCATGATACCTTCTAATACACTTCTAGCCAAGATATTTGGATAATTCTTTGAAAACATTTAGCAATAACACTAAGAAGATTGAAGGATGCAATATTTTTGGCACAGGAAGAAAACGTTTCCAGAGAAAAGATGCATCCAAAACAGCACAACATAAAAAAATGCTGGTTCACATCTACTTTACATAGCTTTCTCACAGCAGCACAAGTCAGCCCATATAGGAAAAAGACCTCCATAAAGTGCAAGTTTTTACTCCAGTGAAATGGAATTTTTATTTAGCTATATTAAACCGATTCCCTTTTAAAAATATTAGAGATGTTATGCACAGAATCTCAAGCTGGACCTCAAGCAGTATAAACTGGGTCAGATCAAATGAAGTGAGAAACGTGTCTCACTTACATAGTCAGCACCAACACAGCCAGTAGGTGTGCAAGCGTCTCGAAAGAATCTGGCCACCCGAACATGAAAGAGGTGCAAGGGGCCAAAGGCTTTCAGCTGAAACATGCAAACATGGGGTACGCTCAAAAAAAAAGGGGGGGGCAGGAGAGAGGAAGAGGAGAAAGGGACATCATTGGGGGAAAGAAGGAACAAGATCAGGTCGAATGCTTTAATAATTGGCCAGGTTTTGAAACAAGAACCAGCCCTATGAGGCTAATCTCTAGTTCCTCTCAAAAGTCAGCAAGAGAAACACAAAATACTCATTTTTGTGGCTTTGAATGGAGCCTGAAATTAGCCACTATTAATTACCTCCTGGGGGAGCCTTTCTCACCACTGACTGCCAAAGGAACCCAGAAAAATTAGCCATAGGTTTAAGGCAAGCTCTACAAATTGGTCCTACTGGGTACTGGCTATACAAGATCAGAGGACAAGTGTCCAGTGATAGGAGATGCCAGGTCAGATCATAAGACCTGAATCCATACGTGGTTGAAACAAAACCAATTTATAAATTAATTATTTATTACACTACAAATAATATAAAAGACACTTACAAGTTAATTGAAGTTCTCTTCCTGTAGTTCTAGGCTCAAAGATTTGCTCTCAGTAAAAATCAGAAGCATAACCTTCAGTATATGAATGAGAAATCTGGGGAAGCTATGTGAAACATAATCCACTCTGCTTGCTATTTGCAAGACGACCCTGAAGGGGATGAAGTTGTTCAGGTCTATCCATTGAAGCATTTGGTTAAGAAAAGACGAGATTCACCAAGTCTTTAGAAAAGATCATAAGCAAAAAGAAGCCTGGGAAATTCTTTGCTGTCAAAGGCCCTAAGAAGAGAAAAAAGCAGCTCTCCTTCAGAATGGAAGAAGCACTTGCATTAGTGACGTTAAATGTCGGCTGAGGCAAATCTGTGGGGCTGACCTAGACCTTAAGAGACAGCAAGGGGGCTCTCTTAAATGAGCTTGTGTATTCGCATTGGCTTTTTTTGTCCTAAAAGGGGGGACTTTCTTGGGTTCACAGAGAGAAAACTAAGCTAATTTACCATCAAGACAAACCAAAGCAACTGTCACATTACCATAGCTACCGAACAGAAACAGCTACTTGTCCCCTTTATAAGCCTCCTCTATAAGGGAAAGGAAAGAATGACAGCAAAGTGCAATACAAAATTCAGTAGACAATGTCTTTGCTCTCTAAAGGGGTAATCAGAAACAGTACCATAAAACCAAGCAGCCCACAGGTTCTCAACATCTGGTGCAGAAATCTTCATCTCTAAGAGCCATAAAAGGTTTATCTTGCCATCCTTTTATATGACAATATGTTATAAGCTTTCTGTCTTTGTGGTTTCTCATTAGCATTTAATCCTGTGGATATCCATCGTTACTTAATTTTTTTACTGTTACTAAATGAGAAGAGGAATGCTTTTAAAACAGAGGCCTGCAGCCATTGCATCCACATCTGGGATGTAAGGCTGAAGACTGGGTTTTGATTCTTAATCATGAGTGATATGCCTGTGATTAGCAGAGAAGCTTGCAATCAGCCCAGATAGATTGCAAACCTGCTCAATTGCTCTCTGCTGTCCACACCTCTTAGTAGAGGGCAACCTGTCACACAGGGCCTGTGAGATGGCAGTAGTGTCTGCAGCTATCGCTCTAAGACATACAAAGCGTTGTTAATTATAACACAATCAAAGCACAAGTCCCTGAGCTCATCACTTCCACTGTGTACAAATGAGATTTTCTGTTACCATGAACTCCTTCCATTAGCTTATGTCACCTCTTACAGTACCTCATGTGCAAATGTTGTAAGAGTACTTTACAGGTTGACAGTTTGAGTTAACAACAGTACAGAAGAGAACTTGACAAACGCATGGAAACATCACAAATACCCTCCTTGTAGGTTTAGCCCCTTAATAAAGCTTGGCAGCTTTTACCCAAAAGCATAAATGATGAAAACTGTCAAATTAAGAAAGGCACCATTTTGTTTTATCAACAAAATAAATATGAGGAAACAGGAGCTTACAGTGAAAAGCTGCAGCATGAGAAGAGCAACAGCATCTTTGTGAAAAGTAGCTGTCTAAAAAAGTTTAATAAACAGGTATATTTTGAATTTTTCTGATATACTTCAGCTTTTGCAGACTTTCATGGGTGTAAAAAAAATAGATAAGCCTACATGCTGCTTGTGTTTATTGCTGACACAAAAGTGGAGAGATGAGAAACCAAGAGCTACTGAAACACTGCATTAGCAGAGTTGCTGTAGCCATAACTGACTAAAGATACAAGAGAGCCAAGGTTTATTAGAAGTAGTAATATTTTTTACTGGACCAATTTTTCAGTTAGGAAAAAAAAAAAAAACAGACAAGTCTTCTGGACAGAAACACTTCTTCCGGGAAAATTGCCTATTACCTAAAGAACAAGCCCTAAAGAAGAATTTATGCCCCAAAAGCTTGTATATTTTTTTTACCTCAATTTCAGTTGGTCTAATAAAATATTACCTGTATTACTGCATTTTTCTGCAGCATTATAACATCTAAAAATTAGAGCACTTCATCTGACCAACAAGTTTCTCTTCACTGCGTTGGTGGAAACCCACACAAGCAGATAGTAGATGAATTAACAGATGTAGAATATTCAATGAAGAACTGACAGACAAGAAGTTATTATCAGCAGCCCTTCCACAGACATGCGTGTAGCCCTCTGAAACAAATAAAAAAACATTAAGAATAACAGAACAGCTGCAACAAGAAAATCTAAAGTCACATTATTTCCCATAGCACACTGGAAATAATTTCATAAATCATCCAACTGAGTTACATCGGGACTTCTCCTTCCGTGAATACAACCGATACACCAAATGTGTTGCTGTCTGTGCTCCATTTTCTCTAATGCATAAATGGTTGCATTGGCTTTGTCGAAAACAGCCAGTACAGTGGAAAATTGCCAGCTCTGCACAAATTTTAAAAGAGCTACTCCCTTCACTGAGCAAAATGCTATACAAGGGACTAGTTGTTCATATCATTTGCTCGAGTAACATCTAGGTGATGTGAATATACTTCTCACGAGAGAATTCATCTTTCCAGGAGATGCAGTGTATTTTACTCTCTGCAGAATTATTCACTCATATTGTGGCTATCAACTATACGAAGGACAGTAAAACAGAAATGAGGCAGTGGTTTTTGTCTTTCTATATCAGTTATTTTCACAAATGGTTGACAGGTTATTTTTATTAATTTCTGTTGGAATACAACTGTTTTTATTTTTTGCTTTTGCTGAACTAACCCTCCCTCATTCATTCATACAGCCAAATAAAAAGCTACAAAAAGAACAATAAAATGTTTCAAAAATATTCTACAAAGAGAGATAATGTAGTGTCCTCAATGTGCTCAACTAAAACAGGAAAATACCAAGATGGTAACCTCATTTATAATTTACAAGCACCTTTAATGGAGAGAAAAATGACAGGTACTATGAGAGACTTTTATTCCAACTGTGGAAGACAAACTAAGGTGTAATGGCTGGAAGTCAAAACACAGTTATCATTAATTTAAAAACAACACAATTTTTCAAAGTTTTTTTTTTTTTTCCCAAAACCTTTGGAACAACCTAGCAAGGGAAAGGGTATCTGTTCCATTTCTTTATACTTACGGGTATCTTTACTCCAATACTTCATATTGTCCTTGACACAGAGTTAATTGGTAAGGTTCTATCACATGTGCTATAAAAAAGGTCTAACCAGAGGAGCCGATGGTCCTTCCCAGCTTTGGAAATCTATTAACTTTTTTTCTGTGGCTGTGGCTACATGTACCAGGAAGTTGTTTGATACCACCCCTTGTGTACACATGAGCTATTTGCTCTGCTCTCATATTTTCAGCGACTCTGTTCTCTCCTAAATTTTGTCATACCATATGCACTAATACTTGCCTTCTGCTTGGATACAGCACCACCTCATACCTCTGTAAACACAAGCACAAGTACACGAACAAAAGTAGTCTGCTTTTGGTCTAAAACTAGCTAAAACAGAAAGGATATTGGGCAATATAACGCGATTTTTTTCTTCTATTCATAGATACATCTTTTTAATTTACCCTCAAGAATATCTTTAGGTACATGTCTAGTCCTATTCAAGTTCATCATCATCAACTTAAAGCCACTCATGAATGAAAACTTCTATGATTTCATTTTGCCCTATATTATTACATCGTTTGAATTTATAAGTACAACCATTCCCTAACAATACATATTAGCATGTAAAATTTATAATGATACAGTGTGCAGAGCCTGTACATAGCAACAGCATCTCAAAATGCAATACAGGTCTGAACCAAAATTCTAATTCATGTCAGGTTCCGTTAATCTTTTCTGCTCATCCTGCACAGGAAAATAAGTTGCACTACATCTAAACAAAAATGTTGCCTGAAGCTGTATCTTTGTACCTTTGAAATATGTAAAGTTAATAAAAACTGTAATTTCCTTTGCTATTTGCCAAACAATTCTAAGCTTGATTAAAGCCCTGGACAGAATTTGTTTAGCGTTTGTTCTATTTTTGGTAAAAAAAAAAAAAATACTATTTGCCATCATAACTCAGAGACAGAATAATAAGGAATGATAATTTGTTCACAAACTATCAAAACACACAATTATGATTAAAACACCCAATCATGAAAAAGTTCTTGATTTTATTTTTGACTTACATGTAGGATTGTTGGCTTTTTTTTTCCCCTCCCTTACAGCAACAACCAAGCTGATGAACAATTTAGCATTGGCAGCTTCATGTGTTAGCTCCAAAACAAGGAGCTCCATTGAACAGAAACTGAAATGTGCATTATAGAAACAACAGAAGAACCTAAAACCTTTTATCTGACACCCTGCTGAATGTATTTTTTTTTAATAAATACTGAACAACAGCAAGTATCTTTGAACTTCTCTAGTTACTAGACCTTACAGACCTCCTACTGTGCAGCAATAAATATGGTTCAAGAAAACAGTGTATCACTTCATAACATTGAATAATGGCACAATTGCCTTTGTTAGGCAGGACTGCATATAAAGGTGAATGCTATCTGAGACCAAAATCATGTGTAATAGCTCCTCTTTCTTGTGTTAGTAAGCACAGCATCCCTGCTTCAGTTCTATTTTCCTCTGCCTGTAGATCCTTCCAGTGGACTGCTGAGTCCACTTAAAGCATGGAGTTCAGAATAGTTTGGCATCCAGTTTTCTTACTCAAGTTTTTAAAACAAGAATTGCTGTGATTCATGAACTGTGGCCAAATGGCTGACTATTCCTTTTGCTTAAGTTCAAGATTGGTATTAATGTATCTACATCTCTTTGAAATAAAAAGCTCCCAAAGACACCAACATGATGAGATGCAATGTCTCATCTTATCAGTGCCTAATATAGGATATGAAGAACCCGACATCCAGAAAGCTTCCATCCTAAATCTGTGTATTTTGAAGATTTCATTTCCACAGATAAGCTTTGTAGATCACTACTCACTTCTCAATGGATTATTTTATCTCTTATGTTGCATAAGGGGACAGAAAAGTAAGACAGACATTTTATTTTTTTCATGATTTGCTTATTTTAGAAAGCCTGAAAAGTGACCACAAAATTAAACCTGCATCAAAATGAAACAGTGAAGAAAAATCCCTACCACTTCCCTTCTGTATTCAGTCTTTAAAAAAAGAATTTTTCTAAATAACACAACTGGATGCAAACACTTTTCTCATTTTTCATACCACAGTATGAAACAAATTGACACGACACACCTTAATACATATTAATACATACAAACACATTAGGAAGAGATTGGCTTTCACAGAATCACAGAATGGTTGAGGTTGGAAGGGACCTCTGGAGATCATCTAGTCCAACCCCCCTCCTCAAGCAGCGTCACCTAGAGCATATTGCACAGGATTGCATCCAGGCGCGTTTTGAATATCTCCAGAGAAGGAGACTCCACAACCTCTCTGGGCAACCTCTTCCAGTGCTCTGTCACCCTCACAGTGAAAAA
>NW_020450905.1:200554-229711 GCF_003343035.1 Apteryx rowi | reverse complement strand
ATCTCTAGTTCTTCCTGTTTGTTCCCCATGCTGCGTGCATTGGTGTACAGGCATTTCAGGGAGGTGATCGAGCATGCAGGTTTCCCAGGAGGGGTAAAAGAGGRTCCTCCATAGCCACATCCCATGCGCACTTCCCTGGCTGCATTCACCTGCTGGAGGCATCCCGACTTGAGCTGTCTTTTGCCAACTACCCTGACACTATAACTCTCCCCTTCCCCCGTCTTTCCTAGTTTAAAGCCCTCCTTACCAGGTTGGCCAACCTGTTGGCAAAGACCCGCGTGCCCCGCCTCGTGAGGTGGATCCCATCTCTCGCCATCAGTTGTCGATCTTCAAACAGGGTCCCATGGTTGTAGAAACCAAAACCCTGTTGCCAACACCAGCGGCGCAGCCAGTCGTTAACTTGGAAAGTCCGTCTCCTCCTCCTCTCATCCATCCCCCCCACTGGCAGGATTGAGGAGAAGATGACCTGGGCTCCCAGACCCTTGACCACCATCCCCAGAGCTCTGAAATCCTGCTTGMTGGTYTSCARTTTGCCYTTGGTGTCATTGGCGCCCACATGGAAGAGCAGCAGTGGGTAATAGTCCGAAGCGTGGACAAGCCTTGGCAGTCTTTCTATGACATCTTGTACATAAGCCCCTGGCAGGCCACAAACCTCTCTAGACATGAGGTCTGGTCGGCAGATAGATGCCTCCGTCCCCTGCAGCAGGGAGTCCCCCACAACAATCACCTGCCGCTTCTTCCGGGCGTTCCGGCAAGGCACAGGGTCTGTTGTCCCAGGTACTTCCCTGGCAGCCATGCCTATCTCCTCCTCATCCTGGAGGGCACTAAACCTGTTCTTCAGCTGCAAGTCTTCGGGAGGAGTAGGAGCCTTTCTCCTCCCACGAGCAGTGACCAGTTTCCAGCCTTCTTCTATGATGTTATGATGTACCATTTCACACAGCACAGAGCCCTTCGGCCACTCCACTGCTGTGAGGGGTTGGGACTCCCGAAGCTGCACAGTCTCCGAGAACACCCTATCTCTTGCTCATCTTCTCGGACGCTGCGCAGCCTACTGACCTCCTCCCATAACTCCCTTACCTGAAAACACAACTCGCCAACAGCAGCACACCTCCTGCAGGAGAGCTGGCTGCCAGCCCAGGCCTCCCGGAGAGGCCCCAAGCACTCCCTGCAGCCTGAGACCTGSAGRGCTGCATCTGCTGTCAGAGGGTCRGTCTGGGTCGCAGCCTCTGACACAGCAACTCCAACAGCCACTGGGGAACGCGCTGTGCGGCGTGTCACGACCATACTTGAGGAAGCGTACACCACAGGGAACAGAAACAAAGGCCCCTTCTGTGCGCCCTTCTGCACGAACTGCTGCCTCTCTTCGCTGCCTCTGTTCGCTGCGCTCTAGGCCTGGCTCTTATATAGGCCTCTCCCTAGCACTGGCTAAGAGGGTGCTTGACCCGCCCTCATCAAGGGCCACCGGGGTCAAAGGCCCAAACTCCCTCTGGCCAGGGGCAACCAAGAGCTCGTTAGCAGCAGCCACTCCTAGCTAGAGCTTTTCCCATGAGCTTTTCCCAGGAAAAGTCAAGGCCTCCTGCAGTTGTCCTTGCCTAGCTTCCCCTTTCCTGTTCACAGCGATCACCTGCTAGTTCCTCGGGGGTCCTCAGAAAGCCCACAACTTCCAACAAGATCCTCAAGTTCTAGTCAGAGCCCAAACACTGCTGCGCAAACTGCTGCGTCTGTTCGCTGCCTCTGTTAGCTGCGCTTTAAAAAACCATATGCTTTCATGATGCTTCAACAACATTCTTAATATATTAAAAAGCCAAAATGGCTTGAAAATATTGGTCATTATATTTTAGATATAGTGAAAAATGCCTGTGTTAAGCAATTGTTTTTTTTTTTTTAAAGGGGATATAACTTCTGAAGTTGAGCCACACATGAAGTTTTATAGATAGATATATAAAAATATATGCATGTTTATGAATATATACATTCACATAAATTCAGTAGCACTCTACTCTGTGTCAGTTTGCCAGTTCTGATCACATCCTGTTAATAAACTGTACTGTTTTGAGGAATTCATTTTACATTATTTCATTCAAACTAATAGGAAAATTTAAATAAGCAGTATCCATAGCAGACACCACAGTAAGTACAAAACCGGATCAAATATATATGTTACTTCCCCAAGCACTGTCCCAGCTGTTAAGTAATTTTCCCCTCGGGGGACTACCTAAACCAGATGTGGTTTGCCTAATCAGGAACCCTCAATGGAGCTCTCTTCCAGGTATTAGTCTGTTAGTAGCGTTGCAGCGAGGTCTGGGAACGCCAGTCCCTGAAGCAGCAAATCGCTGTGCTAGAACCTACACACGGAACAGAAAGGCAGTCCTGATCCAAAGCAGCTAAGATCTTAGCGATACAGTGAAGACAGATATTCTCCTGTATACAGCTTCTTCAAATATTTGCTAGAAAGGTTGGATTTTGAAAAATACAGATCATATAAAGGACTGATATTCGTATGCAAAACTCACACTCTTCGGTCAGCACCTGCTTATTCCAGCTATATCATGAGACACCCCATTCTATAAGAGGCTGATTTGCTGACAAAGAAAGGGAAACAGGGGTACTATGTCCAGACTGTAGAGCTGTTCCTCCTTCCCTACCCCTGGATCCTTCCCATACATCTGCATGATACGTACTCTGTCACTACAACATGGTAAGTCCTTTCGTGCAGCTCAGAGAAGAAGGAATACAGAAACACATAATGCTATATTAGAAGGTATTTATTCATGTTTAACATCTTCATTAATGACCTGGATGATGGGACAGACTGCACCCTTCGCAAGTTTGCAGATGATACAAAACTAGGAGGAGTGGCTCCTACAGCAAGTGGTTGTGCTGCCATTCAGAAGGACCACCACAGGTTGGAGAAATGGGCAAACAGGAGCCTCATGGAGTCAAACAAGGGGAAATGCAAAGTCCTGTACCAAGGGAGGAATACCGCATGTACCAGTACAGGCAGAGTAGAAATACAGGAAAAGAAAAGAGGGAAAAACAAAAACAAAAAAGCAAACAAAAAAAACCCATAATTTTTTAAACTGTGAGAGTGATGCCCAGAGAGGTTGCAGTCGTCATCCTTTGAGATATTCAAAACCCAAGTGGACATGGCCCTGGGGAACTTGCTCTAGCTGGCCCTGCTTTGAGCAGGGGTGCGTGGGACTTGGAGATCTCCAGAGGGGCCTTCCAACTCTAACTATTCTGTGATTCTATCCCAGCCCTATTACCAATTAAAATACGGTAAGAATTGGCAGGGAATATTGATTAGATTTGTTGGAGGACTGCTTAATCCTTGGTAAATCCCTGACCTCTCCCACACTCCCATGGCTTGGCAGGCAGTGAAGAAAAGGTAAAGGTCTTCATCACAAGTGAGGTGTCTTTTTGGCCATGGCACGTAGGTGGTGATGTACAGACTTCAGTAGCCCGCACGTACAAACAGACTGAAGACCATACAATAGTCTTTGCCAAAAACAGTGCATAACAGTATTTGCTTGCATTCAGAACATGTTTGTGGAAAACGTAATGGTGAATAGGAAATTAAAACGTGCAAGTCAAAACAGAAAAAGAACAAAACTTCTTTTCCTGAACAAATATAGTTATGTGTTTAAACAGAGACCGTTATTGCATGTTTTATCACTTGCATAGAAGGCAATCTTTCACTTTATATGGGAAAAGAAAACCTTAGAAATAACGTTGCCAACTCAGAAAGAGGAGCGGCTTCAGAACAATTAATGGGATGTAGCTAGCCTAACAGAGAACTGTGTTTTGTTAGAAAAACCCATGAACTGGATGCAACAGTATTTGCTTGCAAATCTCAACACATATCTAAATATTCATGAAAAATATGAAAACAAAAAAACAAACACAACATTATAGAGGACAACTATCTGCAGCTTTAGAAGTCCAGTCACTCGTAAATTAACTCAGACAATATTTATAACAGGCACTGTTATGTTTGAACTTTTGAAGAAAATATCCGATATTCAACTGAACAAATTATGTTCTATTTTCACTCTGTAGCAACACATTCATCCACTACCATGCTTACTCTGAGATTTACAATTGCTAATAACTCAATTCACCTTCTACCTGTATTAACATAAATGTATTCAATTCTAAAAATTACGCCAATGTTAAAACTGTTGCTTACCCTTTTTTGGACTATAATGATCGTGTCCTTATGGAACTGCATAGTACATTAGAGCACAAGTATTTAATTGCGTAACTTCTGTTAGCTACATCTCAAGAATGAATTCAAAGTGTGTGACTGCAATACTGCAATCTGATTTTTTTTTTTAACAAGTTCTTAATATGCTAAGAAATGTTTATTACACAACAGACAATTTTCCACAAGGTATTTAGCTGAAAAGCTTCTAGTTAACTTGACCTAAGAATCACAGACAACCTAAATCCCAGTTCACCATTTCCAGCTTTCTTATGCTTATAGCATCTGAAAGGTGCTTTCTCAGTGCCAAATTAAGAAAATGAGGCCCCAAAGTACTACTTACCTGCAATCAGTGGCTTATTCCTATTCAGATAGCACCGTTCAGCTTTTTTTTTTTTTAATCCAAATAGACCTGACAGTTCTTGCTTTAAGTGGCTTTCACAGTTTCCTCTACAAAGAAGCAAAACACCATATTCTTTGCAAATGAAGAAATCTTGTTACGTTAGTACAAAGCTAGTTATAAATGAAGGCTGTCAAGTCCGCTTCACATGAAGGGTGAACTGTAGCCTTACAGGGTTTGCTTGAATAGTTCAATAAGAATTGATGTTGCTAAATATTCTCCCTTGAGAAGACCAACACAGCAGAGATGAATTTGAATTAAGTAGAAATCCCATAATTCAATGACAGAACAAAACCTAAAGCCTATTTTAACAACAACAAAAAAAACTGTGTGAACATCACAGATACTAGAGGTAATATATGTACAGTGTGTTAACAACAGGTTGCAGTTATTCAGGGAAACATAACCTTGTTAGTTCTAAAAAAGGTTGTCTAGAGGTTATTAAAGGAGTGTGGACAACCTGCTTACCTGGTTCATATTTTTATAACACTTTTGGAATATCTGAAAAGGGTTGTTCTGGCTTTTTTGAATCTGAACTGAAACCCTGAGCACTCAGATCCTCTCCAAAACCTTTAATTCATTGCCTTCCCAGCTGAGGCTGTCAAGAGAGAAGCTTATTTGCTGTTAAGACATCAATCATTAGTGTATTTACAGCCTGTAGACGGAGAGAGAGTGTATCCCACAGGGATGTCTCAAGCCTTTACAGGTCACATTTACAGGCCACAAAACCAGCCACCTTCAATTCCATTTTTAAGCCTACTGGTCACCCGCTTTAGCTCATAAAATATTCAACTCATGTATTTTTGCTGGCATCCTCCAGCTAACGTGCTGGCCACCAGATTCCATAAAACATCAGCTTCCAAATAGACTCTGTTTTGGATGCTCCATACAAATTGCTGGAAGGTATGAAGCAGAAGGTCAAGTCCATACTCAGGGAGAAAAGACTGGGATAAAATAATGTAAAAGAACTAGGAACAAATATCAAAATCACTACAATTTTACCAAGACTGGCAGCCAACCTTATTTTACCTATGCTTAGTTCCTCATCACATACTGGCAAACTGTCATACTATCCAGCACAGAGAAGATGAATATAGCAAAACCATTTTAGCCCTTACTCTTCTGCTCTTCTAGCAGCCTCGGATGTACATTCAGTGAAGCCCATGGGGACACAGAACCCTGTTGTTTCTCTCACGACATAGCAAGCAGGGGTAGGAGAACCAATGTTTGATAATAGGATTACTCAAACATTAATAAAGCCAGAGAAAGTACTGCTCACATTTTCCTGAGTTGCAGACTTAGCTACTACTTTGTTACATACAATATAAAGGGCAAGGGATAGATCTGAATACACTGGCTCGCATACTTGCTCTAACACTGCAAGTGCACTTCCTGAAGTACACTAGCAACCTGATTATTAATTGCTAAGTTACCCCAAATCATCTAGATACAGTGACTCACACAATATATTCAAGACACCTAACTAAGATTTAGATACCAGCTGCTAATTAGACAGATAATGATTAAAAACAGACATTCTGAACAGGCACCATAACACATTTCTATTAAAGTGAGCTATATTTTGCCATTCTACTCCCTCAGAAGATATGCTAAGAATCTCAACCATTCATAGTTCATATTTCTTTTGCTAGTATTTCACTATTTCTGTGCCAGTTATTTACCTTTATGTCCTTTACTTACAGACAGCTCCCTCTACACTAAATTAGTCAATCATTAATTTTACAAATTTACTGTTTAATCTCCCATATAACTGACATATTCAATCCCTCCCATTATCAAATGGAACCCTGCAATAGCCCATGAAATATTACCCTGTATTCCAACACAGTTTTTTGTATATACTTACTGACATATACTATTAAATGTTAGATAATCAAAGTGTCCCTACACAACAAGCACAGTGCAAATATAATGAAAAGCAGACTTTGCCCAAGCATCAGCATTTGATGGGTAAGCAAGAAATCCCAAACCCTGTAATACAATACCGGCATACATCTTGAAAAACACTCAGTTCAATAGTTACCTAATCAGCATCATGTTACTCGTAGGCTAGGCAAAATAAATAAATAAATAAATAATAAAAAATAAAATTGAAGAGGGGTATGAAGAAAGAAAATATGTGTTTTGGTGGCAACAGCAATTACGCCAGTGCATGATAGGCAGTGTGAAAAAAAGCACAAATTCAACTGTTACACAGTTTGACAAGCGGCTAATGAAGACTTGCAACACTGTCAAAGTTGAGGAAAAGAGCTGGGGTAACCTTAAGACCTTGAACTGGAAGCAAACAAATTCTAATATATTGAAATCATGGGAAAGATGCAAAGAAATGGTACAGTGAAAGCAACAATGCACAAAAAGCACTTGTGCGATCCTACTTGGAATGACACAAGTAGGCAAGGCTGCCTTACTTCAGGCAAAAGAAGAGGAAGATGCAGCCCTGAGGACAAGCATAAAAATTTCTGCCTGCAAGGATGAAAACCACCGGCTGTATCTGAATCTAAGAAAGAAGAACTGGCAACATTAAGACATGATTCAAATATAAGAAACTCAAGAAAAATTAGTGCTCAAGGGAGTGTCCAAAGATAGGGGGCCTGTAGAACATGGAGGACAGCAGTAACATCCACCCACAGAGAAAGGAAAAAGCAGAAAGATTAGGTCCCTTTTAGTCATGCAGATCATGTGCTGATAGCCAGGTGTGTACAAGGAGCAGTCACAAGGACAACCAAATATTGTCTTTCTAATGGAGACACAGAGCGGCAGAAAGGCAGGTCTGTGACAGTCCAACAGATATGGATAGTCTCACTCTACTGCATTCATTCAGTCATATTTCTAGTCAGATTAAAAACAGATGCACATGTGTGCATACAGCATGGTACAGCTCATGTGCTGAAGTTAAGCATTGTGATCTAGCATCTCCAACAGTCCTCTATTCTTTTTTATTTATCCTGTTGTTACCTACAGCTACCTTCATTCATGTCTTCCTCTAAGACCATCCAGTTCTAGTGACTATGATTTAAGTTAGCATTTCAAAATCTCTATTAGAAGCTTAATTTCTTTATTACATTTCCTTTTTATTACTGGTAATGATGTCTGGGAGAGTCATCTTTCCACATCAACCACTACTATGAAAAGTGATGGATAGTTTCGTTGCTCAAGCTCACATCAACTTCTGCTGTTAATTCTACACGTTCCAGCACAACTACTCATTTTTCCCCGGAGTTCTGTCCCTTGATGCTCTTCAAGAATTTACTTACAGTGATATTGCAGTCTGACCATATCATTCTCAGTTTTATTTCTGTTATTCGCATTTCCTCCTATGTATCAACAGCCAGGGTTTACGTTCTTCTCATTGGTTTTGCATGGTTGCAGTGTTGCATATTTCAGGTCATTCTTTTACCATGTTGCCTTGCATTTTTCTTGCATTTCTATTTTCTTTCTTTTTGCCTATCTTACACACTGAGAAAGAAGGAGAACCCGAGTGGAGAACAGAGAGGTCAGTCATAGCCTCTGCCAGTCTTATCAGGCATAGTTAACTAGTCTCCATGTCTAAATATTTAAAGTTGTAAATGCTAACTTAATCGTTCGAACATTTTCATGACCAGACTTTCTCTAGCAGTATGAATCCCTTTCATTTGCATCAGTTTCAACCATGTTTACTTGAAAAGGCTCTATTATAGTGCATGGGCTAATCAACATGTAACTGCTCCAAAAACAGGTCCTCAATTTCAGTTTTAATTTTTTGCATTACTATGTAATACTAAAGTCTAAAACTATTTTTAGTCAAATATTGACATCTTGTGGCATAAATCAGTCACTACAAGCACAACTGCTTCAAAACATGCACTGATTAAAAACATATAATTAGTAATCTGAGCAGTTAATCTGATGAGTCTGTTTCAGTTCAGTTCTTTGTTTACATTGCTGCAAAGTGCACACATTTGCACAGAGTGGGTTATTTTGAAACAGGGTTTTTTTCACTCTACACCTTGGTTTTAAAAGCACTGCTCCTCCCTAGTGTCTAAATTCCTTTCAGTATCTCAAAAGTGAATTGATTCCACTTCTGGGGGAGCTGGTGACCCCTCTTTGTAGGTTAGATTCATGTTCTCAATATTCAGAAGTTCCACACAGCCAAGGTTTTACCTAATATCTTAGAAAATAGCACTGCCAATCACGTAAGAATATTCTGTTCAGTGAGTTGTTTAGGAGGAACAACAGTTTCTCAGATGCTAATGTCTGCCTTTTTTTCCCCTCATATCCTGTAAATACCTAGCTTCTCCTCAGTTGTTCCGGCTCTTGCTGCCCTCCAGCCACTCAGCAAAAGAATCCCACACTGCTTGCCAGCAACAAAAAGGAAAGTAACGGGGTCTTGAAGGGCCTTCTTCAATCTGTGAGGAAACGGTATCTTACAAGCTACAAAGCTTCTTCAGTGCAACATGACTTCTGAATGATGCCAGCGAACCAGCAACTGTAGTTACTCCACTTGGTGCCACAGAATAAAACTGAAAAGCAATGCTGACCTCATCAGGGAAAACTAGGCGATCTCAAATGAACTTGCAATCAGTTAAACATCTTTAGTTAATTTTCTTCTAACCTAGAACAAAATGAATACAAATATCCACAGAAGAGAGGGATTAATGATTTTCTAGGCACATGAGAAAGTTCCTAATTCACTAATATATACAGGATTGCTGAATAAAAGTGGATTAGGTTTCCAATTATTTTTATAATATTTTTTGTTTAGCAGCTCCAATTCTTCTTTACCTAGCATATAATTATTCTCCATTATGATTATTCACTGGTAACAGTCTGTGATGTCAAATACAGAACTGAACATTAATTGTTTGTGACAACTATTTTGAAGGGGTCTTTTACTGTTTAGATATGCATTGTTATGAACATTCAAATTTCTTCAGTTTTTAATTTCCTTTTCTTCCAGGAACCTCTGCTTAGTCTTGTCTTCTGTTTCTTTCCCTTCTTCTTCTTCCTGTTCCTCTTTTTTAAAATACAGAAGTTTTCATCTAGCAATTTTCTTAACATATGAAGATGACCATATTATGTATGGGGGAAAAGCAGGAATAATTTTATTTTCATTTATGAGTGTGCACAGTAATCCTACAGTTGATGTGAAAGTTCTTGGTCTGTGATTGTAATACAAATAAGCATGAGCAATCATGAAAGAATTTGTGAACAACCTTGCTAATAGAAGAAAAAAAAAAAAAAGAAAAAAGTGGATTTCATAATCAAAAAAAAAATGCAAAGAAGCCCCAAATCACAACTCCCCTTCCTTTTCCCCCCTAATTTTACAGTGTTGACATCAATGACATTGTCAGCTTCCCACTTGCATCATTAATACACAGCTAAATAGAATGAAGTGCTAAGGCATGACCCTAGCCAACTATTTAAATGAAAGCAAAGATCTGCCTAATAGCTTGGGCCTAATGACCCAAATAAGGTTTACAGGCTTGAGCCAGGGTTAATGAGCTTTTTAGGGCAGGAAGTACATCTACGTAATGCTCTGTATGCCTACATGAAAACAGCATCTTTAAATGTCAAGATGTTGTGGTTTTGAAAAATAAGATATTATTCATTGTTATTAGGATATTCACTTATATTTCACTTATATTCACTTATATGCACCAATAGAGAAATATGTTGTAACTATACGCTTTAATTGCACTATGGTTTCTTCTCCTATCTAGTCATTCAACATCTTTATCTTGTATCTCTGGGTATAATAATTCAAAAAAAAAAATCAATTTTTTTATTGACATAAATTTTGCATTACTGCGCTGGATCATCTGACAAACTGGCAACATTCTAGAAAAGAAAAAACAAGATAGATAGACAAAAACTTCTCTTTCTTAAAATTAATTTGCTTACTAGCTGAAAGGCCAGTATAAAATTAATTAGTACTGATAAATCTGAAAATTCTGCAACTGCTAAGGAAAAAAATAATCCTGTCATTCAAGCATAGGTAATTTTGCATCGGTTACACATAGCGAGCGTAGAAGCAAGTGTTTCTCAAGAACAATTGAGCCAAGTAACTCAATCGTTCTTGCAGTTTTAGCGAGCATTGCTCAAGGACACCAGCACAGAGGAAAGCCTGTGCTCCACTGGTCATACATCATAAGAATGCCCTCACTACTGACCTAACTGTTCTCCTGCCATCCGAAGTGGCATTTGTGAGCTCAGCCACAAAGGATCTTTAGATGATACTTTCAGACACATGGGTGAGATTTACCATGACAAAAGACAAACTTTACGTCATTCTCTAGGGACCTGTTCTTAAGTTACCAACCAGGAACAAATCCGTGCAAGTCTCAAGAGCAGAGGAAATAAGATGTTACATTTAGTAGCAGCCAAAGAGCACAGAGTCATAGAAGTTGCCTGAATAATAGATATTAGCTGTTGCATTTTTGTCTGTAAAGCTACACAAAAAGAGCATACAACTGGAAATCTGACATCAGTTTGGATCAACCAGTTTCAGATCCCCAAAAACCTGCAAAAATTCTTTCTTACAAAAGGCAGATGTTTTCATATCTCTTAGGAAAACCTTTGGTCCCACATCATGGCAACATAATGGCTGTTATATAAAGGGGCTTTTCCTTTTCAGATCTATTTATAGATCTGGTTAACAACAGTAAGCAAGAGTAAGAAACTTCAAGTTTTTTTTCTTTCCATGGAAAGTTATTTTCAGACATGGATACAAAATGAATCCTCCTTTGTTCAGTCAACATGTTGAATAAAATATTTAAAACTGATAATGGCAATAAAATTTATTTTAAGGATTTCCATAAGCTAAAAAGGAGAAGCACTGCTGTTTCTAGTTTCTCTTATTGGAGCGCACATGCATATATGTAAATTACACTCATCTTAAGATGTTTATTCTCACCGGCTATAGAAAAGCAGACTTAAGTCAGTCATTTCCTCCTATTTACTTCACTCAAAAGAGGTTTCTAAAGTACTCTCCCATACTTATCTGATAGTTTCTAAACTTTCACAGTTCTAAGGATTCTCAAGGATTCTCAGAAGTCTTTCCTCTTTTCGCTGTCTTTTGCTCAGAGTGAAAGCATTTAACCTTGTCACCAATTTTAAGGGGACCATTCAGACCTTTGAAATTAGCCTCATTACACAGAACTTTGTGCACAACTTTTGGTCTGAATCTCCTCTGATTAATAGCAGGAATGATTCCATGAAATCACACAGTAACACTGAAAATGTTGCACAAGAGTGGGGAATCAGGCGCTCTATATTGAAGTGCGGAAGTAGACATACCAAAATTTGCTACATTTCACTCTCCCCCTATCTTTATTCCCAGGCAAATCAAAGCGTGACTGTAAGAACCTCTTCAGAGAAAATATACAAACTTTTCACATTGTCACAATCTGAAAAAAGTACTTTTTACTTCTGCACCTGAGCTTGGACTACATTTTGTGAGCCTGGGCCAACATTTTGTATGAGTAATTATTTGTAAAGTTGCTGCATTATTTGTAAAGTTGCTGGTTATTATAATTACAGTAATCACAGAAAAACATACACATATGAGAATAAACTCACCATGCTGTTCATTTTTGAGGAAGATGAGCTTGCCCTCTGCTTTCGTAGACCGTTAAGTTCTTCTGTGTTTCCATCCTTTGGTTTTATGAACAGCCGACTGCTTCCAGCAGTACCTTCTGAGGAGGATCTCAGTCGTTTCTCAATAAATCTGCCTTCTCGGTATGGACTGAAACTACTGGCAAGATCAACTACGGACAAAGAAGCAACCAGCAATTACCACAGAGAATTATTTTCTACAAATATTTCATTAAGGAGAACACCATTCTGCTTGAAACGCTTACACTAAATGGGAACAGCTAACAGTGCTACAGTAATAATTATTTAGGTGATTTGGAAAAAGTGGATCTAGTTTATCTAGATAAAAGTGCGACCTAGGCCACCAGTTCAGTGTTCAGCTCCCACTGAGTGGTATGCTCAGTCCACTTCTTCAAGAATCCAGCAGGACCTTCACTCCTTCCCTTTCCTTCTCTCCTCATTCTAGGAGGCTTCCAAACTGCTGCCCAGTAAAATCCATCAGAGAAACTACCACTGACGCAAAACCCAACCTGTCTTACCCTGTGTCTCAAAGCAAGTCCAGGTCGTGGACAGCCAAAGCCTCACATTATCATTGCATAAGACAATGATACACAGCGGTCTTGGCTTCTGTGCAGCCTTCCCAGGTGAGTCCCGCATTTGGGCTCTCCTGCAGCCAGCAGGCTGAATCCCACTTCCCAACTACAGTGAAACAACACCACATTGGGAAAGAGGAAAAAAATAGGTTTTGTAGTGGTAGGGCAAATTTAGAGATGGGGAAAGAAAAAAGTATAATAGTATAATAAATATAACACATTAAATCTTATCTTCTTTTGCAACTGGAGAGAGAACAGACATTTTTCTAAGGCTTTTCAAAAAAAATCTATATCACATAGAAGTTTCTATTAAGAAATATATGACTTGTCATACCTGCTCATACATTAATGTCAAGTTCATTGTGTATTCTACAATGAAATCTGCAATGAGACCAGCTATGAAAGTGAAAATATCTATGACCAAATGAAAATGCACAGAAATATTTTTGGTTTCACATTTGGTTTTAAACACTGTTTAGCAAAACCAAATGTACTAAAAATTCCTCCAAAACACACTGTTTACAACAGATACAACTACTTACTGCCTATATTATTGAACCCCACATAACATCTTTCTGTATTTGTTTCATTTCATATATGGCTGGATTTTATGTCTATTTTAATAGTTCCCTTCTATAGTCCAGTTCCTAATATTAAATATATTTTTCACTACAGAAGAAAGAAGTTGAAAAGAATTGCACTTTGAACAGGACTATAAAACCATAAAAATTAACAACAGACTTGTATATAGTGCAGTATTAGCTCTAGCGATTCTGTGAACACAAGTCCCATTTACAGAAGTCTCTCAATTGCAGTTTCAACTCCAGTGTGCCGCCTTCCAGATGTACAGATTAAATATATACCTTCTGCACATGCATGAGTTTGAAAAGCATTGTGTATTCCTTTTCTAAAAGTCACTGAGCTGCTCCCATATCATTCTGCAGCACAACTACTCCACTCTACGTCAGAGTCAGAATGAATTCATTCAAAGATGAGCTAACTTTGCAAGGAAGACCAAAAAGAGCATTCAGGACAGATAACAAATGGAAGTATTTTTTGTCCCAATTGACTAAGTTTCTGAAGTGAAGAGGTACCTTCTCATGAAAGCTAATTTGGTGGTTAAATTTAACTTCATATTGCCATTTATGTATGAGATATCCAACTAAACCTGTGCAGGGACAAATTCAAAAGGCAGGATTCCATACATAAATAAATGCATATATAGGCTACATACCTAGATGTCCAAGCAAAAGGATGGGTATTAATTTGTACAAATTTACACTCATCTTCTAATAGTAACACTATAAATGTAGTTTTGTAAACTCTCACAAATTTTGGCGCACCCAGAAGAAGCCTTATGATTAAGCAAGAAGTGCATCAGTCTTTAGGCTGTTTTGAGAAAAACTATATCAGAGCTAAATGTCATCTAAAAGGTGTCCTTCACGCAAAGGCCTGGTGCCTTTATTCATCTGCAGCTCTCCAGGTTGTGATTTCTAGACACAGCTTTTCCACCTAATCTTGTTAATATTTCCAAATGCTTCAAACTACTTTTAATTAGCCAAAGATCCAATACGAAAATTCAATGATAATTAACTCTCTCCATTTCACAGATTAGGTAATGAAAACTTGCACAATGTTATTTCAGATGGAAACAGAATCTAGTCATCTGTGACAGTAACACTCACTCTAAGTTAGTCTGTAACACTCTTTGAATACAGCAAGCAAAAGTTAGAAACTTTTGAAACGCACACCAATATAAGATAACCTGTGTTATTGTTCATAACAAGGCTATAAAAGGAGGCTTATTTCTCTGGTTATGCTTCTATCTCAAACAATGTAACCCCTTGGCACAAGTCCATAATAGGCATGTCTCAAAAAATCCCAGGTTCAGTCTTCAACAAGAAGTGAGAATGAATACACCCTTAATTCATTTTCTATCACAGAAAAACAGAGCTACCAACAGCATTGACAGGTTAGTAAACCATGAGACATGAACTCAAAAAAATATATATATAGGCTTTCTGGTGGGTTGGTTGTTTTTTTTTTTAATAATTTTGAATTAAACATGATTTTGGGAAACCACAACTCAGAATTTTTGAACTTTCTAGCACTGGCAACACTACAAAAAAAACATTTTATGACCAAACAATTCTTACAGAAGAACTAAGACCCCTCCTACCCATCCCCATCCCCAAAAGACATACCTTTAGAATGGTTTGTTTCATATCCCTGTTGTGTTTTACAGGACTGAGGTTCAGAAAATGATATAGACTCCGTTACGGGAATTGTTTCTCTTATGTGCTTAGATAGTGTTCTTTCATCTTGGTCCCCACTTAACCCCCGTGCTTTTGTAGAGCACATCTCTGGTTCGTCTCTGTGATATAATGCAAACGTCTCTAAATTTGCATTTGCCAAGTTAATTTCTCCTATGTGCCTGGAATCTTTAATAGGTAGTTCATTGGCTTGCAACAATACTTGTGTTTGATTAGCAGCAGAGGTTTTGAATAAGGTACTAGATTCAGTGCTACAGAAGCTTGCATGACTCACAGGAGATACACCCGCAGACTGGCAAGTACTTTCCACATGATCTGTTTGCCTCACATGAGCAGCAGCAGGATTAGAGAAGATCTGAGAGGTAGAGACATCGTGGCCAAAATCCTCCGCCAGCAGCACGCCATTTCCACTGCCAGGCAAGGCATCAACTTCCGAAACAGAATCCTCCGTCAAGGCTACAAACTCCGAGGGGGTCTGGGCCGCTGTGAGGTCAGCCGAAAGCAGCGGGGACTGCAGCGAGCTTCCCGCACATTCTGTCGTCTCAGCAGAACACGGTGGCGAGGACTTCACCATTAGGGGTTCGCTTTCAACGTACGATTTAATCTCCAACACGCATCCAGATGGTTGCGCACATGAAACTGACTGACTCTGCGGAACTGCTTTGGAAAACTTGTAGTGTGAGGAAAAAGATTTAGGGAGAAGTTTCCGTGTGGATTGTTTGACAGAGTGTCGACTTTGCTCCTCTGCAAAGCCAGAATCATCGCCCTCATTTTTCCCAGAGCTTATACAATTTATAAAGACATTCTTATTAGTTGAGGGCTCCTTTCCCTTTTCAAAATCCTCTGTCAAAGACCTCGTTATCTTCTTGCTACGCGAGCTGCCAAAGCCAACTGAATGCCTCCCTCGGCTTTTAATGTGCTCCTCTAGGCCCAGTTTTTGAAAGCTGCTGAGGGAAGACTGGGCACCATTTGAGATGTTAACATTTTCGCTAGCAGAGTCGGGCTTCTGCTCATTCCCCTTCCTGTTATGGAAGCTAATGGAAGGAGTACGGAATATACTGCGGCGCTTGCCTGTGCTCCCTGAGCTGGAGTTAGTGCTGGAGGGGGAGGAGGTGTGGACACCAACAGTATTAACGGAGGAAGGTGAGGAAGGAAGAGAGTCGTGTCTGCGGCTAATACTTCTTCTGAATATTGGCAACCGAGATACTAGAGTCGATCTTCTGGATCCTGAGTCCCCCATCAGGGCCTGAAGTGTTTGTGGCTCTTGGAAGCCAATAAACCAGTCTGGGATGAGAAAAAGAGAGAGAGAGAGAGATGAATGATTAAGCCTTGAAGTCCAGGTGAGCAGGCTTTAAGTCAGTCTAAATACATGAGACGTCAACAGCATTTTTAAGTACAGATGCAATTTGTTGCAAAGATATTTTACAATATCAAAGTGACTTACAATTTGTAGCCCTGAAAACCCAGCAGTCAAACAAAAGATGTGGCTCAAAACATACTTTATACATGAGATATATAATATTATATAATATACAATGCAGATTATACCAGGTAATAGTATAAAATCTGCATGCCAGCAGATAGACAATTGTATCACCCAAATATCCTTTATTTCTGTAAGTTCTTGGGACAAGCCAACTGTAAGCAAGCTGAAAGGCCTCTGAGAAGCAACTATAGCTTTTTCATGACCTGAATAAAGCTAAACTTTATTTTGGCTTCTTAAATACTCAGATTTTTGCAAGAAAACACAGGATTTAAGTATTCCAACTCACTGAACTTTTCAATGAACTGGATTTTTAATTCCTTGATGTTCTCTGACTAAAGAGCCTCACAGGAGAGAAAATGTTAGTGCTGCAGTCAAGCTAAAGTATGCACCACCACCAATTGCTAGGGAATTTCAAGTTCTAGACATTTATTGTTAAAACGTATGATCACACTTCTAGATTCAAACATTAAGATTTCCTTTCAACACTTTTCCGAAACCACCCTTTAGCCTACTTTTCTTCCTATAAGAAAGAACTAACTACTTTTGCAGTTTGAAATTAGTAAACACCTGGCATTTTCTAGAAATATTTAAGCAATAAAAGCTGACTTTGATCAGCACAGAAGATATGCTAGAGGAAAACTCATGTTTAGGAAACATACATTAGATCTATCTTCTTTTTGTTCTTGTTATAATGAACTACTGCTGTGAGAGTCAGGACCACAAGGAGAGCAGTAAAGACATGCAATATGTAATCACAAGAACAAGACAGGCTGTAGGTATAATGCCCAAGTGCAACTTTATGAGCTGCAGCTGTTTGGCACATTGGGATAAAATCAGGTCCTTTGTCTAAACAATCTTTGTACGTCAAGTGAGAAAACAAATGCATTGATCAAATGAGCAATTTAATATGCTTTATGTAGCTACAATAAGCAAATATCTATGAACATTGTGTATGTGGGGAGGGAGGGAGTGTGTATGGGTGTGTGTGTAAAATGGGAACAGAGCATTTAAGGAATAATAACACTAAATGTATGTAATACTACTATAAAGAGTAATGAATAAGTCCAGAGACACTATTTTTGACTAGACATTGGACTGCAATTTCTGCTCCGTTAAAATTTTAAAAAAGCTAGTACAGCTCCAGTCTGAACATGCATTGCCAAGCAGCCACAACAGAAGGATTCACAAGCATCAGGAAGCAATAAGCAATTTCGTAATTTAAAATAAGAGAAGCAGTTTGAGAACAGCCACTAATTTTGAGAACTCATTGGTGACGTTTGATGACAAGCTAAAATCTGAGCTAGACCTGAGGTCCTGCAACTGAAACAAAAATTTCAGTCCTATAAAGTGGAGGGTACAGGCACACAAACAGATTATCATAGTAACTGTAAAATCCACAAAACGAGCTGATGCAAGGCTGGATGTCCCATTTCACTGATAAGGTAATTCACATTTACAATACTCTAAGAGCAAAAACACTGGCAATAATATAGAGAAACTGAGGCCCCGTGAACTCACATATGGGCTTACATTATATCAACTTGTTCATGTGCCCCTAATTCAAGCTACTAAAAATGTGCTTTAGAAAGTCACATGCAACCCCCCCCATACACCCCATATAAAACCAGTTATTTAATCACTTTAAGATATGTAGTGTTTTCTGCTTTTGTGTCTGTGTACTTGCAGACATACAGGTCTGTACAATAGGTATATATACAACACAAAAATACTCATTTAGAAATTGAGAAGATTCTTGCTTGTATTTTAAGGCGGCATCATAACTGCTGAAAGGAGATTTTATAATGCAGTTTTATAACTGCAGTAGATGACAAAATATTTTTAATATATACTAAATTGCCGTAGGCTTTTTTATGCTCAGACCAACTTTCTCTGTAAATAAAAAGGCTCTGTCTAGAAGACAAAATGAGCTTACTCCTAACAGCTGGCCCATGCATGCACCTAGCCCAAGCTTTCCAGGCAGTTACAGGTTTTACTGGAACACAATACCTCTAACAGTGGGTATCATAAAAGGCTTTTATTCATTCATTCTTCCCTGCCTCTCGAAGAAAGAGCACAAACAGACTGTCAACAATTCTATTGCTGCCTAAGCAGCAAAAATAAGCAGCACACAAAATATAAATTATAGTATGCTGGTCTTTCTAGATATACCATGGCTATCAGAAAACATTTCTCAAAAAAACAAAAAATATCCACGTAGACATACATGTATATAGGCATACACGAATAGTTATTTGTATATATAGGACAGCATAAAAGTGACAAAGTTTGGCACTGAGTTAAAATGACAATTCTACTTGCAAGGCAGGAAAAATATTAATAAATTAAGATCTTTCATTAATTTTAATTCTTATTGCAGGAGGAATTACAAACTGCCATATATGAGCTACTATTAACAAAACAGGAGGCATTATTAACAAAATAGGAGGTGTTTCTCGTCAGTCTTCACATATAACGATTACCTATGCCCACCACTTTACCCACACAGGGTGAACTACAATTCAGCTACATAATTATTCTCTATACCCAGCTTCCTCATCCCTGCTGACATAATTGTTAGAAGCTGCAGTAAGGGAAAAAGAGGGCAGCGCAGACAGACACCTTTGCAATGGTATTCTGTCATTCTAGACTCATCTTCCAAATTCTAACCAGTGTTTACTAAACTTATCACTGCAATTCTGACCCTACGAATTCAGTCTGGGACCTAATATGAACCTCAATGTATTTGAAAGAAACCAGTGGTTTTTTTAGAACGCTAGCAAGAAGTCAAGCAAACAAGAAGGAAGCAGAAGAGGGAAAGACCAAGGGTAAGAAGGCTTTCAACTACATCAAGCACCTTGTTTAGGACAAAGTATATTCTGCACCATTAGCACATGGTATGGGTAGTCAACAATATTCTGTATGGTGTTCTGCGTGGATGTGGGAATCTGATTACCTGATTAAGTGACCAGGAGTCAGACTAGCCAGGACAAATTATACATATGTCCCCTTCATTTTAAAATTATAGATGTGTTCTTTTTTGTTTTGTTATTTGTTGGTGGGGGGGGGGGTTGGGGCGGAACATCTTGGAAGCCAATAAACCAGTCTGGGATGAGAAAAAGAGAGAGAGAGAGAGAGAGAGAGATGAATGATTAAGCCTTGAAGTCCAGGTGAGCAGGCTTTAAGTCAGTCTAAATACACGAGACGTCAACAGCATTTTTAAGTACAGATGCAATTTGCTGCAAAAATATTTTTGAAGGTCTTTAGAATATCAAAGCGACTTACAATTTGTAGCCCTGAAAACCCAGCAGTTTTTTGGGGGGGAACATCAATTCAAATGATGTTTCTGTCTTGCAAAAAAAAAAAAGTACACTAGGATTGATTCTTGTCATGCTATTATATGCTCTTACAATAATTATATGCTCTTGATCAAATACATAAACCATTACTTTTTAATATTTTCAATTCTAAAATCCCAATATTACTGAAACAACAAAGTGTTTACACTTTGTGTGAAGTGTTTATAGTTTGAGTGCTACAGCAGATAGACATTCAAATTTGCTTTTTATGCAACTGATGTTTGGTGGACATTGCTGCAGCTGGTATTACACAAGACAAAGTAAGAGATATTGAAGAAATCTGAACTTGGAAAATATTTAATTGCAGCCTGAATAATTATCTCATGTTCTGTTCTTCCTCAAACACTTAGCTACATCTCAGAATTTACATGCTCCTGCGCTGAAACCAATGCAAATGAAAAACAGGCAAAGTGTGAACAAAATGTTTTCCCCCTTACTAGCAATTTAAGAAGCAATTCTAACAGAAATAGTTTCCTTTCACTTTGCTCTGCACCAAGACGTTGCAGAAATGCAAGTACTACAAAAATTCAAACAAACCTCTGATTAATCTGGAAAATATCTCAAACTCAAGTCCCAAACTCAACTGGAAAAATGAAAACTGGTATTTTTAATTTCATCTTCTGTCAGAGCATTACTCACAAAACTGTGCTGAAGTGCAGAGGGTATTTAATAAAGAGCCACTCCTGAGGATGTTCCTGAACACCAGTAGATGGAGCAGTGTATCTAATTTTTCATTGCTTACAAATATGAAAACAGTGCCTTTTACATTTATCATGGCCTTTGAGACAAATTTAGGACTTGAAATTATTTGCAGATTTTAGCATCATCATAATCACATGTACAAACCAAAAGCTAATACATGCTTATTCAGCAAAAAAGTAATGCGTGTGTAGGCCAGTACAAATGCAACCTTTATGAATAACCACACTGCTACTACATCTCAACACTTTTTAAACAAAGATTTCCTGAAGATGTTTTTCTTCAAGATCCAACTCCTAGAAACATCACACAATATCTTCCAGGCAAAGAATAAAACAGAACTATACATTTAAGTCTAAATTGAGAGAGATAACATGACACACAACTGAAAAGTCCCAACCTCAAATCGAAGAACAGAACATAAATACTCTTCTGCTCCATACCAATCTGCTCCACAGCAGTGTGATTTTTAGGCTGAGCTCATAGCTTGAAGGAGATTATACTTTTTTTTTTTTAATGCTTTAACTCGGTAATCATATAATAAATAAAATATACATGATTAACATACGTGAATCTTTTAAACTAAGAACATTCTCAAATCCTCACTAGATCACTACCATAAGGTAGAAGGCAGGAATCAGTGATGTGATACAAAGGTCTATATAGACTAGTTGGCTCCAGAGTTATACAGAACTGTAATTTATCCAAGCATACTACAAATACCTGAAATAAATACCAAATAAATAAATACATTAAAACAAATGTTTTTAACTGTTGGTAAGTCACTGCAAAAGAGAAGCCCTAATGCCTCAATCCTATTGCTGCTTCTAAACGGGCAGACCTGTGCATTCATAAGGAACTCACCTTTCTTTATTCCAAGGGATATCATTGCAGCCTGCGGTTCCCACTAGTATAATTAAACTTCCAGGATTCAGATCCTACTGCTCTACTGTCCTTAGCATTTAAGTTTTACTAACTTCCAATATCTTTTGCATCTCTAGCACATTTGTGACTTATTTTTATCTGTATAGCTCCCAAAAGTCCCTGTGTGGGATCCTGTACACAAGGAGAATATAAAGGCCTAAGAAGATCGTTTTTAAAAAAAAATTTTTTTTTAAAAACATATAAAACAAACAAAAAAAGTCACCTGCATATAAAAACATCTAACTTAAGGTGTTATGAAGGATATTGTTAATAACTGGATTTAAAAAATGCCTCCTTGAAAATATTAGCAAAACAAAATGTCTTTACAAGGGAATACATTCACCAGCTAAGAAAGATAAGGTTGCTGAAATTGAGGCAATTTGCATTCTTAAATGAAAAGACTGAAATTCCTTCCAATGTTTAACAGTTGCATTTTCCTTTATGAATAACACTTTCTTTTCTGTGTGTAGGTACCGCTTGCAGTGTGCTACTGAGCTCAAGAATTTCTTTTGTGGAACAGCAGCAGCAGCAGCCATATTCTCTGACATAATTGTTTAAACTACTATGACATTTGCAGTTGCTTGGAGTTTAATTTTTCTGAAGAGTTCATTACAAACAAAAGAGGAATACCTAACACAAGGTGTCAGATAGACCTACACAGAATTACAGTGTTTACATGTGTGCACACGCACAAGTTCACATACAACTTCATGCACGTTTTCTCTCTGCCCTGAAAACTGATTGCGAAAAGTAACTTTTATATATCCAGAAAGACAGAACGCAGAATCCAAACAGTGAGGTTTCTGAGGGTGAGAAGAGAGATCTCCTTCAATTGCATCTGTACTGGAGTCCAAATCTATCTTTACTTTCAAATGTACTTTCAGGAAAGAAGAAAGAGGAAGCACAGAGATTAATTTGCACTGAAGCCGCACACACATTAAAACACCTTCTCCAATTTTGACTGGTCAAGTACCAACTTAAGACAGTATTTTATATGCCCTTAAATACTATTCCCATTCAGATTAAATTAGAACTATAACAAACATACAAAGAAGAGAACTGCAGATAACTTATCTACTTCCCCTTCCAACTTTAAATTATCCAGAAGGCAAACGTTAGCATGAGGTAGGTCACAGATGATTCATTCTTTGTTCGTTATCACTGGATATGTAAATTCATCTCACTTACAGTAGGTAAACCGTGGGTTTACTGAAAGAGAACCGGGGAAACAGGTCTCTAGAAACCTAGAGGGCATCATTCTTTCCTACCTGAATTGAAAACAGCCACTACTTTACATACCTCTGTATCACACCAAAAGGTATCTCAGAGAAGAGAAAGCCAAAGACTTAGGCCTGAGTGCAAATGGAAATTATACCATGCAGGATGCAAACACTTTGACTAATGATGAGACATCGCTGGTGGACACAGAAATGACAAGTAACTCTGGAAGGTTTCAACAGCACTAAATGGCATCCTTCTTCCCTCACATCATGATCTCCCTCCCTCCCTCTCCCACTGATAATGCAGATGGTAGCATTTGTGATCCTTACAGAAAGCAGAAAATCTTGTTCATTCAATGAGAGCTTTAAGAAATACAATTATGTTTGTACTTTGCACTAAATACTGTGATGTAGTCCTAAAACCAGAATGTGTTTATAGACAGTGATTCAATTTTCAGCTGTACAGATTTTGAGCCCCCTGTTTTTGACCTGTATGTACACAATATTCTGCTCTTACCTACAGTCTTTGCTTACTTTACTGTATGCTGGAGTAATTAAAACTCTCTGAAAAGGAAAAGTGACCTAGAAAGGATCTTCTTTTTCCTTCATGCGGAAAACCGGGTGTACTGTGCCCACTGGAGCACTGATTCATCTGTATTTTGGAAAAAAACAGATCTAACATTTCATGCAGCCCAGGACTTTTTTCTAAGAGAGGAGATGCTCTTTGCCAGCTCCTTTTGCTCTGCAGTTCAAGTGGAACGGACCGCCAGCGCAAAAGCAAGCGGACGTTCTCAGGGGGAAAAGACAGCAAATAAAACAGCCCTTGCTCTAAACCCGCAGCGCACTACTCGCAACATCAAATCTGTCAGCAGTATAAAGCAAAGCACCAGGACTGGCTACGACCCCCCCAGGCATTCAAATCACCTCCGCCAGCTCTCCACAAGCAAACACACTTTCTTACAGTACTCTGCTGGCTCACAAGGCGTCATAAGAGTCTTTAAGCATCATCTGGCTGACTTATCCAATCGCTAGTGATTTCAAGTACCGCTCTAATGCTTTTCTTCCAAAACTTGTCTTTCAATATATTACAAATTCCTATCTCTTGCTCCCTTCAAGCAACCATCCCATAACTGTCTTAGCAGCAGGTAGCCCCAGCAGAACTGAGTATGTTCATTCTATACTTGTCCCTTGTCTATTCTGCTCATCTTCCAGAACCGTAACTTCAATGTCATCATCAATTTATTTCTCTGCTGAAACTTCCTGCACCTTTTCTAGTCTGGCTGCTCTTCAGGCTGAAGTGTTGCCTGCTGCTGCTGTGTATGTGGCAACCACGGTGACAACAAGAACTGGGGTCATTTATTACTGCTGTCACTGACTGAACGTGTGACCTGAACCGCATTATGAGGAACCAAATCCTYATCTGTTGTAAATCCATGTGACTCCACTGAAGTGAATTATGCTGATTTAAACCATTTGGCCTTTCATCCCTACAAGCCTCAGTCACCCCACCTGTAATTTTTCTTTAACTCTTGCAAAAGCAATACTTAAACATATATGATCTAATCACTCCCAGTGCACAGACTCCCAATTTAACTGGATGGAAGCAGGATATTTTCATTTGTGTCTCTCTTTTTTTTTTTTTAATAGGATTCTGCACTTGCTCAGTATTTATATTAAATTGATAAATCTCTAATCAAATAATCATGGTGTTCGGAAGATTTGTATACCTGCAGTCCATTCCTACTCTTCCCTGGATGTCTGTTTAGAGGCGCTACTGGAAACAGCATACTGCAACAGATGGACCCATAGTCCATCTTGCATCCTTACAGTGAGAAGGGCTGGGCAACGAGCTTTTCCAGGAGACTCAAATAAATGAAAGGATTTTAAAATAAGTCAGTGTAATCAGTAGTGTTCATGAACACAAATCATGGAAGTTTGCCCTAACAGATAAATTCATTTACAAACTTATCTCTGTTTAGCAATAAGGTAATTGTGGTACATTGCCACAGCAGCGGTTGACTATGTCACCATGAAATAATGTATCATTGACAGCAACAGTAGCTAGAACTTGGGAGAGTTTTTCTTGCTCTTTTCCAAATTTCCCAGAGTTCAGTGGAGGAGAAAAACAATTCCCAACTCACATCTTGAAAGAAGATGCCTAGCAGGGTGAGATGAAGCGATAGCCTCAGCTGGCTCTTCTAGACAAACTCCTTGCAGCTTACGAAATTCTAATGAAATGGAAGTGCGTGATTCTGGTCCCCTGTAGGTTTTACAACACAAGATGTGTGCCTCATGGGGCTGAATATTAAATACATTAATAATTTCCACCCTTAATATTGTGTAATTTTATTACTTTAATTGCAATCCAATTGCTTTAGTTTATTTATATGTTAATGTACTCCACTGGACATCACTTTTGTAGGAAGAACACATTTTCAGAAATAAATCATACCATTGAGATCATCTACTTAAGACTTCCATGAGTCTTCAGCAAAGACTTAGGCAATTCCCCTTTTGCTTTATTAAAAATATAATTATTTCTAGATTAAATTTATCAGACTCATTTCAATCTATCTTCTTACTAATAAAAACAATGAAATAGAAGAAAACTCCAAATTAAAATTCTCAAGACAATTGAATACACTTACATACTCAAATTCTGACTGCGAGTTGTTAATCAAACATTAAAGCATAGGGGCTCACATTTCTACAGCAGTGTGTCTCCTAAGGACAGGAGATACAGCACACTTAAGGAAATTCAAATGCCGTAGCAGTAATGCTCAGGACCACATATTCCCAGTTTACACAAACATATTAAAGAGCTGCACTTCATTACAAAAACTGAAGGTAAAGAAGGTCTAAGCAATACACTGAAATCCACAAATAAAGCAAAAAATGGGGGGAAAAAAACAAAAACAAAAAAACAGCTTGCAGACTGAGTTGCCTAACCAAAACAACTAGCGTGTAATTTCACAGGAGTCTTGGAAAAATAAACAGCTAACTTGCATTTGCTTTCTGTGGGGTTTTGGAACCCAGCTCTTGAGAAATTCACAGCTCGTAGCCACAAAATAACACAGGCTTCCACTAATGTTAGGATTCAAAACAAAGTTTAACTAAGAGAAGTCTGCAAAAAGATGATATATCACAGTTACTGTTTACCACATGTACCAAACAAATATACAGAAGTTAAGTGTAAGTAAGACTCTTTGAAGCCATCACCTTTCTTCCCACTACTTGCAGTGATCTTTTCTGTGACCCTAAGGGATCTACGAGAAMCCACCAATCTCATCTAAACTGGGGATCATACTTATCCGTCTCATACAGGCATTATGATTTTGTCCTATAAAAGCAACTTGAGACATCTAGATGAAAGGTTGCAGAGAAAAGTATTACTGAGTTATCAGAGAATTATGAAACATTATACCATATATATTTTAATAAAATAAATACCAACTTCATATTTAGAATTCATATTTTCAAAACAGCCAAATAAAGACCTCAGGACAATACTTTAACATTATTTAGGAGGATTTTTATCAATAAAAAGTAAGCAAAATTGTTTGCCAAATTTCTATAACTTTTTTACCAAAATCTTTGTTAAAGTTATGTGCACCAACATAACACTTTACAAACTCATAACAATTCTAATAGTCAGTACTGTACAAAAAGAAAAAGAAGCAACCTATCCCCAGTTACTTTCAAAATAAGGTTTAGCATTCAGGTCAATGATATTTGGGAATTAAATATTAAATCTGATTGATTGCCAAACACTCACTCACTCACTCCCAAACATACCCACTAAGACAGAGGATGTTCCATCAGGAAAAGGTAAAGGAGACAGGGAGYGGTGAAAAGAGATATTTAGGAAAGAATAACATGTAAGAGGAAACACTGGTTAAAGGACAGTGTTTTCAGAAGAGAATAGCTGTATGGTGGATGCTATGAACAAATGACTAGAGTTTAGCTTCATTCAGATTGCTTAAGAATCAAGAAAGTGAATACATAGACACGAAATGGGTAAAAAAGAGTCTACTACAGATGTTCAAATAACAATCTTCTAAAACTATTTTTTGATCTCAAGTTTGTTGCCTCAGTAATTCTGTCCATGCTTCTGTTCTGCTCATTGAGTAGCCTGCCTCTATTTTAAAGCTAAAAATTTAAAGTAAATTTCGTTCCTACGCTTCCACCCACCATTCCACCAAGTCACTCTTTCGAGCAGTCCTATCACCTCTCTCATCCAATGTTGTATTCCCTCTTACAGCATGGTTGGCATCATTTCCAACCGGATTCTGTTAACCTGAACCTCCCTCCACCACCATTTTCAACACTTGCCAAACAGTTATCCCCCAAACTGATCAGATCAGGTGACAGAGCCACGCAACATTCAGAGTTCACCCTACGAGGTAAGGTTTCTATTGTACCTCCCCGAATTCTCCGGTGTCCCTTGTCATTTTTAACTAAAACAAAGGTGTACAGTTTTAAAGAGTCTCTAATCAGACTCCACCGTGATGTGGAAGTTAGTGTCATTTACTCCCATTTATCCTCCAGTAAACTCTCAAAGCTAGTTTGATCTTCTGAACAATCAGAGACACTTCTTAAGGCATTTTTACAAAAGTGGAAGTTTTAAGCCAGTCCTGGAGGTCCAATCAAAAAATTAATCCCTTCCCAGTGTACTGACCATTTGTGCACTGCCTCTTGTTTGGGAAGACAGAGAGCAGAGATGATTACACCATGTCTAGAAGTTTGGCAGCAAGACAAACAGCTGTTTCTTTACAACATGTCCTTTTCATACGGAAAAATACAGATCTGTAGCCCACATTTCCTCTCCCATCATTTCAGCACATGAGAAGTTAGGACAGAGCCAGAAAACAGGTGAGCAAGAAAGCTAACAACAACAGAGAAATAATGACAGAAATAATCTCTCATGTCAAATCAGAGTAGGCAGTTACTTTGGGGGTCTATCTCAAGGCAGAGAAATACAGAGAATGGGTAAGCTCATATCACAACAGGAGAGAGACCCACTGAAGTACAGACTGCTCAGAAATTCAAGGAAGAAATTCAACTCTCCTCTCAACCTAGAGAGAAGATAAATGGCTGAAATGGACAATTAAAGAAAAAGCAGATGGGAAATTCAGAAGCAAATAAAAGAGACAAAGATGGAAGAAAGAAGAGATATCTGGGGACAAAACTTTGTCAGAAATCGGAGGAGCCCTAAAAGCAGCCCAATTTTTTTCTTTTCTTTCTTTTTTTTTTTTAATTCCATTGAAAGATCTTGAGTAGAACAGTTTGCTTATGCTTATTGCTAATGACAGTATCTAAGAGTCAGTCTTTGTTCAAGAGTCACACCAAATTCAATGGAATTACAAAAAGGACCTTCTGAACAAGTGTGCTACAGCTCCATTTTTCTTGTGCTAACTCATAGATGCTAACTCAATTCAGCAAAGCACTTAAGCACATGCTTGACTTTAAGAATGAGAATAATCTCGTCCCTATTCAGTAAAACACTTAAAAGCACACACTTAACTTTCAAAACATGAGTGGTCCCATTGACTTCAATGGGACATAAGCACAATGCTGAGTGCTTTGCTAGATCAGTGAGGCAGGAAGTTCTGGTCTCCTTCCCTGGATGAGCTGGACACCCTGTGTCTTGCTATTTCACAATAAGAGAAAGAATAGTACAATGCACTTTAAAGGGTGAAAAATCAACTATTAAGTAACTATAAACCAAATTGCCCTATTCTGAATGTTTTTAGGGTTATTGTAAAAGCTGTAATGAGTAATTGGTGTATTTTATACAGTAAGAACAAATGAAAATGTTATTTTCTTAAATTTATGCACAAGCCTAATTGATATGCAGACACAATTAATAAGATCTAAGAAATGTAAAACCAAGATACCAYATGGTTCTCAGTTCCAAAAATCACAGACATAAAAGCAGATTTCACACATTTGTGTGTGAACACAAAACTCTGATTAAGAGACAGTGAAATGCAGGTCTCCGTGCTTTTGTAAAAAAATTTTTGTTTTTTTTTAAACACAGTTTTCAATGCATATGAGAAGGTGTTTTAAAATCAAGCCTGGGTATTCCCCAGTTACCTCAATTGCTCTTAATAAGAGAYCATTTTGCACACTAAATCTTTAAAGCTTAATAATTTCAGGTGAAAAAGGACTACTATTCATATTAATAAAATCTTTAGAAGCACATATTACTCCATTTCTGCATGGACAGTCATGAGATACAAACATTTATATCTCACTGTCCTCCAGCTCTATACAGATCCGAGATTTTGCTGATCTGGCTGCGCTCTTTTCAGATAAGTGAGATAAGTAGTTTTGTACACTGTCCTTTGTATATAAGCATATTTTGGCTGATTTCTCAGCACAGGTAAGCCTGAAGAAAAAGCTTTTT
>NW_020450905.1:0-200529 GCF_003343035.1 Apteryx rowi | reverse complement strand
ATGAGAAAATTAAGCTATATCACCTAATTTACTATTGTAGGCCCTCAGAACCAAGTAACTACGAGCCCACAGCTAGAAGTTATCAACTGCTTTAAATTTGGGCTCACAACAGCATCTATCTATACATTCCTTATTCCTTCACACCCAAGTTCTATAAAATTAAATACCAATAACATCTCCATACTTTCAAAGTGACCTACAAATATTGGAAAGTGTGCTGTGATACAAATGTAGTTTCTCAGCTGTTGCACAAGCATATTTACCCCAGTTCCATCCTTTTCTCATGGTCTTGAAGTGATCAGAARTCAAAGCTCACAGTCCCAGTAGTGATTATTATTCCTATGGCGAGCGGCKTATATTACTAAGGCTGGCCCTCTCATTATAAGGGCTTGCTTTTACATGTTTACATCTCCAAGAATTTTAGCTTGTTCTGCTTTGGTGTATCTGCTGTAAACTGGATGATGTTGGAAAATGTCAGTCAAAGCTCTGTTACACCTGAAAAAGAAGCCAATAAATGATTCAGCCCAGTTCCCAGAGCGGCGAGTAAGTGTGGAAAGGTAAAATCTAAAATCTGGCAGCTGCAAAAAAGCCTCCTAGAATAACTCCATATGCCAAGCAAAATGCCCTATAAAGTAGTGCCAAACTTGGATTACATGTGACCGGTAAAGATGCCCCAGAACTGATTTTGAGACATGTAGCTCTGAAAAAGTTGGTCCCGAATGAGCAACATAAAAATGAATATAAGCCAGAGAGATGATTCAGGCTCTGCACACTAGGAAGGGAAACATCTTTCATTTGGAATGGCTGGTTAACAAGGCTGCTGAATTGGACCCTCCTACACGGTAGCACAACATGTGAATATATTCCCAAAACAGAGCACATTTACATTTGAATACAAAAACATCTACTGATCTCCACATATACTAATTTTCATGGACTCCTTGATCTTTTTGTTTGTTACATAATGAAGTTTTCAAACCGGCACAAGCTAATAATTTAAAAGCCAAAACAGGGACACCCAAGCTACTGTTATTACCGGTTTCTGTGAGTAAGAAACCCTGTTAATACATGAAATAAGTGTACTTGTTCAACAGTGAATCCCTTTGCATATTTGCAGCTCTCCCCGTATCTTTCATAAATTTATTTTCCAGAAATGGGCCACCTATTCTTCTTCAGAAAAAAAGACCAAAAATAAATATCTGACCAAAATGATCTGTTATTTATTAAATACAAAGAAGAGTGTTCTGTTAGAAGATGCAGACTGCAGCCAAAATTCAGAATAACAGAATAACATCACTTGAATTCCAACAGTTGTGGTCATAATAAGCAATCTCTTTTTGAAACTATGATGCAACCTTCTAAATCATGGTACAGCACACTTGTTTATCATTCCTGTGGGGAGAGGCAAAGACAGTGCGACTGAGATACGGACAGCATGAATCAAGAGACCGGGGGGGGAGCTTTTTTCCATAGGTTACCCATTGCTTTGTGCAAGGAATTCTTCTCTAAAGACAAGGTGTATTAATTCACATTTACTATATCTCTGTATTTTAATATACATTCACAACTATTCAGCAACATTAAGGATCAGCCTGTTCCAAGGGGCAAAAAAGAATGACTCCCCCACCCCCAGCTGGCCAGCAAAGACTCCTTAGATGTCTCATCTGGACGATGAGCATATTAACACTTATCCTCGTAGCTCATTAGTCCTAGCTGTCAATTGCATGGGTTAGACAATAAGTAATTGCTTTGCACTTGTAAAACATGTATATCCTGACTGCAGACTCTTTGCACACAGTAAAAATTGTGCAAACAAAATGACACAGGAACRAGGAATTACAGTCCAGAGGTGAAGCACCTGGAAGTACTAAAGAAGAGCTCTGTTGCCTGAGAGCAAATTGCCAGCTTCAGAGCAAGCAAATCTCCCTTTAGTGGAGTGGGGGTATTTTGTACAAACTTTCTGTTATTCAAAAAGTGCGACCAAGGAATTCAAATAGCAACAGCTCCATGCCATCTGCTAGCAGGGATGAGATATTGGGAAGCATCTGACACACAGCAGGTCTCAACTGGTCAGTTTTACTGAGATCTTTTGAAAAAAATCAGAACTTTTGCAGAGAGAGGCAACGAGTATTTTTAAAAATCTAGTGTATCTGAAAAATGCTACAGTAGACTGTAGCAAAAAGCAGATAAACTTCATGAGACATAATTTCATACAGTGTTAAATTTAATGCCTACATGTCTGGTGACGACAACAGGACGGCAAAAGCAGTCCGCACTCATCTGCCTACGTCAGGAGCGTAGGCTGTGTCTCACAGGGACAGGCAATGTCAGGCAGTGAAAGAGAACTCTGAATGGAAAGGGAAGTTTCTCCTTTTAAAAGAAAAAAAAAAATGCTGCTAACAGAACCATCAAGATGTTTTATCATCTTTAATGTGTGACAAGAATTCCTGGAATAAATAATCAGAGCTTATTTTTTAGAGGTCATTTATTATTTGGATTAGACCAGTGCCTGAGGGTCCTGTCTGAGGCCCCCTGTGGTACGTTACGCCTAAGACAAAAAACATATGGTCTGTACTTCAATGGGCTTACAACTTAAAGACAACCCAGATACCTGAATGTAACGAACGAAGGTGCAGGAATGGGGCAGAGTAAGAATAAGAATAAAATTGAAATATAATGATACAAAAATTATATGATTAGTTTGTCATGGCGCAAACTTTTCTGTTGTGGCTCTGAGGTGGTTTTATAATGAAAAATTACAAGCCACATAGCTGATGGAAGCCAGTGGAAATCAGTCTTCCTTCTCCTCTGCCTAGGCTCCAAAGATCCTATAGTAATTTTATAATTTTTAAGTTTACCACTATCTCTTTTCTTCTGTTAAAGCTTATTTTCCTCATCATTTATAACTCAAAGGAGGATTTCTTAAAAGTCCTCTGTAATCAACAAAAAGCCTGAACAATACATAGGAAGTCTCCTGGTCTTTACTTTGTCCTCCTAATTGCATTCACCAACCATCTCAAGACAGTGGAATTTCACCAAATTTCCTGTATCCTTTTTCCCCTGACTTTTAACATTCCCTGTCAGATCTCCTGTGCAGGCCGCAATGCCGAGAGACTCCAGGATTGTGCCTCGAGATGTATTTTTTTAGTCACACAGGGCAGAGATTGCACTGTACATTATGTTTTAAGCACACAATTATTCTAATTATTATGTCCGGGGTTCCAACATTTTTTGCCTGTGGGACAAAGGCCATGCCATAATATATTATGTGTTTTCTTTCAGTCTGTTGTTTGATCCTCTCGCAAACTGTTTTAGAAGAGAAGGCTAATGGAAAAATATTTGGAGCTCCAGGGAAGCTCAGCTCACAGCAGCTGAATCCTCAATAGTTAGATTCCCTTCATTATGTACATAATATAAACACAAAATAACACAATTCTTCACCCTGCTACAATATTAAATATATATCTTAAGATTCCCTGAAGTTAGGTCTCAGTTTCCCTCTTAGATTTACTTGTGTGGCTCTTCTCATTTCAAGAGTCTAGTTGGCTACTTTTAYGTTCTACTCAGTCCTAGATTCACAACTCTTTGAGTTAAATTTTTTCTACAAATAATTTAGCCACGTACAACATTTTTACAGCAATACCTGCAAATATGACCAAGGGTAAGAYTTTATTAATGACGTCTTCAAACAAAACTTTTTTATATTACAGTCAAAGCAGTGAACTTGCATCCCTTGGAAGAGATCTCAAAGTTGTTATGTATTCTCTGCCAGCAAGTATTCATCACTTGCAGAATAAACTTATACTGCTTTTTGATTTATCAAAACAAAACCATTGGTTTGCCCTCTCCCTCTCTTCTTTCTCCCACAGGATAAATCAGAAAGACTCAAAACTAGGTGCTTTTTTCCACCTTCTTTTCTGGCAATGAATTTCCTTTCCACAGCACTGTCTGCAGTTGCCAACTGTAGGCCTAAGGGAAACAGAAAGATTCAGCAGTGCTTTCAAAATGGTATGAACAGATCTGGCGTATTATCACCATGAAGAAATTTCCGTCCTGAAGAGGGAAGAAAGGCTGAGAACTATTTTGTTCTTCACAGCCACCACCAGATTTATCCACCATGTAACATTGTTAGAGTCACAACAGTTACACTAGGAAAGAATCTGCCCCAGGCGGTTATATTTTCTGAATTCATATCGCTAAATGAAGAAAGACAGATAAGAGGAAAAAATAAATGAGGGGGAGGGGAAAATWAAAAAAAGCCAACCTCTTCCATTTAGTAAAACACATTTGTATGCTCATCTGTATGCAACTTTGCCAAACACGACAAAGAATATATATATATGTGCCTAAAATATAGAATAAACTTGTGCTATCTTCTCTCCAGAAGTAAGAAAGAACATTCCTAAATATAAATAAATATTTAAAGAAATGCAGCTTGTTAAACAAAAGCAAAGGAAAGGAACTAACCACAGCATCTTTAATTKCTCCTTGCTAGATTTATACTGAAATAACTCTGAGGTTTTAGCAGCTGTGCTCAAATCACTTTCACACCAGTTATTGCTACATACGCACATGTACTGCTCTTTTCTTCGACAATACATGCTTTATATGAAACCAGCTCCGAGCCAATGTAACATCAAAAGAATATTCCAAGATACACAGGGAAGTTACTCTGCACAGGTTCTTGCAAAGTACCTCCCAACCAGCGAAAAATTCACAATAACTATTGAGGGTCCTCCAAAGAAAAAGCAGGAAACAAGGGGGGACTGCATCAGCAGCAGTTAAGGCACAGTCACAAAATCAGACCCCTCCTACAGTGCCTGTGAATAACATTATTCCTGCAATCAGTCCCACCGGGTTAAGTGACCACGCTCTCACATGCAAAGTTAAAACACATATCCAAATGCCTGCACAGACCAGTGTAAGATTTGCCAATTTTTCTCACTAGATCCACTTCAAAATACCAGCTTTGTTCTTATTACCCTGTTACCTGTTCCTCTTTACTCACACAAAACACACTCCTGTCCTCAGGTGAGGTGACAAGTACTGTAATTAAGTACCTGTCTATGATTACATTTTAGCCAATATAAGCATTACTAAAAATCAAAGCAGAGATTTGGGAATGCATCCCTGTAATAGCTGTGACTTTCCACTGTCCCAAGACTGCCCGTCTTTCCCAAGAAGGGAAAGCTGCCTGGCTCAAATACAGGGGCACAGGGCCTGAATTAAGGCAGACAACAGGAGAACAGGCTGGAGGAGAAGTGCAGAAAGGTTGGAGCTAATGCGACAGAACTAAGACTGGGACTCAAGACTCCCCGCTTACTGACCAAACAAGAAACGAGCAGAATCTGAAATGAAATTCTGTTATTTTCAAGTTTTTGGCATGTTTGATGAAGCTCACACTCTCCCAACGAGGCATGTGTGCGCATGTGCGCGCATGTGCAAGCATGGATGACTGGTTATGTGTGTAGACACACCAGAAGCCTTTTGGGGGGACCAGAAGATACAAAGACCATACCTTTTGTCACCATGCATTCCCTACTGGCAGGTATGTATCTTGTTATGCAAGAGTCACAAGCAAAAATACACAATCATAAATATTCCACTGGTAATCTCACCAGAAGATGAACCTTGCACTACTCATAACAGTTAGCAATATATCTGTCAGGACTTCTGGACAGATTTTGTCAATAATGCACAACAGCTCTGCAGAAAAATGTATATGCAAATACATTTTTTTAAAGAAATAATGGTTTTACCACACCATTACAGCTCTGAAATTTGTTTCTTTGCTTGAATTGTTGTTGTTAAAGCAGAAACTTATTACAAATTCAGTATTTTTGGTTATATCTCAAGTTCAGTTTTGGGAGTTTGTTTTTTTTTGGGGGGGGGGGGCAGGAGGGGAAAGGGTTGTTTTTTATGTCCACACATGGCACCCTATATCAGTATCTTCAGCAGTTCAGAGGAAGCAAAAGGTCAGGATGAAATCTATAGTATTTTTCCTTATCTATTTCCTTATCCATCTCTTTATCAATCATATGTCTAATTTCAGAGATAGGTATTCTGAGATACATAACTGGTCTGTGAGAGAAATACCATCATTAAAGACAGCTTTTTCAAACAAGAGTTTTCTTCTGTGTAGACCACAACTCAAAAATACTTTGATATCATTAAGGAATAACTTCCCATTTCCAATCCAATAGCCAAAAAAGTGAAATTTGAAGTCTTATTCTTGGATGAAATTATAGATGTGATGATAGCTGAACAGGTCTGTGTGTGGTCCTTCAAGGTCATCTGAGGGCAAAAATGCTTTGAGTTTCCAAAGGTATTTCATATTACCAGTAAGAAAAGTAAGGCTCTGAAGTATGTGAAAGCAAATTACTCTAGTTGAAAAGACAGGACAACAATTCTTATATAAACATGGCTTTAAGATTAGTGGAGTCATGCAAAGCTTGTTGTGAAATACAAAGTTTGAGAGTTTCACCTACTAATACAAAGGAAGAGACTTAGTCTTAGAAGAAAAAAAAAGAAAGAAAAAGAAAAACAGATGTTTTTCAAAGCCAGAACTGCTTGACTGTCTTGGGAAAAAAAAAAAAAAAAAAGACAAATACAGCAAGCCAAATTAACAGATGCCTTTAGCAGACAGAAAAGTTAATAACAGAAACCGTCTCCCCTCAGAATAACTTCAGCTTCACTAAAATTGATCTTCATTAAACTGCACTTCATTCTGTTGGTGATTACAATCAAATCTCTGCCGGGCCAGCATCTGCTGCTTATATCTAATATGAAGTCTGTTTAGATCAGCAACACATTATTTAGGACAAGGGGGGGGGGGGAAGGACACTTGTGGAGAAGTAAAGAATGATGATTCCAAGAATGTAGCTGTAGACAAATGYAGAAGAACAGAGTAATTGAACAGTGAATCCCTTAATCTTTGGTGAAGCTCACAGCTGGACAAATCCACGGCTAAGAAGAGGTCCGCATCCCTAGAGATAGCTATTGAATAGGACCGGGGCCAAAAAAACCAAAAACCTGTGTTGCATACCTTGCAAGTAAATCTGACTGGGAGAAGACCTGGGATTGTGTTAGTATCCAGACAGAAGTGGCAGCGAGTTTGGGAAACTATTCCTTCAGCTCCGTTAGAGATAGTCACAGAAATAGCTGGACAGGTAAGACGTGCTGAATGCCAGATTTAATTACTATCTTCCTAGTAAAAATAATACTTATGCTTTATCACTAGAAATACAATGCATTTTCTGGGCAGAATGGAATATTAGTGCAAATAATTCAATCTTAAATAGTTAATTCACTCATATAGATATCATCAAGAAACATCACTGAACAATGGCAGGATTTTTTCCCCCTCAGGCTTCAGGCTTAGAAGAAACTTTTAAGACCACAGTGACCTGATAAGACCAAATGATCTATGATGCAATAAAGAAGTCTAGTAGAAAGTTGTCCACATATAAAAAACATGCTATTTGTACCCATTCATTGGGGTCTTGATTACTTTGTGAATAATATTGTAACAAAGAAATGAGTATTCAGGCTTGACTGGTCCTCAGACAGACCAAGGGGAGTGAAATCAAACATCTGCAGCCTACTAAATTGCTGTTAATGAAAGATCTGCCAATTATTGATTGGCCTAATGAGGAAAGGAGAAAGAACAAAAGAACAAAAGAAGTCATAGACTTCCAATGCGCTKTAAGTAAATAAGTGTGAAAGGAGGAGACGATAACACTTTCTAGGGAATATATCAAGATTCACATTTGATAAAACTGCTGAAAAACTTAGAGTTAAATGAAAAATAAAAATTAAAAGAGAATTCTTTTGCCTTTTCTTACAGCTTTGGCATTATTTACAGGAACTTCAGAATCAAAATCCTGTAAGACCACATTTATCTCTAGCAGAGAGCTATATAAGAAAGTTATTAGATAACAGGTTTTCTGCTGAAGGAAAATGTGTACATATTATACACATTTTTCTACATAGCACTGTAAGGCTGAATTGGGAAAAGGAAATTAATCAATACATTTCTCAAGAGGATATGAAGGCTAACATACTATTCACAAGAAACTATACAAGATTCCTTTCAGAAGAAATAACTAGGCAGGAATAATTTTAACTGATGTTTTTAAAAATATACCCTATCAAGCCATTATGCCTTCTAACGGGAAGGTTGATTTCAGTAGAATTTTAATTCAGATTACATCCTTCAAAACACTCCAGGGCTGAGCTGATCTACCAAAATTTGCAGTGGTAAGCTGGTAGCTTCTCTAATTATGTTGTGCCCTATTTTGACATAACTCTATACCTACCTTCCATCTCCTCCATATTCAACGGTCCTAGAAAGAAGCACCTTTCATCAGGAAAGAAAACTGGAAGTAACACCCAGTACTTGGAATTCCCTTTATTAATGAAACGTATAGTACCCAAGAGGGGTAAAGGGACTAAAGAGACAACCTCTCCCAGCACTGCCTCCAGGGTGGGAATCAGTGTGACATGCAAACACTGTGCCACTGAGCAGCTCCCCATCAGCACTGCAGCTACATCTGCCTTTGCAGAATGCTTCTTCTTCAAGGCACTTGTGGTCTCCCCCAGCTTGTCTAGGGTATCTTCTGTGATTTTGGGGAAGTCATCTAGCTATTCAAGCATTAAAATAGATGATCCTTTCAGAGTTGTTGGAAAGATTTAATGTAACGCCTATGTAAGAGCTCTCAAATCTTCAAACAGCAAACCCTTCTGCAGCACCAAATAGGCACAGAAAACAGTGGGGACAAATAGTATCAATAAGAAAAATCTACCTTACGAATGGAACACAAATTAATTATGAATTATCTTAGTGTTATCCCAAACCCTCAAGTGAGAAAGATCTGTTGCTAATTGTTAGACCATGCATCTGCTGTTTTCCAAGAACATATGGTGCAAAATTGTAACAGAAACTGCTGACTAAAGAAACACAGCACTTCATTTGGATAATAAAGCATATCTTGAGAAGCACTTGCATTGTTCATCATCTCGCACTAACATCAACACAACAGTTGCTCTCTCACCAAGTATCAGGCTTTGGGCACATATTTGCATGGCCCTTTTTGAACTGTCCACTGGATATTTGTAATTTTTTCCTTCTGACTAAGTAGCTAGGGTCCTAAGTCATTCAACAGACTAAATAACATAGGAGTTAAGGACACCTTTACATCTCTAGGTTAGCTGGAAATAGCTGTTTAACCTCCAGAGGGAATAAATATTTTCAGAATTATCTTTATTTTGATCATTAAAAGAGAGGCGGGGAGAGGAGGAATGCCTCTGGGAGACAGCACCAGAGTTATGATTTGAACCGAAAATCTGTACTGATCTCTGCAACCAAARAACACCTGTCAAAATCTGCACATGTGTGTTCAGTAATTTGAAATGTATGAATGTGTGTAAAAGATTTCRTATCTACTTTAACCTCTTACTGCTTCCACTAAATCCAGCCCTCCACCACTATCCATTCTTTAGCATGTAGGATGCTCTTGTGTTTATCTGGGCAGATGAATCATTTAATTGGACACATAAGCGAGTGGACATATTGGACACTATGGATTAGTCCTACTGTGTTTTATCRCTTTCAGGGGACAAGTAAGAAATTCAGCATCTTAGTGCTCCTTTTACTAAGATTTCTGTTCTTGTTACATTCTTTGCAGTGGTTTACAAAACATGTTTTCCTCTTACTCTGCTTTGGCACATTAGCAGTGTGAATTTGCCAAACACAGTAATTCGTTGTTCCACAGTTTTTTAAATGAGGAAGTCATTAGCAGGTCAAAGCTCAGACGTTGGCGTCCCTGTTTAAAGTTACTTTCATTCTTTTAGAAATCCTTCACAGGCATGCAAGTGGCACTTTCACACACCTGCCTCATCTGATTTGAGGGAACTGCATACAAGAAAAATATTTGCAACACTCAGGCCAATAGGTTATATTAAGTATTATGGTCCTACCTTTAACCATTATGACTCCAGCTTTAAGAATCTACTTTTATACTGAGTATCTGCAGGAAGTTAAAAACAAATAGGTAGACACACCCCTGAGATGGAGAAGGCAGCCAACTACTCAGACTTTAAACTTTGCCCAGGAGGATGACTATTAGAAAACAGGGAACAAAATACATAGAAATTTTAAATAGAAAATACCAAGAAAAGTGAAGTTTTGTACAAAGAGCCAAACTATTCAAGTACTCCTCAAGACAAGACGACGACACAGCTGGACAGACAGTTCATTTTGTACCAAAAATGTAACTAAAAGTTATCTGAATATAACATCACAATGGATAGTGCATTAAGACCCAACACAAAACCTGCCACAAAAATAAAACACTGCTGGGAATGTCCATGCCACATGATACTGGTAAAATCCAGAAGCTTAACACCAATCTTGTTGTAGCAGATTTTAAGCTATTACATATCCGTATTTGATATACATGTGACTCATTTGCTTTATTCTGGACTCACTCAAGTTAAATGCCAGTAGCAAATCCTCAGGTGCTCAACCTGCCACTGATCAGCCACTTCCTAAGTGTCATCTGGAATCACTAAAGATGCTGTGGTAGGATAAACTGTTCTCTGAACGAATGGATGAATCTGTGTTTTCAGCTGTCTCTTCTCCCTGACACTCAGGCTCTGACCTTCCTCTCTTCAGGTCAGTTTTTATATATTCTGTAAAGTTATCAGACTGGGATAGCAGTGCACAGCACACACCTGCACAGCCGATCATAATGCTGGCCCAGCGCTTCAGCAGAAATCTCTCTTACGGTGCCCAGAGACCCCTTCAGCCTCAGCTCGTAACATCTAAAAGACCACTGACAGCTGTGTGTGTGTGAAGTGACTGCTACAGTCCTCAGGCTCTGACAGACAAAAATTGAAATAAGAGATGAATTGGCTGAAAACACAAACCTGAGTTTTCCTCAGCAACTTCTGAAGCTAACTGAGATTCAGTGGAGGGGAAAAAAAAGGGGGGGGGAACTAAAATAGGGCAGTAGATTGGATTTCTGGAAGGGCAGTAAATGCAAAAGGTGCTGTAGGAAAGTAAAAGCAATCCACTGAGACACTTGCATTTCAGGGCAACATGGAGGGTTTACAGGTGATACCACTATAACCTAATGTCAGCAGCTCATACTACTAGTGCAGAGATTATGAAAATYTCAAAAGATAAATCTCATAATGCAGGGCATTAGTAAGGCAGATAAAGTGAAAAACTTAGGGAGATTTTGGACAACATCTTACCTATCTTTTCACAGAACCAGGACTGTTTAATAGCAGTTGCAGAACATGCTGAATGAGAGAGGGAAGACATGTAACCTTAGCCAAGAATGCTTGCTTGAGCCATTCCACTATTTAGGAATAAGCTATACAGGAACACAATACCAGGAACAGAGATAGGATATGCTTCCCAAGGCACAAACTAGAAGAGAAGCTGGCACCAACTCCCTGCAGCTCTGTTTTGAGCTAAATGAAATATTTTCATCTCTATTTCCAGGAGGCAGAATTACCTTAGAGAGGTAATATCTCAGGAACAAGCGTAACAGTGGGCTGCTGAGGACCTCTATTTAAATTGCATGGGCACAGCAGATTAGAAGATACAACATATTAAGCTATAATTATTCATTTGGTCAGTGGAGAGTCAAATCAACCCATACTTCTGAGAACATATGCATTCCCAATATGAGGAAGGGGGAAATACTTTATGTGCTGACAAATTTCTGAGGATAACAGGTCAGATTCACCAATGGCACAAAGTTGCAGAAAGCTGCAACACTCCCAAGAGAGGACGGCCGCAGCAGAACCACAAGACGATCACAGTGGATATCAACTGAAATGACAAATATCACCCAGCAGGATTCAGCAACAAGGGTCCTATGGAACCAAAGCTGAAAACACGTTCCACGAGTCACAGCCACAACAGCTTTGATTCGTATGCACGCTTTACAAGTTTAGGCACACTGAACTCTGCCTGAAACAGTCACAGATGTGAACTACCAAACAGTTAAGATTTTTCTGTTACATAGAAGATGATAAAAAAATATATATATCAACATCCGGTGATCCCCTCAGAAACAGCACTTGCTCATGTGACAGTGACTACAATTGCAAGCATACCTGGGATGGAGTCAGAGACCTCAAGAACTAAAAGAATTAATTTCTTTAGACCCAGTTCTTTGGCCAAAGGTGAAACCATGCAGAAATTCAGTTCTTCCACAGATGGGACCCAAAACACACGCTCCTCCAGAAGGCTGCATTTACAAGAGGTCACTCCCCATTATCTTCCTGCTTCAGACTGTAGAAATAAGAAAACAATAGCCAAAAAACTCTCTACTCTGCAAAATTAGAATAAATGTTCTACATATGGCTTCGACTGGTATTAGTGATTGGATATATTCCATAGAAAGGGACAGGCCAGCAGCTTGCCAAAGAAGCCATAGACAAGCAAATGCAAAACAAACATTAAATGAATCAAAGGTGCCAAGGTTTTGTCTAGACCAGAGATTAGCATCGAAATTAGCAGCAAGCACCCAGCCTCTGGAAAGCCTATACTGCAACAAATGCCAGAGAATGGACTTGTGGAACCTAGCCCGTAGCCTAAAAATATTTTTGTCACTATGTGCACAGTTTGCCTCATTGAAGAAATTCCCATTGCCAATCACCGAATGCTGAAAATAAGGTTCACCTCCTCTTTAAACAAGGATCTGAGCATTGCAGTAAGCAAAGTGGAGAAAAGGCAGGCCAAAAATATACAAAGACCAGTTGCAAACTGAAAGGAGAAAGAAGTAAGAATAAGGAAGGGTGCTGAGGGGGATTAAGGAGAAGAAATAAGGGAATGAATGTATAAATTATTCTTATCACCTGGAGATGAATCCTTTTTGCTGTTTTTATTTTCCATATTTTTATTTCAGGCTTCYTCTCAATCATACATCAGCAAAAATTGAACAAATCACAACAGAATGCAATGAAATATAATCTGAAATTTGCATCCATTAAGTTGAAAAGTAATATATGACAGCCAAGCTGGTTTCATAAATTAAGAACCTTGCCAGCCTCATGGATCATCATCAATATCTCAAAATGAACTATTTAAAATATTTGAAGTATTCTAGCTAACACTAAAGTGCCGAATAAACTGAGAAAGCCCTATTCTTGCCTTTTCGTGCTATGATTTAGCATGGAAGCTCATGAAATATTGTCATACCATGTTACCACAATGGCTTGTCTGCCGACTTCATGACAAAGTAGAGGAGTTCGGAAACATCTTTGATGCTGTTTGTATTGGTAAGATTCATATTATTGGTATTAAATAATACCCATCACATTACCAAAACTATCAGTATACAACAAACAATAAAAATAAAGTTGAACRGCAGTTGACAGTAAGTGGTAGTTCAGCATAGTATAGCTTCAAGCATCACGGCTTCATTTGAACTGTGGTTTGGGGGTTATCCACACCAAATGCTAGAAACGACTGCCTGCTATCAAGTTGAACTGTGCATGTGCACACACTCCCTAGCACTCAAAAATCAATACTGGTATTCAGTTTATTAACAGTGAACTGCATGCACTGCTCCTAGGCTAGACTCAAGGGGTAAACATCCTTCACCTACTGGCTTATACAACAGCATAAAAACGGTTTTAAGTCACATGTAGCTTATTGATACTTTAGTGGTTCTGCTGAGGAAGGTTTCTCAAGGACTTGACCTGAAGGTGCAGCTGTCTAATCAAATGCAAGCCTACGGCTTCAGGCTTGAAATCTTTATCAGGTATTTTTCAGTCATTTTTTCCCCAAATGCTTGTTAGGAGGAGAGAATGTTGAATACCTTCAAAACAGATAAGTATTTTTCTTAATTTACAACTTAAAATAAAAGTGACTTGGCATTATTAAAATTACAGCCATGCTTATGAATCTGCTTGCAAAAGCAACTTGTTCCTCCCCTCTCTAAGAAAGGCAAAAAAGAGAGAACCATGTTTCAGTTAGCACTTAAGTGCTTACTTTTGGGGGGGGGAAATGAATTTTGCTTATTCTTTCCAAATGTAGTAATGTTAATTAAATCCCTATATCTAATAAATTCTAAATAAAACTGACTTTTTGAATATTGGTAAAGACTATTTCCCCCTAAAACTACTTCCCTTGAAAAATAAAACTAAAATCAATCTTACACATGACTATTTACCCAAAGACGTCTCACAATATTATAGATCAATGCTTGAAGCACAGTACATGTCTCAGCAGCACTGAAGCAGTCAATACCATTGGTTGAAGAGGCATCAGAAAAGCTGCTGTTTTTAGGAAGACCCGCTCCTGACGGAAATGTACAGACCCTACTTCCTGATTAATATCTAAAATGCCTTGTTTACTAGGCAAAATAATTCTAAAAATATATTTTATCATCTCATAGTGCAAATGTTTTAAAAATCCTAGACAAACCCAGAAAACAGTTGTTTAAATCAGCAATCTTTTCTCTTATCCGAAAAGTCTTGCTGCAGATAAGACTGATATTAAAAGCTCAATTACACCAATTCTTAGATGAACAATGACTAGAGAGGTTTCATTAGCTAACCTAAAATGAAGTATTTTYAGGAACAAAGAAATACAATAGCTAGTAATCACATATATAATTGCTGGTTATTCATATATGTGTTCTAAAGTGTTGGAAAATCAAGTTCTTAAATATCCATGCTAAGACGACTCATTTGGCGTTATCAGGCATTGTGCTGGTAATGTGTTCACCACCTGGCAAATATGGCCAAACATCCGCAGGTCCCAAGAGACTGAAACTAACTGTGGCCTGCCTAAAGTAAGCGGTGCAACCCAGTGCTCGCGGCTGCATGGCAGCTTGTTTGGGAAAGGATTTGCTCCTGTAGTGACCTTTCAGCACCAGACAGGCAATGCCAATTTGAGGCCCTCACTCTCACTGTGTCTAATTTCATTAGCAATTTTCTATAATCTAAAATAAACAAGTTGCGAAAAATCCTTAATTGATGACACAGCAGAAGGGAAACTTAATGTACCTAGGAAAACTGGGTCACTGGTGTATCAGTCTTCCAGCATGTGGGCAGGTATTACTAGGAAGGTTTCACCATTATATCTTACGAATAACTCACGCACCAGTGTTTCAAAGTAAAGTTTGCCTTAAAGACCTTTTAAAGGAAAAAAAAGAAAAGAAAAGAAAAAGAACCTTTTCTACTGTTGACACTGCTAATCCTTCCAAATTGCCTAGAATAATACTGGCTTTCATCTAGTGTAAGAACAAAATACTCTTTTCTGTTAAAGAAGCAGAGACACAAACTGTGTTTAGACGCACTTTCACCAGTAAGACATCCAGCTGTTATGATGGGAAAGCACCATTGCATATATTAGCCAAAGGTGTTCAGCGAGAACAGCAGGTGCAAGTTGCTCTTGAAGAGCATTACACTGAATCTCTACTCAGAAAGGGATTTTTGCAACTCTGTTTGACAGCTGACACCGCAGCTCAACAAACTTGAATGCTATCTTATTATTACAGGTTCTGCTAGAATCACTATAATTAAGGAACTCTTGGTGTTTCCATTACGAGTTCTTTTTCAGGGGTTAATAACGGAGCTGTAAAATTTGCTTTGGGATGGGACTTGGCATCTGGGTATGAACGCCTCTTCCACACAAGAAAAAGGGTCTGGGTCTTTCCTCTTTTTCAGAATATAAGTAATTATCAGTTTTGCTCAAAAACATGTCCAAAAGCATTCTGAAATGCAGCACCCATAACAACAGAGCAGCCCTTTCAGAGTTTTTAAGGAAATAATTAAACACGAATGGCTCATCGTGGTTCAGTGGACAGAGCATGGACATGAGATTTATGAGATGTGGGGTCAGCTCTTGCACAGTGCTACTGTGACTTTAGGCAGGTAACTTAATGTCCCCGTGCTTCGCCTTCCCTGTCTCTGGAAGGAGGATAATTGGCATAACGGTCTACAAACGAAACGCACTCACTAAAACCTCGGGAATACGCTGTGTAACTCGCATGTCCTTTTTAAATATAAAATGCAACTGTTGACCCTTACACAACCGCAGCTTCTACATGCTTCCCATAGATGCTGCGCGTATTCTTCAGTGCTGAGAGGTCAGGCCACCTATGGGCATTCCATGCGGGCTTAATAAATACATCTGTTCCATATAATCAATTAGACCGTTAACACCAAAGTTTCAAGATCCTGATTACAGCTGAATGTTGGAGGCTTAATCTCAAGAGTCCAGACAGCATTAACACGCATATCACAATATTCTAACCGTTTGTCACTACCCAGATAACTCTACTGGGAACTCTTCCTAATGGCATAGCATTTCTGATAAACCGGGCCTTTTAACACCTGCTCAATCAAATATAACACAAGTGAATAAGGCTTTCGTTTACACCAAGATTTTCAAAATTACCACTTTTGCTATTACCTTTTGTCACCTTCCTAGGTACAGCTGATCAGAAGTCTGTGGTATAAACACCGATTGTTTAARTCCTAAGGAACTTCTTTCCCCTCCAACAGGAAAGGCAAACAGGGAGGCAGCAAACGACGACAGAACAGCTTTTGGAAGCAGCACAACCAGACTAATTGCCCTACTTTCAAACCTCTGAGCAAATTAATCCTTCTAGGCAGTATTTATAGGTACACTTTTCCCCCAAGGATTTTTAAACACAAGGACTCACACCAAGAGCTCTTAAGTCTGATGCTGCAGTCRTGCCATTAACAGAATCTCACTACGGTCTGTGAATGGGATTTGGCAGTACCAGTCTTTTCAATATTGTATTTTCTATGCCTAAGCTGATTCACAATGAGGACTGTGGTGTAAATATCCATGGCACAGTACTGACCAGAACAAAGCACCATTACGGTGAAAATAAGCTTTGGGCTTTAATCCTCTGTCACTATATTTGCAATCCCTTAATGTTTGCAATGCTTCTTTTCAAAGGGTAAAATCTTATTAACAAAAATTCAAGTGGTGAGCTTCCCAAAATTTGGGAAGAGGCAGCTCCATAAACAAAGTACTTAAGGCACAATTTAAATGACAGCTGAAATCAAAATAGGTGAAACRGGTGAAATTCACACTTCATTGTGCCAGTGCATCTTAAAAATGTATGTACATTCTCACTTTGGAGAAAAAAGGGACATATTTGGCTATAATTCTGTTTGGCTTCAGGTTCCATGTAAAAAAGCCTCTGAATTGGTACTAAGATAACACTAGTACTTCGAACAAAAAGAGAATTCCATGTTTTACTACAGCTAAGATAAAAAAAAATACCTTTTCAATTTAAGTATTCTTTCCTGCYATATCAGAGCCTTTGAATCTCCAAATCCCTGGCTCATCGTCAGAACCCTCGACCTCTCGGAGACAGACAGAGCAACTACCACCGTAAGCAGCACAGTTATGGGCACCTTAATACAGGAAACTCCCCTGCTTGGTTTTTTTCATAGCTGTCCTCTGATTTGAGAAAGTAGAGATGAAAAGAAAATCTGATCTAAGTCATTGTTTGCCAACAAAAATCTAACAAAGGTTTAAGTGCTTTACTGAACAGAGATAACCTTGGAACTAAGTCTATGATAAAGAGCCTGGTTTTAAAAGGCAAGGATGAACTCTATTAATTTTGCCTTGATAATAAAATGTCCACACCTATCTTTCCTGAAAAAGTTCAAGGTCCCACTACCTATTCTTTTTTCACTAAAATGCCAAATCTCTTAATAATGTCTTGTTGCTGTTAATATACTGCTCAATCACAACACGAAGTATAATCCTGCACTTAGCAGATCGCATGAACTATACTGCAGACCATCAGTTTGGTTCAGCCTCTTCAGCACTTTTACCTAGCCATACAAGGAAAACGGGAAGCCCAGCTCCCAGAAGTGTGGTCCACAAGCTGAACAAGAATCACTCACTACCTTGTCTTTCTGCTTGCTCAAAAGCTGAGTTAGCTTACAGAGTTCACCAAACACTAGCTGCCATATTATACTAAAATAAGATTAACACTGGCTGCAACCCAGCMACGTACAGGAACAAACCAAGGTCTCATATTTTACAACAGAGTTCAGATTCAGCTGACATAGTATGAATTTTGCAAGCAATAAAGAACGTGCAGTAAAGATTATTAAGAAAAAAAAAAAAAAGGCACTCAGGAAAATTGAACAAGGCCAGCAGAGGTATACATTTTACTTAGATTGTAAGGCTTTGTTTCAAGGGGCAACATAGGCAAAAAAAAAAAAAAAACCCAAACACACACACACACAATTTAACAAAGTGTCTTGTAAAATCATCATGTATTCATAGATTTGTCGATTTTTTTTCATCCAAATGTCCTGGGCTATTTTGTAGGTGTTAACAAAGCCTCACAGCCACTTCACAAATAATGATGTTACAGAGGAATAAACCGAGACAAGGGATACAAGTTTTGTGGTCAAACACTGAATCAGTGTCAGAGTTAGAAGCTGTTTCCCAATTCAGAATTTGCAGGAAGATTTCACAAACTCAGGAGTTTTCAGAATCAAATTTATTCATTCTGTTAGAAATAACAATAAAGGTTCAACAACTGTGTGCATATGTATATCTGTGTATGTCCTACGTTAAATTTACTCTTCACGCAGCAAAGTACATCAAGATCTCAATTTACGAATTTTTCAGTATTTTCTTTCTAAGAAGTAGGAAAAAGCTTGTTGAATCTTATTTGGGGAGTACAAAGTTCACAGACAGCTCATTCGGTCCATTATTAACCTCACTGCCAAATTACAGCCGTAGTTTGAATGAAGCAATGGATCAATAGGTAGTGCTTAGCCTCTTCCTTTCTATAAGCAAATAAAATATGAGAGGCATATCTCCCTGAAATCAATACTGATAAAGAAAATCCATACTGGCATAGAAGGTTAATATATTGTGGATTTAACCAAGTGAAAAATTACTGTATCTTAATTTTTTTATCTGGAAAAAAAAATGAATCAAATATTTGCATAATGAGTTCTGTCTATAAGTGGCATTAGTCAATTATTAAATTGTAAATGCTGCATCATAATCTTATTAATAACTAATATCTAGCATTGCATAATGTTTATACTGAATAAMCTATTTCCAAAGGGGATTTATAACTAATCAATTGTTCTAAAGAAGCCASTTTCCTAAAGCAAAATCTTACGCTACTTCAAATAAAAATAAGCACAAATCACCTCACAAAGTTTTACTATAAATAATGTCATATGACATTCATTTGAGCTACAAAATCTTGTAGAACAAGAAAACTCCTTTTAAACACTATGGCCTTTCTATATTTCTCCAAGCAACTTGTCTGTCATGTGATTTACTGCAGATATGCAATAAAGCATAATAGGATRCTATAGGAAGTAAATTAGCATAGCTGGCATCTAAAACAAAATTCCACAGAAAACTCATTCCTAGAAGCAGATTTTTAAATTTCAACTTACTTTTTTGAATTAAGCAGCAGGGTATGCAGAATGATACTGCTGCATTTCTGGTCCAAACAAATTGGTGTGCACACTATTTGCTTTTGGGAGTTTTTTTAATAGTGAAAAACAGTATTTCTTTTGGATTCATGTTCAACTAACTACGCTCCCTTTAAGGCCACCCCAAGGCAAATGGGTTAACAACTGTTCATCTAGGTCTCAGCTCCCAGCCATTCCAAACATGTTTCTGGGTGGTGCCAGACAGGAGGACTGTAGAAATTAAAGAGTACATCAGAAGTACAGTCATCAATCACAAGGTAGTGAGCAAAAATAGCAGAAGTAGCAGGGAAGGTTACAGCTAAGAATCCTACAGGGAACCTCAGGAAAAAAACAGACTGGAGGAAGAAAGGAAAAAAAAAAAAGCATGATAAAGGGAAATAAGATTCTAAAATGAAAATGAGTATACAAAGAGGAGAGTAAGGTAGATTAGAAGTCACAAAGACTACGGCATGTGAAAGAGAAAGTCTTACTGCTAACAGAGAAATGCAGAGGCAGAATTTTACTTTTCTTACYAGATTTTTGGAAGCTCAGCTATCTCCTGTCCTCAATCCTTCAGCTGTTCATGGGTAGATCCCAGCACTTACAYGAAGCTCAAATGAATTTAACCAAACCCTGCACTGGTCCGTCTGCACACGTTAGACCAAAGAAACAAAGCTCGATTCACTTTCTAAAATCCACAGCAATTTGATCCATTTGGGGGGCATAGAAGTAATTATTRAAACTGGGATAACAGCATAACATCCCTCCATAATTCCATATCATCTGCCTCCACCTCGTTCACCTGCCACACATGCTCCCGTTCCTTCTCCCTCCACCCCAAGTCCACATCCCCACAGCGAGCCCATTAACTTAATCAGTCTGACCACAATTTTTCTGTCATCCCTTGCTTGACTGTACGGGCTATAATTCTGCAAAGTAAAAACTAAGCAAAATCATTTTTATGAAGTTGGCCCCTATTCAGGAGGGAAAACCACAAGAACTGTTCACCTCACAGAACTGCCCCCTTGCTCAACATCTGTAGGGGTTCCCCCTCCCTTGGGGGGGCTTCCTGCCCCTTCTCTCTGACCTCTCCTGCAACAATTTCTCTGGCTAATGCACTTACCTTCCACTTGTAGCTAATCAGGTAACAGCCAAATACAGGACCCTCCTCAGCAGTCTCTCCTTTTGAAGCCATACTATTTTGTACAAAATACTTAGTTATCCATTGAGAAAAAGAAAGGAGTGAGAGTAACATTCTACTCTCACACTGAAAAGAATGATCCCAAAGTAACCACCTCACAAAAGTTTATCCAGACACTGGAGGAAGGAAATAAGTATCATCAATCCCACCTTTACCTACTAACTATACTTCCACGGTTGGAAACTATTTTTAATCATTACTTGGAAATGTTGTTTTCCCAAACGTGYATGTGTGACAGCTGCAGCTTTGAGTTGCAATAAAACTGCTTGTAGCAGGAGCATAAATCATCACCATCACAAATATATTCACAAGAGCTACAAAGAAAGATTTTCTGCACCTAATAAATCCATGTAACTTTATCACTGAGAAGGAAATACAAACTGTTAAGTGCATCACTTAAGTATCCACTTCAGTGTTCACTTTAATGATCAMTGTAAAAAAACACATCAAGTCTTTATTCATGCTAAAAACATGATGTTAAGAGTTTTGCTGATACACTGTGGGATCTTCTGCATATTTTCCCAAACAGATTTATCCCATGCCTTGTACCATTCATGCATGCAGAAAAATGTTTCTATCAGTTTTAATTTGTAATCTGTAATAAGGTGCAAAAAAGAGACTGACTATCATTTATCTATTAACATTTATCATAGTAAATCATAATGCAGCTGTATTTCAGACAGAAAGCATTAGAGGTAGCAATTTCAATGAATAAATTCATAAATATCATCTAGCTCAATGTATGCTCCGAAAATGCAATTACAATGATCTCAGCATACAGTAGGTCTGAACTATTGAACTATAATAAGCAAAAACCTTTTCAACTGTGCCATATGGACAGAAAAAAAGTATAGAACGCATACCAGATTTAGAAACGGACAGCCAATTTACACTTAGTAAAGGACTAAATTAACTGGAAAAACACATGAGCTAGCTCAAGGTCCTGTTTACTGAATGTTTAAAAACATTTTATACAGCTTGAGTTGTTAAAACAGAGTTCTCAAACAAACAAACAAAAAAAACCCAGAAAGTCTACCTGGTAACAACGCACCAGCCACATGGAAGAGCAGTTACATGTTTGGCAATGGCCTAAAATATAAATGCACAGGTCAGATAATCCCACAGTTCTTAAAAAGGGAAATTCCCRTGGAGCCTAACATTCCTCTGTTGTAATCCTTAGCAGAAGACAAACTGAATGAAGGTTTTAAAGATCAGTACCAGGACTTCAATTTAATCTGGAATTCCACAGGGAGCCAGTACAACATCTGGAGCACGGGGCACAACCCGCATTCTAATCAATTCACGCTGCTGAGCTGCTGCACCGCCGTATTCTGCGCCAGCTGGAAATCCCTCATAGCTGTCACGCTGCTCTCCAGACACACTGCTTTCCAATAAGAAAGCTTATCAGTCATAAATGTGTGTGCCTCAATACTACTCAGAAACTAAAGAAATAAATATGTTTGCAGACCAAATCCAGTAGCAAGAGTTTGTTCCTTGTCTTCAGTACTAAAGGAAATATTATGTCATTTGGTTTTCTTGATTTTCGCCTTTTTTAAATGTCTCTTTCAAAACAAACAAACAAACAAACAAACAACCCCCCCCCACACACACACACACACACACCCATAGTATTTTGTTTTCAGGTCTGCCAGATGCCCCAGTGAACAATTAGAGTCGCTACAACCCATGCTGCAAACGGTGCTCTGGCCTCCTCTCCCACCAACTGGCACCAGCACTGTCTGCCCTGCTCCCACCTCATCCTTTCATGCCAGCACGGGTGCTCTCAGGCATGAATCAAATCAGAGAACTCAACTAGCTGAAAACTAACCAGACAAAAGCAAAGCGAGTTCTCCACAGGCTTAGTGATGACCTGGCTGTGGTAAGAAACAGTCAGACAATGCTAGTGCCCGGAACAAAGACGACGGCAGGATCATGCCTCCAGCGGCAGCATGGACTTCTGATGAAGTGACGCTGTAATCATGGCTACATGTAGGAAAGCCCAACAGCCAAAAACAAAGCAGTAGTATAGTGCCTTATTATTCTGCTCAGTTTAGTTTTAAAACATGTCTCTCATGGTTTGTTCACCTTCATACTGTAGGGAATGACAAACAAGGCTTTATCAAAAGCACTAAGGATCAGTGTTATTTGCCGCTAATTTGCTAGCCTTAGGAAAAGCATCCCTGTCCTCCGCTATGCATCGCRCTACAAGAAAAATTCTGTAGCATTTGAGAAAATAAACAACACTAGTATTACAAATGAGCAGTGTACCACATGAGGTAAGCTACTCATTACTTCCCCACCAGTAAGTTTAAGAAAAGTAAAATTAATCCATCTATTTGGCTCCAGAGAATGCTCAAAGATATGCAAAACTRTATGTTAATATATGATGCCCTAAGTTAATACAGGGGTATATCACATTCTGTCCAGGAAACACCTGTGGACGTGCTAGGGAACTCCAGCATTTCCGCAGAGTTTCAAACAAATTATTCCTTCCTTCCTTTCAGCGCAAATGGCTAAAATTTGTCCTCTTGCAAGATGAGTAATGGATAACATTTGAACCTTTGCATGCTTCCAAATTTTTAGAGGAAGCTTTCATAGTACTCCCAGCATCTTTTTGCTGTAACCAAAGGGCTACACAAAGACCTTTCTCTCCTTCACACGCATTCTGCAGCGGAGAGATTTTGCAAATTGAGCTGTGCTATTTTGCAAACATAACTTCTCTGCACGCTGGAAGGCTGCCCTGTCACTCCTATTCGCATTCCAGATACAGTAAATGTGCAGTTAGCACAAACCCAGGAATATACAGATCCTTGCACTTACCAAATACTCTAATTTGCGTAGCGGTCAAATCTTATCCTCCATTTTGCTTACTCCCTCAATAACATACTGCACTGTGAGTAGTTCCAAGGGGGAAGGGGAAGATTTCATGAATTTGCACATCATTTCCTACTAAGGCTACTCTCTGCTCACAGTTCCTCAAGAAAACGGTATTTATCCTCTCAAATGCAACGTTATGAACCAGCCTATGAGGCTCTGAGATACTTAAAAGCTTTCCAGACTTTAGGGATGAACACAGCAGAAAATTCTCATCTTCCACATCTAATTTTATGGCTCACTTCTTGCACTGCCTCTACAGGAAGGGACTAAAGAGCTTCCTAGAGCAGTTCTACTGCGAGGACTTGAAGGAAAGAAGTGTTTATTATTTAATGTTTGGATATCATTTCATAGAAAAAGGAAATATCTAGAAAGCTATCAGGGAAATTAATTCCTCCATCACGTTTTATTTTAAATCGTCTATAGCGGTTTTGTTTGTTTTACATCTTGACACAGTAATTTTGAATCGTTAGAATGGATAAACAAACTGTTCTATCGYGTGATATCTTGTATGGTCCCAAAAAGAACCACCTCTGTGCTCCAGGGAAGTCAGCCCTCAAGAGAAAAAGAAACACCACAAAGGAAAGCAGCATTTCTGTTGTATAYGTTCTCAACACCAATCTTCACTTTTTTTCCCCAACAGTTTTCTTCCCTCCTTCCCTAATTTCTACTGCACTTTGATGTCAGGTGCATTTGCTGAATTCTGCGCTGGCCATGGGTCTAAAGCACAAATGAAGGCTATTTTCTCGAGGGCCATTTGCCAGAGAAAATAGCAGTGAAAAAACCCTGCTCTTGCCAAAGCTTCAGCTCCTCTTGGCTCATGCTGAGGATAGCAGGAGGATGGCACAAGAAAGATTTATGTTTCAAACTGAGATGTCTGGAAGCTTTTATCGTGTTCCTGTTGGCAGTATGGCAGAAAGGCTCCAAAATGGCAGGAAAAAAAAAAAAAACTGAAGATACATTTTTCTCTTTCTGTTCCATCTATACTGCTATAAAAAAAAGTTTCCTACACCTTCACTGAACCTGAAATGATAATCAGTATATGCAAATTTCCACTTACTGTTTTAATTACTTAATATTAAAAAGGCAGAATATTAAAAAAGAAAAACAAGATCAATTTTGAGCCCCTAAAAACAGTTCTCGAATGCCTTGTCCTTTTTTCGCCCTGTTTTTCTTTTTTTTTTTTTTTATTCTAGGTTTATGTTTTTAGGGTTTCTATTATAATTGGTTAAAGGGAAAAGGAATCACAAAAATTCTTCAGCATTCTCTTCTTTCTTAAAAATGTTCCAATATTTAAAGGTATTTTGTAGACAACTACTGAAAAAAATCAATTAACAATACAGGATTCCCATCCATCATTCTCTAATATGAATGACTCAGAGAAGAAGTCCATAAGAGAAAGAAGATGCCACTATTTAATAGGTTTTTCAYTGCGGATGCTAACAAAAGATGTTAAACAGCACAAGCTTACCTGCATGCAAAGAAACAAGCCAGGAGCACCAATCTTTTTGTGTTGGTGACTGAAAAGCTGACAGATGCCAACTACATGCTGCTGTTCAAAAGACTTAAAGGAGGAAAGAGGGGGAAAAAAAGAAAAAAGAAAAAAAAAAAGCAGGCCAAATCCATTGAACTGTACAAGTAGTTGCCTCAACTAAACACTGAATTTGGTTCTGGAAGCCATATAGCCTACTGCCACCATGCTGAATCCTACAGCCTCTGACCTAGCCCCCTCCCTCACACTCACTCTCTTGCACACACACACAATATTGAAATAAATGCCACAAATCACTTTCAAAATATTCATCAGTTGAGTGCTTCAAACAGCAGATGAGCTGTTCCAGCTCCAAGATTCCCTCTTTGTGTGGAAAAGCTGTGACTATTGTAATAATGCCTTTAAATTTAACATTCATCTGCTCATACTCTTTCCAAAGGAGSTACAGTAGTGCCCATGACTAAAGTGCCCAGCACAAATGTGTATTTCATAAAGTTGGAAACTGGGAATAAGTTTAATCATACCAAAGTGTTACTGGGAATGGAAGATCTTGCTTTCAAACACTTGTCTCAAAATTATATCAAGACATTTCAGTGAAATAAAAATATTATARCGATGCTTGAGAAGCATCGTACTTCCACCAACTGGAGATAAATTTGTACCGTCAGCTACACTTGATCAAGTGTAGCACATCCCAACGYACCGTACCAAGCAGAACTGTCATCTTCTGATGCTTATGTTTCTTGAGGGGGAAAGAATCCTGCAAAGAAATGGGTCTGGAGTAATAAGGCAATGAACTGACATATTTAACACAAGCTGGGCTCTGCAGGGCGGATGTTTATCAGTTACCTTGCTGGTACCCTCTCCCTTGCAAAATAGCAGCATTCTTACTTCAGTATTGAAACACAATGCAGCTAAAGAGCAAGTACTGACGCTGATTTTTATTGATTCTGCACCATTTCATCACTGCATCTCTATGTTCAGACTGCATTTTAAATATATATTTGACATAATACCTGTATCTGTGATTGATCTGGACCACTACACAAAAAACTAGAAGGTCAAAATGTGATGTTCAGTTGTCACTCGATCTTATCTTAAGGAGCAGAGAAGCTGAGGAAACGCATTTGAAGAAAAGGCTACTTAATTTAATAGATACGGTTAGCTTYAAACTAAATGAATGAGAGAAAAATAACACAGAAAGATTCAAGTAAGGGGACTACAAATTACTCTCAATTGCTTTTTGGTACTTCTCTCAATCTCAGTACTGGCTACATGTGATTCCAGATGTGATCTGATCTGCCACTTCAAGGAAGGGGTAGATGCCTTCAGGGTATGTATATTCACACAGAGTATAATTCAGGCTTGATCGAAATCTAGCTAATGCTCTGCAATGGTCTGATCCTGTGCTGCATAGAGAGTGGGCTTGTAAAAAGCTTTGGATGGGTTCAGCTCTCTGCTTGTCCCTCTGCAGTACAGAACAGAGGCCTTATATAGCATATTTTCACAGCAGTATTAAAAAACAAAAACAAGAAAAATACAACTTCATGGAAAAGCAAACACTTGTTCAACAACTTGGAAAAATTGGCTAAACTTAAGTCACAATACTAGGATGAGGTCGAACAACAATTAGGTTTACTTAAATCTGCTACATACTGACTTTTCATGCAAGCAGTATCTGTAATACTGCACTGTAATAGCAAGCTGGACATTCCATATTCATACTGACAACCAATCTACACCAAAATCAAAACACTATGCATTATGTTGATAACAGCCATACAGTGAGAAATCATATCAAAAGTAAGATTGAGGAAAACTTTGGTATATTTTTACAGGATCTATCATCCAAAAAAAGCAATTCTCTGCTTCACTTGCAGATCACAAAAAAAATGATGCCAGCTTTTTAAAGTTCAGCTATCTCCAAATGAAAAGCAGACRGCGGCTTATGCACTTTTCATTCACCCTGCCAGTTCATGGGTTTTGCCTTCATAATTGCGGCAGACAGAATCAGTGGGAGACCCCTGAGTAATCCTGCAATGCATTCTTTTCCCTTTTTTTTTTTTTTTTGAGAAATTTTCAAGTATTTCTAGCACATTTTTGGTATGTCTGAGCAAATATCTCTGAGCGCAATGAGATGCACATCCAACAACTTGGATTTTATACTTACAAACACTGTGTGGATGAGTAAGCACAACAGACTACAATTAACCCTGTCCCTCTCCGTTTTGTCTTCACAGTTTGGCATAAAATCAGCAGCAGTTTATAAGTGAAGTGAATCTTACAYGGACCGATTGGTTGTGCAAATAATGAACAGAAAAGAATATTCCATAGACATGAGATGAAAACTTCCATTTAAACTTATTCAATGCAATGGGCTTCCAACTCAAAATTTGATTATTTGTAGAAATTACCTGTTTTCCCTAGAAAATACTCATTTTTTAAAATCTGAAGGTAGAAATGTCTGCTAAATTGCCTTCACTTCTAAAAATATTTTTCATTTCAAACTACTAATAATTGTTTTTCAAGTAACAGATGAAAGCTTCCATAAAATCTTTGTCAAAAGAATACAGATGCCATCTGAACCTTCAGCAAAAACAAAAAAGCAAACCTATACACTATTTCATGATCCTATTTAGCAGTACAATATTAGGCCATTTAAAAGAACTGTGCAGTATGTTGGCCTTCAAAACAGAAACAGTTTTAGTAATATCAAAACCAGATTCCTATAAATCAAACAGCTTGCCACCTTGTTTTAATGGATTCCTACTAATCCACGTTTATGYATTAAATATCTTAAATAAGTACACACTTATATGTCTACAAGGGGTATCAAATAACGGGTGCGACATACACCACTCTATTATCAGCATTATTAGTGTAAGTTTCAAGAAGGAGCATCAAAGTACGTAACCATGATTTTGCGAACTTTGCTGACTTACAGCTTACACKCATGCACAATGAAACTAAGGTTATGTTGTCACTCCTTCAAACACATCTGGTCATCACAACACTTCCAGTATCCGTGAGCTGTGCCCAACGTTATTAGGCCACTCTTAGCCTAACAACCCAATTCAGACAGTTCTGTGAACTTTTAAAAGTTGCTTTTACGAACGCGTAGGAARCACCACATAGCAAGCGAGCCAGCTCCAGCTTGACCCTTAAGTGAAGCCAAGCAAAGGCTGCGCAGAGCTGGAAGGAGTGTTTATGCGTTGCAGAGCACCGACTGCCAGATGAAGCCACACTCCCAGGCTGCAGGGGGTCTGCAGACAGCTCAGACCTTACTACAAGACAGCAGCACAGCAGTGGCCTAACGCTCAGGCCCTGTTCTAGTGTTTTTCCAATGAGTTTTGCTGGTGTAAACTGTTTCTCAGGGTAGAGGGAAGCAAAGTATAAAGTCAGAGGCTGTGCAGCCTATAGTTAGCTCAATATTCTCAGCAAGACTTTGGCTTTCTTGGTTCAAGTTCTCCAYTTTTGCAGATTTGCACTTCTGACAACAGGACGATTCCTAAAATCAGTCAGACACTGTTAAGTATTTATATCTGCAGATATATGTATGTATTATCTGGTGAAGAATGAAGCCTTGAAAGTCCACTACCACAGCTTCATGTAAATTGCTCTATTTTGTATGTTTGCTTATATTATAAACCCAAGTTCACAGGAAAGAGTTACAGTTCATTAAAATATTTTTCTATTTTTTGTCCTTTTTGACAAGCCACACTTGTCAACTGAATGTACTTCTCTGATTTATACATTTCATGTTACTTTCATTATGGCATTATATTACAGATTAAACTCCTTATTTCAAATAAACTACACATCCTTCTAAATGTTTTCTCATTTAATACTGTTGTACGATCTCAGCCAAAGTGTATCTGGCCATTCTGCTGCTCTCCATGGCACGTTTCTTTTGCATGAAAAAAACTGCTATTCTTTGATTGAGAGCACTGAGAATATTCTACTGCAAGAGAGAGGACCAACAGATAATATAAAATATCATTACTTGGAATAAATTTTTACTATTTCTTATTTCACATGAAARTCACTGAGGCAAGAAGTTTCAAGAACATATTTTTATGTTTCAGTGTATTTTATTTTCAGCTTACTGAGCAATTGTTTTGTAAAACAGAAATAATTGATTCAAGATGTGCACATGCTTAACTTGAGTAACTGTGCGATCTTACTGCAGCAACCTTTGGGCTTCCTTCCCAGGCACGCCTAGCTGAACGCTGCCTCACTTTTTCACATTGCCTCCTATCAGGCTGCAAGCTCCTCGGGCTAGGAAATTTATCTTCCTGCTTGTGCTTTAGGAAATGCAGAACAATCTGAAATAAAGTATTAGCAAATGTCTGACACTGAGACAACTTGCTTCAGTTTTTTGAGGATTATTTTTAAATATGCCCCCCTTAAAYTGGAAAAAGGCAGAAAGACTGAAAGACAGGTTATGATGAACAGAGGTGTGATCCTTCGAGGAAGTGAGCATGCTGGCCCTGATTCAAAAAAGCACTTAGCCAATGATTAACTTTAAGCACATGAAGTGATCCTGTGAAACTCACTGGAACTATTAAAAAAAAATCTGCTTAACTGTCAGTCTGCAAAGAAGTCAGACTGTTCACAGTTATCCTTTCAGTTGTGCGCCAATTCCGCCAGTTGATGACAGAGATCCAAAAGCAATGCTCCTTCTCCTATACCCTGTAAACATTACCATTTTAACTTATTAGTAAGTCAGCCCAACCCCACAACTTGTGCACACGTCCTTAATACCTGCACACTAAAGTTTGACTGAAGTCAGTAAACATTCCCTTTGTACAAGTAAAAGCATGTGTAAGATGTTCCAGAAATCTCTATCTGACCATTACTCCCTCTCAATTCTAGAACATCCAGAACTGCAATACATGAGTCATGAAGAGCATTAGGACTATTTCTGTGTAAACACAATACACACACTACTTATGACTGCCTAAGACAGTAAGTTCTCTTTGGCCCCCTCATAATGATATATATTTTCAAGTAGGAAGCACACTTCTGTATTTGATTATCCCATCCTGAACGAGATTTTCAAGAGCATTTGGCATTGGTTTGTTTCCACCAGTGACAAAATTAATATCCTCTACTTTTCAAYGACAGTATAAATAGACTAATACTAAGACATTCTGAAAGTCCTCTTTTRTGGTGATTGCAGTATTTCCTGATGGATTATCACCAATGTTTGATGGAAAAGTTTTTATAAAATGAGAGGGATAGGTTCAGTGTTATGATACTGAATTTATGGTGCTTTTCCATCATATAATGTGAAAATATATTAATATCATTAATTAAGTTGGGTAGTGGAATTCTACCATATCTGACTTAGGACTGCCTACATTAGGAAAATAGCTTCCCTAAGCTCCCTCTGAAGAAAGGTGGGCTCCATCAGGGGGCAAATCAGAGAAGTAATCTACTTTAGATGYTCTGAACTGCTTTGCAGAAAAGCCTCTCTCTCTCTCCATTGACTGTATAGGAAAAATAGATTCCTAACATAAGAACCCTATTAGGTGATTGAAGTTAGATGATGCGGATGCCTCCTCCGCTCAAAAACGCACATATTAAACATCAAAACACAGTTACTTACACTTATTGCCTTATTCACAAAGCCCAGGACACATCCTGAAGAGGTATGTGCTGCGCCTCTTTCCCACAAACTTTCTGTTCACAGTAGCGTTTTAGTTTAGTTCAACAAAACTAAGACATCTATAGCAATCTCGYTGTCACTGCTCTCCTAGCTGAACAGTCTCAAGATTATTCTAACCTTGTAGCTGCAGTAAATCATCGTAGCCCCAGAGAGGGGGAAGCTGGTACTCTGCATTTATTAACACTGTAGATTAGGAGGGGCTATTGTGAAGACATCACTTAAAAGAGTTTGTCCAACTAGTCTCAAAACACTCACCATMTGCCTATGCCCACAAAGAGATTCTCTTTAACAAGGCCAACCATATATTAAGGATATCGGGAAATACTCATGGAATTCCCTAAAGCATATGAAGGGATTAGACTCAGAAATTTAACCACTTTAGCCATATTAAGCTTAGTTTGCGTTAAATTAACCAGCTCTCCTTCACCAATAGGAAAAATACGCTAAAATGTAAAAAAAAAATAAATCCATACTCCCAGTTTTGCTAAAATGAAACAAAATGTGATACAGCCAATTGCATAAAAGTTCACAACTGTTGTACACACATCATACAAAAAAGTGCTTTAAATAAGGTTATTAAAATAAAACATTTCTTCTGCCAAAACATGTTGATGCAAAACATCACAATTATCAAATACAAGGAAATGGAATTCCCTGGTTAAAAACTGGAAGGCTTCCTTTCAGAAGGAAGCTGTTTCTGTGTAAATAACAAAGAAAGGACTTGATGCCAAATGTTAAGCAACAATTTCACTTGACTTGACTTTTTTTTTTTTTTTTTTTTTTTAATTACGGCAGATGCTTTAGGAGGAAAACAAAGGGAAAACATTATCTTCTTCCTTCAATTTTATTTGACACACAGCATAACCAAGCTCTTCCTAACCCTTGTTCTGGCCTCTGTAATTTGCCAAGTTCATCATAAGTGATTCTAATCTAAGCAGTGCGAACCACATTTTCTACTGGTTTGTACCTATTTTTAGAAGTCAGTTTAGTTTTCAGGAATGATAATTTCTTCATGCTGATTTCAGATATCATAAGAACTGCTACTACAAGGCAGGCAGGCTTCCTTACTGCTAATTAAYGTCTATAGTATTACAGTTTCTATGTTCAAAGGCTAAGCCGTTACAAGCATGGCAACTATGCAGTAACTTTAACCTCTGATCAGGGTAACAGGGAATAAAACTCTTTTGCCCACTTGCTACAACTGCCATTTCCAAGTGATGAGCATTCTGCAGTTTTGCATAGAAGACTGTGTATACCATCCTCACAAAACACGCTTGCTAATTCCAGATAACCTGCTGCTGGAGATCTCCTATACAGATCTTCAGCCAAGATACCAGACTTACTCTTCTTTATCGATAAAGACTAGGTATAAACAAAGAACACACCATCACCTCTTCAAAAAATTGATATATCTAACAGAAATTGTTTTTCCAATAGCAGTATCTTAGCTGCAATAGTAAATCATGTTTCCAATATAAAAATCTTGCACTCAACATACTCAGAAGTTACACCTAACATATATGTATATATAAAAAAATATATTTGTGTTCTGTTCTTTCCAAAGGTATGCAACACTTTCAATGAAGGAATTTCACTATTCTTCCTGGATGAGTCAATCTGCTTCTTCCTTCCAGAAGAGGCATAAGGAGCTCAAAAGCCTTTTCAAAGTTTCTAAAATCATCATATATTAAAAAATAGCTTTTAAACAACAGTCAGGATAATAATAATTCAGGTATACCATGTCCTATAATACCACACAACTGGTAAACAGAAAGACATCAAAATTACTACTTCAGTTATTCCATTAACTCTATTATTTCAATATCTCTGTGTGAACAATTCCTGATTTCCACCAAGCTTTCAATAATCAAAGAGAATAAAAGTGCTAGTGTTTATATTATTGGAGGGTTGATGTGGACCGACACAGCCACACTCAAAGCTAAGCATTCTTTCTGCCCCTAATCTAAGCAAGCAGATATGAAAGGTCTCAGCAATTTCACAGACTTGGGTAAAAATCCTTGCTGAAACCCTAATTTGCGTGCGTTGTTCCTGATGCTCGACAATGAGACCAGACAAACTACATGCTCTCCGAGAGATCAATCACAGCTAGCTAGGCAGTCATTTACTGTTTCCCCTAACAGACCACTAGACCAATTTCGGTACGTGAGAATTACAGTAACCTCCAGCATGAAAAAGGAGTTAGATATCCAATTAGACGAGGGGATTGTTTTTTGCTCTGCAGCTTGAGGTTGAGAAGGGGGGAGGGAATCCCGATACCAGCAGGCTTGAGGCATTTGCATATCCCTGGTTTCTGTGACTATGTAAACTACACAACTGAAAAAGGTGAAAGAATAGGAAAAAATAAGAAAAAGTCCCTCTGCAGTCCTCCACAGTTTTTTGTAAAATGAAACAAAACGATGCACATTTTTTCTGCACTTGTCCATTAAATGTGTACAGCATGAAGCTTATCCTATTCATACACTAAGTCTCCTTGAAATATTTGTTGATCAGGACAGTGACTGATGGTAAGGAGACATTTTGATGCCTGTAGCCCCACTGCACCAACGGTTAAGACGTATGTTCTGCTCTGATCAAAGCAATATCCCAGAGAAGTCAGAGTACTGTACTCACTAAAACATCTGAGACTAGGCAAATTCTGATTTTCCAGTTAGATATACAATGAGGAATAAAGTTCAATTCTAAATGGCTCGAGACAGGGGTATGTGTTTTTCTTTGATAAGGTTGCCATGTTTCACTGCACTGTATTAGCAATGTACAGTATAACTAAATTTTAATTCAACACTTCAATATTCCTTCATCTTCTCATTAATTAGGGAAACGTAGAAGAAAAGAGGAAATGTAAAGAAGGAAACAGACATCCAATAAAATGTGGAAGAAAAGTAGAAATATAGTATCAAGAAGGAAACGAACTATGAGAACAAACACTGAGTGTCAACGTATTTATATTTGAAGTTTGTAGCTCCTCCCTCAGTGTTAAAAAACTAGCAATAATGAACTATTCTATATACCCAGGTTAGTTATCAGAATATAATATATTCAACACATACTCAGCAGATGAATCAGTGTGCTTGAACAGCAAGTAATAACCTCTTTGCAAATGTGGTTTCTTCCATTCAATATTCATTCATAAAGGCCAGATCAACAGAGAGCATACTTGAAATTGCAGCTAGTCCTGAATAAACAGATAGTAAGGAGTAAATTTTTTTTCCTAGTTGATTGCGGCCAGCGTCTGTGCTTTGCCTCCTTCTCTCTCACCACTAATTCACTAAAAATTTTATTCTAAAAAGTACACTAAAATCAACAAGCAAGAAACATTTTACTACCTGTTAAATTTAATTTTTATTCTGTGTTTCCTTGTATGGACTCTTTCAGTAGTAAACAAACAGATTAAAGCTGTTCAGCTCTGATTAGCTCTTAAAATGGTCTCAGAATGGCAGTTATGCACATCTTTTCCCCAAAGCTTACCACATTCTCTCAATCAAGGGATCCATCTGTACTGACATGGAGATTAAGAGGTCCTAATCCACTTCTAAACTCTCTTACTCATAACAAGCTGGTGCTATTGCTTCACCCTAATAATGTTTTTGGCAATAAAGTGAGACACAGCATTTTAACTCCCCATGGTGCTGTGCCAACATTAATCAATGCTCACAAAACACCTCCACGTTGCAAGTATCTCATTGGTACAGATAAAGTGATGAAAGATTCACTACACAAGTTCAGATCACTGAACCTTTAAGTCCCRTATCTTTCTTCTGAAAGGTTGATTCAGCTGTAAGAAAACCTTTTCTTCCTTTAATGCCACTGGCTCTTGTGCTCTTCTAAAGTGAATAGAGAAGGAAAGCAGCACCACAGGTCCCTACAGCAATCAGCTTCTACAACGAAGCATGATAACCTTTATCTTAGCATGCATAACTGTTAATGCTGTTATGGGTTATTAAATTATCTGGCCCTGTTTGAATCCAACTCCAATATTTAACTCTCTGACCTCCACCAGTCAGTCTGCAGTGACATTACCTAATAGAATATGCACCGCAATTTAAATTGCAAGAACTCCTTGAGTAAACTGTTTATGTTCAACGCTTAGTATAAAATTCCATGAAAAATGTTCAATTACAGATGGAAAAAAAATTCTCAGCATTATGCTCAGAGTAACATCCAGCATGCTAGAATAAACAGGCTGCTCCTATCATTTGCCTTTCTACATTCATTCAATTTTGATTACTTAACATGGTTTTCAACATTTACTCTAATAAAGCCAAAAATCTTTCAATTTATTGGTTTCTAACTAGTCTTTTCATATTGAATAGTCAGTTATTTGGATGTAAATACAGAATAACCCTACTGGTTTTGGTAGAGTTACTACAGGTTCATACTAGCCTGAATTCAAGATAAAAATTTTACACATTATCAGACTTTGCACTATATGAGGTGTTTCAAATGACCTGACCAGTGGCCAATAGCATGCCTATTTAGCTGCTGAAGAGCATACATTTATCTACGTGATTGTACAAAAGCCCTAGCATGTTTGTTGAGATCTGTAATACCCCACTAGTCCAAAATATAATTTTAGGGTTAATAGATGCCTTTGTTTCTGAACAGCTGCTAGGCATATTGCTCAACAATACTTCTTAGATAATTAAAAAATATTGTACAAACAATTCGGACCTGATATTGAGAGGATTAAAACCCTTGGACTTGTAACTAAGAGGCTGCCACATCGTGTCACTCTTGTAAATTACTCTCAAGTAATACAGAAATTGAGCTTTCTTAATAAGTAACAGTCAGGGCCCCACATTTTCAAAAACTCCAGACTTTCTAGTCTGATCACAAGATTTACCATTCCTGCAAAATCTAAGCTACAAAGAAAAGAAAAAGAAAAGCCTGTATGTTTCCAAGCTAAGTTTCTCAATATGAGTACATAGAAAGGCAAGCAGAGCTGTTTCTCTCTAGGTCAAGAAAAAGACTAAAAATACAGTCCTACGTGCAACATTGAACTGCTAGCATTCATATAAAAAAAATGTGTTAACTTAGCAACCTAAATATCAGCTTGAGAAAGAATTTGAACATTGGTCAGTTCAGATAAAATGTTCTGACAACATGTTTATCCAGTGTCACTAGACACAGTACAGTGAGACACCAGAACAAGAGAGGAGTTGCTGCATACTGAGGTGACGAACTGGGAGTTTATTTACACCTCTTTAGACCAGTCTTTAACAAACAAACAAAAAAACCACTAATATTAGCTGTTCCAGTCCTATTCCCCTGAAAAACTTCTGAATGGTAGTATACGCTGTCATACAGAAAGCTGCAGACACAACAGAGACTTGAAGCAGAGAGCATAAATAAGCAGAAACATGTACTAAAATTAAAATCAAAAAGACAAAGTGAGCTTATTCCTCACAACTGACCTGTGCATATACGTGTGCCTTAGCTTTCCAGGTGGTTACAATTTTTACTAGAACACAGTGCTTCCAACAGTGGATGTTCATTCATTCTTTCCTGCTTCTTGAAGGAGGAACATAAATACACTGTCAACACTGAAGATGCATCATGCCGATGATGCTTACAGTTTAGCTGTCTCTTTTAAATTAAAAAAAAAAAAAGCGCCCCCTGCTATTTAGCAGGAATCAAGATGCTGCACATGTAATGATCAAAGTATGTAACTTCAGAGGAATTTTAGCATATTCATAGATGCTTTACGATACAGCAAAGTGATCTGTGCTCCCAGTTTCTATTTCTTAAGGCATACGGGGTATTGAAGGTACCTGGCCCATTCCTGGTTGCTAAGGCTTAGAATCTGAAAAGAGTCAAAAAAAGTGTGTCTAACTTTACAGATAATGTTGATGACTACCGTACTTAATGTTAACATCCTTCCCAAGTATTTTGTTAGATCTCATCCGTCAGGGCTTTAGCAAATACCAAAACTGCAAGGAATAAAAGCAATACCTAGACAGGAGCCAAGCCTGCAAGTCRTCCTGGAGCACTTGCTGCTGGTTACAGTGCAAGGCAGGACACTGGATTAAACAGGCCCCCGACTGACCTATTTCAGACATATCTATTTACTTTGCAAAATGCCTAATAGAAGGTCCACACCTTAACTAAGACGTGCAGTGAAAGACAGCAAAAAGAGGCAATAATACACAGTACTAATTATTCTTAGCTAACAAAGATGATGAAAAGTAACTATCATTTCAACTGAACCAATTTGACTTCCCAGAAAATCATTATTTATTGCAGTCTTCAGCTAATCAAGTTTCTGTTTCTGTAAGGTCAAAAAAATTGACTTTAAATAAAAAGCAAAGCAAATCTCTTTCAATGTTTAAATGCTGATACCATTCCCTGAAACTACAGCAGACATTGTTCTACAAAAAACTAACTCCAGGTAAAACAAGGTCTGACGCATTTTCTTACTAATAAGGAATTTCTAAAAGTCTGGAAACATCTCTTAGACAAAGCCTGAGAAGTCTGAATTCTTTGAGCTATAATAACAGAAGAAAACAAGAACCCCCCTTTTCCTGATTTTATCTGCCTTTTTCCTCCTTCCTTGACACCTCTTTCCTTTCTTATTCCGTCTTTCATTTCTGAGCCCCTGTGGGGTCACTGGAAATGACAGGCTCTCCTTGAACTGGAGGGGGCAAGATGCACAGAGAGGTGCACTCAAATTTGGCAAGCTGTAGTCCCGGCAACTCTTACATAACCTGACAGGCCTGCCAGAGCCCAGGACACGCGTTATACTCCCACCTCACCAAATGTGGAGGAGCACAACACTGAAGTTATGCCTGTAACTGCGAGCTGGAGGTGAGGAAAATCAGTGGCAACAGCAGCCCTGGTTCTGATGTACCAGGGAAAGAGACCACCCGAAAGAAGTGTTTCCAGTGCTTCAGAACCACTCAGGAAAACTGGGGTTTAATGTACTTGGCAGCAAAAACAGGGATTTAAACAGAGATTTGTGCCAGTTCCTCAGTTCACTCAGATCAACGTAGGTCTACCAAAGCACATGGAGCAGTGGCAATATAGGCTGCGGTCCAGGACAGTGTTTTTGGCTGTTGGTATTAAGTTAGCTTACTTGGCCCTTGCCCTGCTAATCAATCTGCAAGTGAAATTAAATAACAATGGTAGTAATCCTTTTTCCTACACAAAGTCCCAGGTGCACACACTGTCTTACTGAGAACACAATTTGACATGTATGGATATACTGGCTTTTCCTACCCCCAGATCTAAGCACGGGATGTGAAATCTATTGTACCTTTTTAGTCCTGTAATCATGCTCTATGTCATAATTCAAAGTATTTCAGCCTTCCATATTTAGACAATCTTATTCATTGACTTAAGAAGGAGCTATTTGCCAGGAGACCAAGATACTATTTCCAATCCTGCCTCCTCTGAAGTTCATTTTTTTACRTATCTGCAAAATGGGGAAAAGCCAACTTTGTTGGGCTTTTTTTCAATCACTATTTGGAAGATATCCTACAAATGCTAATCAGTCTTTTATTTCTAAGAGTCTTTTTAAAACAACATTTGTATAAAACAGAGGCCTTGAAAGAAAAATCTTATCAGTTTTTAGTCTGAAGTATACTAAGAGAATGTATAGCTGTATGAGCTGTTTGTGAGTGAGACCTATAGGTGGGCCTATAGGTATATAGGAGGCAAAACTTTCATGGTATATTGTCAGAAGAGAGATTCATTAAGTAATACCCAGGGTGGAATCCTCAAGATAAGAGCTATCAAAAGGGAACAACTATCAAAGAAGGCTATCACCTCTGACGATAGTCTTTTAAATAGGAAATAATGAGATGTGGCTAGACACATTATGCTCTCCTGGCCTGGCCATTTCCAATGTTGCAGCCGACTTTCTCCACCACTGAGTGGCTTTTTCAATTTCAGAAAACAATTACTTAATATTTTTAAAGTGCTTTTGGAAAGGTCAAGCACTGTGTAAGCCCTAAATGTTATTGCCATAGTAAGGAGACAGAAAAGATTTCAAATTAATTGAAAAACATACGCTGTAATTCTTGTAGAAAAGCAGACGTTTGTTCTTAAGTTTTAACCCATCCTACTTTTATTTGTATCGCAGTCACAGGGGGAGGGGAAAATAATCAAAGAAGCTAAAAATAAATTTTAAGATTTAAACACCTCTAATGAGGAACTCTCTCTTCACAAAAACAACATTCAGTCAAACAGAACACACAACAATTTTCAACAGGCATTAGTAAACACTTTCATTGCCCTACATACAGAAATCATGTATGCAAAAGGACATAAGCTTATGCAGATGTGTATGTTCCTTCACACAACATATATACACAAACACTATGTACGTATGTTTGCTCAGAAATACAGAGAAGCAAATACACATTCACTGTTTTCCACCAGTGTCTGTCTTTTCTGTGAAAGCCTGTCCTGGTCTCTGATTGAACAGGTTCAGCCAGAAAAGCTACAGCTGTACAGCTGTCATATGGCAAAAGGAGCATCATTCAAGGTCGACAGTTCTGCTGCCATCCTCTAATACACAATCAAGCGCCTGGCGCACTAACTGCACGCACACATACAACATGTCACTCTTTCCTTGCCTCTCSGTTTCTCCATTCCCTCTTCATGTGCCCTTAGCACTGTACCTCTATCTGTATTACTCATCACCCACATTTTTCTGATGCAGGCACTGTCAAAGTCCTGACTATCCTTCCAATCTTTTATATAGCAAAAACTGGAACATGGTATTGAAGTGGCTGATAAATCCATTCCAGGAATACATCTGCCACAGCTGACTGGGCAGAGAAMGGATAATCCTTAGGACAGGGCATCCCCATTGCCAATCCTGCAGTCACTGAAATGCTGGGAACCAGTGCTTCCACTATGGCCAGTTGAGACACAGCATCCTAGCAGTTTTAGCCTATACCCGAAAGACAGCATTGGAACACACACTTACAATATCCTAAACACCTGAGACGTGGCTTCTCCACGGATGCTGCATGTTTGCTTCTATTAAACTGTTTTCACTTTTTGTCATATTTCATTAGCAYAAATTTTCATTTGATTAAGTATTAAACACCATTTTTAATTAAAAAAAAAAAACAATATTTGGGGGGGCTTTAAGCCTCAAAGTCATTAAAACATTGAGCTTCTCACTACGCCATTAGCTGCATATGTCTGCCGAGTTTTTAATCATATTTTGAAGAATAAGAAATCACAGACATGGAAACCACATGAAAGAAATGGCCTCAGTCCAAAGGAAATAATGTATCATACTAAACTACATAACTCAGTAGTAGTTTAATTATAGCTTTCATAATTATACCTTACAACACTACTCTATGATACTGATATTGGCACTACAACCAAATCTCTCATATATACACACACAAAACCTATATTAAAAAAGCATTATGCCTGTGCTATACACTATAAAAGTCAGGAGTTCATAGTCAGCTGAGAAACATGCCATATGTCCTCCATTCACTTCACCCAGTGAAACTCTACCTTGACAATCTTCTTAAAAGCCCAGCTGTGGCAAAGTGGTGGACAACATACRGTATGCCTCAATTATCTACAAACTTTTTCAGTTTTTTTTTCCCTTGAAATGCCGACATGTTTCAATGCAACTCTTGGCATAAAAATTTCTTTGGTGCAGTTTTGTTTCCATGAAAGGAAGAAAAATTCACACACTAATGAGAAGTCCTAAAAATACAGAGCAGTCTATTATAATAAAGAATGTAACAGTGGAAATAAATGAGAACAACCTGGTTAAATTTGGGTCGTTGTACTGGACAGCTCAGACAGAAGACTGGTAAAGCTCACCTTCTCTTTCTGCGTGTTCATATTTATGGATGAGGTATTCAGATTTCCCCAGCAGTGTGAGAAAACTCCAATACAGAGACATGTTCTAACCGTTTCAAGCTATATAGCAGCTATATAAAGTTTCTTATAAGACTCCAGGTCAGCAATGAACCCATACAGAGGAGTATTGAGCCAATACACTAATAAATAGGAAAGTAAAACTATTTCCCCCCCCGTAATCTCCAGATAATGATGGACTTTGTTAAACTGATACCACCCATCTTTCATTTACGTTAGCTAAAAGAAGCAATTAGATGCACCTTTTCATAATGACACTGAATTCAATGTGAAGCTTTGTCTAACTACATGCTTGTACAGCAAAATCTAAGCAGAGTTAAGCCATGGTCTCCGAGGGCTCCTCCTGGCACAGASTGCTAATGGAGGGTAGGGAGCGACTGATTGTAACTGCACGCGTCCACAGATATAAGAGGCAAAAGGCCAGCAGATAGCAAGGAAAACAGTTGCAAGAATGTTGCAGGGCTGGGGGGCATAAGTTTCAGGTTACCAAAAATCTATAACCACTCAATTTCTGATTGCTCTTTTTCATTATTACTGTCATTATTCTCAAGAAAACAAGACTTTTAAGTGTACTGTCGCACAACAGAATTGCAATCTTTTGGGAAACCCACTTTTGCTAATAAAGAAGCCTACCACGAAGGCTGCGGACACAGGCTGACCATTCGGATGATCCGGAGGACAGCCTGTGGACCATACCTGGCATGTGGGACACTTCCATCTGGCCCGTCACCTGGAAGAGATGCAGAACAGCTGCTCGAGCAATGAACATAGCACTAGCAGCTGAATGCCTCCTCTTGAACGCAGACAGGCATAAATGCTGCTTATGCACATTTGCTGTTACGGGCAGAAGGAAGCACTTTTCYGGATCTGGATCCCTCTTTCTACTCCACAAAACTTGGGCCATCCTAACACTTATGCTATATAAAAATAAGTTCCCTATAAAGATTTTAAGCCAAATTTAATTCAATATATAGGCTTACAGAAAACAGTCTTCTATGAGAAAATTAACTGTATCCATATTTATTTTTTAAGTCCCATGTAAACTAATTAAATGAATTAACCTCTCTCCATCAACATTCTTATTAAGAGACTGTCCTAGTGCGTAAGAACAGGAAGATGGAAGAAGTTAGATCATTTTCCTATTCTAGGCTGTAAAAAAATGGAGAAAATAATTAGCATGAATGGTGAAAAATACTTCTGTATTAAAATTATTGCAGTGTTAAACAGAAGATATCTGGACTGAGTACTCCTTGAAAATAATCATTTCAATACTTTCTGCCTTTTTTCAAAAAATCCTTTTTAGCTATTTCATAATCTCTAAAGGCAAAAATCCAGATGAACATCTCTTATCATCATTTTTGTTGTTGAGTTTGTCTGAATAGCCAAATTTGAAATCTCTAGTTTACACTGTCTTTTAATTTCTCCTATAAAAACAACCGAACAGAGTTTTATAATAAAATTTACCATGTGATATTGTGCATCTTAAGAACAACTCTGTTATTCTCAGGTTTTAGGGACAAAGCAACCGTGACGAACATCTCATCAGACCTCAAACAGTCTATACAACTTAATTCCTCTGTATGCAGATTGCAGATTTTATAGAATCTCTTGTTACGCTTCCAACTACTAAACTGTAACTAAACACCCCTCTATTTCAAGAAGCTTCCTCCTATATACATTTGTATTTCTATATTTGTATTTATCAGGTTTCCTTTTTTTTTTCTTCCTCTTTTTCTTTTTTTCCCCCTCCTGTTAACCCAGAGAGACCTTTTTTAATCCCTCAGGGTAAAACAGATTTTCTGATTCTTGAATGAGCATCCCTTACTTTTTTAAAACCCTTCCCAAGTCAACATTGTATTTTTCAGTCTAAGACACCAAACAGTTTCATTCCAGCAAGCAGTCTCACTTATGAAATATACAGTAGGAAAAGCACCTCCTTTATTTCTGCTCAGTATTCCCCTACGTAGGGACATATTGCAGTCGCATSCCCTGCATGTCACAGGGATTGGTTACCCACCATTTCAGTGGGACAGTGTTTTCCAAATGTAGTTTAATGGTGACCTAAATCTTTGCTTCCTACTCATATGATGTTTAATTTAACTTATTAAAAATGAACACTYTACAACTGAGTTAGTTCATCTTATTATGCAGCTCAGATCACTCTTTGAAATTGAATTCCCCTTGTTACGTATACTCTACCAACCTTTTTGTTCATCTAGAATCTGAAAGTTTAAGAACCGATATTTAAAAGAAGTGATACTAGTATCGTGGCCACTGCTTTTCACACTGTTACCTGTAAAGGGATCAAAACGTGACACACGCATGCTGCGTAAGAAAGTAAGGGAGATCAGATTTAAACAAAAATACCTCAGAGAGGACTTTTTCTTTCTATGAACAGAGTTCAGAGGCTAAAACACTTTTAGCTATGAGAAGTCCAATGTTAATCTGAAGTCATGTTATGGAATATGAAATGAATTCAGCTGCTGAGAAATAGTTGCCATCATTTGATAAACAACAAACAAGATTTCCCTTGTCCTGCCACATGGGACAGTGGATTATCAAAGTTCAAAAAGCAAAAAGATCAGCAAGATTCCTTTAACTCCCAGGATGAGATTGCCAGCTGGTGTCATTCTGCATTATCTTGGGCGCTGTGTACATAACTAGTTCTCATAAAGACTTTCAGTTCTCAATTTGCACAATTCTAAACACTTATCTGAGGAAACAGTCAATAAGCGCTTAAGAACGGCCACACCACACCAGATCAAAGACGCAGCCAGCCCACAGTCCTGCCTCAGACACTGGCAAAATCCTATTTCCAAGAAGAATATCAGATACTTCCTCAGAATATGCTCCCAGTCTCCTACCATTTTCATCTCAGAGAATGATTTCTGCATACTTGCCCACTGGATTGTTCTTCCATAAACTTGTCCCGTACTCCCTTGAAAATACACAAACTTTTAACCTTCGTCACACACTTTAGCAAGAAGCTCCCTATTTACCTATCCATTGCATGAAGAGCATATTTTAAAGGGGATTGTCTTGAAATTAGCTACATCCAATTTCTTTTCATTCAGCATAGCCAGTGACAACTAATAAACAAAGCTAATGCACGTTAAACATACAAAACACTTCACCAATACTTTTTTTGAACTGTATTTTTACAACACAACTGATCTTCAGAGGATACCAATCAGGGAGGCAAAAAGCCTCTAAACCAAAAAATCTAAAAACTTGATGTTTACGCTTTCTGAGAGCACTCATTCCTTCCATCCAGCTGTGTGAATAATTCAAATTAACCAAGGTCCCCTCTCATACACCCACAACTTTAAAGGAATTCCACCATGAAATTTAAAATCTTTTAGACATCTATTCCTTCTTATCTGTATCTGAGTAGTGACATGACCAATTTCATGTCTTGAATACTTTATTTAAATACAGTCTCTGCAGAAAAAAAACAGAGCATATCTGAATCTTCAAATGTGAATCAGAAAAATTAAAAAAAAAAAAAATCCAAAACAGCAAGTGTTGCTGAAACAGTGTTTAAAAATGCTTAAATACAGGGATTGGTTCTCAGATTTTGTATCTGTAGGTTATTCTCTTGATCTCCATCACTTGACTGGTCTGTGCTTTCTAGGGAAAAATGTCGAAACCACAGTAATGGCCTGATTTACTTATGGATTTAGGGAGAGATTAACCCAGCTTTTCAGTAATGATAGCATTTTCTGAAAAGCCCACAGAGGTCATTACTAGCTTTAATGACATATTGTTTATTACATTCAGGACATTGACAAAATGTGCTTTAGATGAATGAGGTACTTCAGAACGGAATACGTTGTTGTGCATTGTACGCCTCACTCAGCTCTTCAAAAAGAGTCTGCTCCTCCACAGCAATCGCAAGTAATCATATTCCTTTTAACCACCCTAGCTCACACACACCATAAAGTAGGAGGAGTCGCCAGAAAGCTGTTGTCTTGCTGGAAATATAAACCAACCCCCCTCCTGTGGTTTCAAATCTAGCAAGAGCTCCCCAACAGACAGAAACGGTAAAGTGTGAGATGAGGATGCAGGATGAACACAATACAGAAAAACAGCTGAACAGTACAATCATTGAAGTGGTTCTGATTTGGAGAAGCATTCACCTAACAACACAAGCAGAGTACAGCTAGCCTGTGAGCAGTAAGATCCCAATGAGGAATGGGCTGGAAGGCATATAGTTCCACTTGCTGCTGTTTTTATAATAAACCTGGGAAACCCGTTCCTTACCAAAACTTCACTGTGAAAGGTGCTGTTCAGATAAAATAGAAAAAGAAGGTCCCAAATCCAAAGCTGTTATGCTGCGCAACTGAGGCAAAGGATCTGAGAATAGGTACCGTGTTGGTGAAATGCAAGACACGCTGTTTCCACCAGAACAGACAGAGCCCAAAGGACAGACAGAGGATAAATACAGCATAAAAGGTAACAATGCACCGGGAGCTTGTTAAGCTGCTCACAATACATTCTTATAGTGAAGGAAGGGAAAGCACCAAGACAGATGGCAGAAACTTTTAAAACCTACTGGTGGTTTTTTTTCCCTTTTGTAATCAGATGTAGCTGGAGAGATTAGCACCACATAGTAAACAGTTTGGGGATTATACTGTACTGAAATTCATCTTTGCRTGCATGTATTCCTAGACAAATAAACAAATATGAAATATACTGTTTCATCTCCAGCCAGGATATGATTCCAGTTTCCATCAAATCTGACTTCTCAGGTAAATGCCATTCAGCAGGAAAACCAAAAGGCCATTAAATGGACAAAGTGAGCCATGCAAACATTCCACTTTAACAAAGCATGTATCTCCAGTGGGTCTTCAATTGATTTGATACTAGATTCACAACAAAAAATCGCACCTTCTGTAAAAGTCTTTCCAGAATGATATGACTATGACCTAGCATTCATTACAGCAAAACACTGTTTATTTTTATTGCATTGATTAACTAATGGCAACAATCTACTTAACAGAGAGAGGGGAAAAAAAAAAAGACATGGCTAAACATCATCTGAAATATCAGAGCATATGCTTCACCTAAACATACCACAGTGACTGGTATCTTTCCCTTAATACCATGAGCGGATGCAAAATATGATTCTGCAATTATATTGATTTCGCTAGAAGCATACTTTGAGTAAAGATTGTAGGACAGGGAGTAAAAAGAATTACATTTTGTTCATAATAGCTTTTGACTTGGGAATCCAGAAAACATCTAAGCAGCATATTCTGCTTAATTTACTTTGATATGTGAAGATTAACTCCAGGGAAATAAAAATAATACATTCAAGGATTCTTTCCACCACCCCTGTAATTGTTTCCATTGTCACAGACTCATTAAATCCCTCTGGCAAACCTCTGAGCATTATAGGTTTGTGGTGTTCCAGATAATAAAATATCCCTTTAAACACAATTTTCCTGAATAAAAATAATTAATAATTGATAAATTATAAAAGGTCCATCTAATACACATACATAATAATCTGACTGCAACTGAAATGCAACTAACACCGACAAATACAAAACTATCGCAGTACCAAAGCAAGAACTCCAGTTTAAAAAGGATGCTTCACCCTTGAGTCATTTTGTTGCACCCTGCATACAAGTTCATTGGAATGAAAATTTCAGCTGAGATAAACAGGTGCATTTTTCGCACACAAGCTCAGCAAATGCTTTTACAGGAACGCAGCAATACACACCTGTCTAATAGAGCAAACCAAGCTAATTTTATGTATAAACATGCCCTTGAATAACCACTATACAGTGCTCTGTCCAACCTGTTTTCAAAAATAAATAACCACATGAGAAGACTTTTGTTTTTGTTATCATGCCAAACACTCGTACTTCACAGTCTAGGGCAAACCTCTCTTCAGTATTTATTCTGTGTATTATTCTTCACCATAACTTGTGATCAGATACAGTTGAGAAATATATTATGCTTTCTAAGTCTTGGCATAAAGACTGAAGTACTGGAACTTAGAGTTCCGTATGTCTGAAAATCTTCTTTTGTCACAAAGAGTCTCCCTTGCTTTATTTTCATGCTCTTTTCCTCCTACAGCAACAAACTATTAAAAACATTGGTGGGATTGCACACTGYGGTGTATTTGGATTTTGTACTTGCTGCCAAGTGGCAAGTGTTAAAATTTTTTTGCCATAGGTAAACGTGCCTGTAAAGTTTATTCCTACTTCTCAATGCACCTTCTTAAACTAAAGGTAGCAGAGAGATGTTAAATGGCCATATAACATAGTTTACTGGTTTCCCATCTTCAGCTGGATATCTGTTGTTGGGATCTTGCCTTCAGTTTCCTACACTATGGCCAGCCAGATAAACAATTCTCTGCTGGCACGTCTTCTGCTCTTTTTCCAAGCATTTAGCAGCATTAGTTCAAAGGAAAAACAATTAATCCACACCTTCTTCTTGAGGGTATTTCAGAAGGGTTTGTTTGGGCTTCCCCTTATCCTTTGTCAACACTATGCAATGAAAAAGTCAAGTCTGGCCTTCTATGTTTCTGCTGACAGATTTGCTGGATGTCAAAGAAGACAGACCAACTCAAGAAATACAGTAGCTTTTCAGACAAGAGCTCCACAACAAAACAAGACAAAAGTTGTTGTTCAACAAAAGCTCCGTATCTGCAAGATGCTTCCCTGAGGACTTCAGGTAGGAAAAACAAAACCAAAGACGAATCTTCAGGTAGTGTAAACGTATACAACAACATGGGCTTAAACAAATCCATTCTCACCAAGCAGGCGTTGGTCCAGTGCTCTGAATGAGTGTTCCACCCTACATTTCTGAATATGGTTGTATAAAAAATAACCTAGGGGGAGGGAGGAAGACCATCAAAAGAAAACCTTAAGAAAACCTCTTAGGCTTTTTTTCCCCTCACACATCATTATGAGTGCCAAATCTAACAAGGCCTAGCTTCCTATGGATTTGCATGTTCTGGTTAGTCCATTTGAATGTCTAAGAAGCTACCAGCAGCCAGGACACGTACAAGATTCCCATCCCAGGTTGACTCCCGGATCCTGAACAGAAAATGAGCTTACCAGGACAGCTCTTCTCTCAACTAGAGAACTTACAAGAGTCTGTCTCTCTCCTCAGATTTCATAAAACTTACTAAAACTTAACTAGTTTTGAGACTTCCATCCTTTTGTCAGATATTGCTGAAAGCAACTAACAAGTTCAAAAATATATGGTGGGCATAAATATACAAAGGACACACAGAGACAGTAGGACGGCATAAGTCTTGTTTCCAACTGAAAGCAGGATAAGCTATTTTCATGTTTTCATTTATCCTCTGAGCAACACAGAATTTGCCACAGGTTTGCCAGCCTCCATTTTTGATTTCCAAGACAGAAGCAAGTTCAAGAAGAATGGAGGAGAATCGACAATATACTAAGGGAGAAGTACTAGAAGTGCTGTAGTTCAGAAGCTTCTACATTGCCTGCCTTCTCCATGTTTCTTTCACTCGGTCCTCAGCAATCACTGCTTAGAATAAGAACAAATTAAGGCCAAACAGGAGCTACTGGCAATAGGTGTATTTGGCTCCACTGAAAGAAGCAGTACTACAGCTGTAAAGCTAGCTGAGTCTAGCGCCATAACACACTAACACACACTTGTAAACAGCTTTTAGTTTATGACTTATTAAAAAAAGTTTCTCCACAAATTTAGTGTGTTGACTCTTCTTACTAGCTAAATTAGATAGAAATAGTAGTTTCTGAAAACTGGTTTGAAAAACTTCAGATGGGCAAAAACTTAGTTCAGACTACTGTATTTTTTTTGGGGGGGGGGGAAGGGGGGGCACGTGAGCAGGGAGCGTCTTCACTGTCCTTTCAAGCCTCCCTTGAACCCTTGACTTCAAACAGTTGTTCAGTTCCTCACAGTTCCTCACCAATAGCTCTCATGCCTCTCAAGCTGTTCTGTGTCATGTCAAGTCTTGTTTTATTTAGACTATATAAACTCTTTAGGCCAAGGACTAAGTCTATATTTAGAAAATGCTGCATAAAGATAGTGCTGTGTAAGTGTTTTGTAATTTCTCTAGTGTTCAGCTTCAGCATTTTGGAAGTTATATGCATTGTCCTGGGCAACTGCAAACTGTAAGGAAGAGAGAATCATTAATTTGAGTTCAGTTGCTTAAGCTCAGACATACCATATTTTTTCCTTGACTATTTTCAAAGCACATAGATTCACAATAAATTTTGATGAAGACAATAGCTACAATGTAGGATCACAGTCAAATTCAAATGAAAGCAAGAAATAAAATACAGAAAAAATCTAAAGCTCTAACACCCTTTACCAACAGTAATTTTTTGCTTAGCTTCTTCAATCAATATTGTCATCCTGAGCCCCTATGAAACTAAGGGTGTGAACTAAGGTTGCAATGCAAGTATTGCCAACATGCACATTTCAGGAATATCTTGCACATAAAGCAGTAACTCCCTAAAAACAGAATATTATTTTTGTTATTTTCTCTCTCTAGTTAGAGACCTGAGAGCAGATTTTAAATTGTTATCTGTGACCTTAACTACTTTGGGATTTTACTGAACAAGAACAATTAAATGATGATTAAATCCTTTTTTTCCCCCGAACCTTTACACAACATTCACTATTCCACATCTAGAACAGAGCCTGATTTTCAACTGAAAGTACTGCAACCTACCTTCTAACTTGCACAAAGACTATATATATGTATACACATAGACACACACCCCTGCTACCATTTTTAGTTTGAAACCACTATATGTATAAATTGTGTGACCCCTGACAAAGACATTTCTGATGCATAATCAAGTTATCAGGCCTTAGCTACACCACATTAAGTGACTACTTGCATGCTCTTAGCTCATACCAAATATTAAATGAAGCAAGTTTAAACTGGCTTTTCTATATGTTAAAAATGTACACAAGTGTACCAGAACTGCACATGTGAGAGTCTAAAACAGCCCTATAGCTTCTGGTTCTGATTTCTGCATGTTATAAAGTTCTATCTAAAACAAAACCTATCATTAACAGACAAATATGTCCATTACTCCCTTATTAAGGGCTCTGAGCCAGTACTGAAGACTGGTGTGAAATTTGCTGAGACATCATCCCCCCACCCGAGCCAGCCACCAAAAAGCATATTGGACCAAGACCAGGACGTTAAAATAAGGTCTGAAACAGAGGATAGGGATTACCTTGTGGCTAATGTGGCTAATCCCTGAATTTCTCCTTACAGCCTTTTTAGGGTAGAGTAGAACAAAGACAGAGCTGGGAGAACCTAACATCTGGTTTTTCTTTTATTCGCCACCACTTCTCATTTGCCTCTTTTTCTTCCCCCATCTCCGCAGATGCCCAGGAGTTTACCAGCTGTAAAATAAAGATTAGCAGATAGAAAGAAGCTATTTGTGGTACCAACTTTAACAGCTGATAAACTAGTTTCTCTATATTCCTCATCCTCGAATATTTAAAAACCAGGAAAGCTCTTAACATCCCTGGTCTTTTTAAACTCTGCTCCAACTGGACTTCGTAAAAACTACAAATATCCCATTTCCTACCTGATATTGTGCCCTTGCAAATTCCTGTTAGTACAGAATAGCTGCCTGAGAGTTTCTTTTCAGAGGCACTGAACTTATTCATGTCAATTGTATCCGCAGTTTCTTGACCACTCTGAAAAACCTATTCCTACTGTTTTGCACTCTCAACACATTTTAAGAAAATTTCTGATGACTTAATTTTTAGCGGTACTGAGAATTCAATGATCTAACAAAAACCGTGAACACTAGGCATGCTCAGTGACTTTTGAAAAATGAGTCCATGAAAAAAAAAAAAAAAATGTTGCACAAAGCAAACTAACTCAGAAAAAACTGACATGAAATTATTACTGAAGGGTAAAATCAAGGCCTCATTCAAATGAGTAGCAGTTTCGCTACTGGCTTATGGGGCTAAAATTTCTCACAGAACTTACAGTTTATACATAAAAAGCTGGGTTCAAAATAACAAATAAGGATGACTGAGTTTTCCACCCACAGCATAATTACTGCACTAACTCTAGCTAAAGGACACTAGAGAATCCACACAAAACAAAACAAAAACATGTTATTTTGCTACTTACAGTGAGGACAGCACCTACCATCACTTTTGCACATCACATTCCTTGTACCCCATCTACTTTTACATTGGAAAATGGCAAAAATGACAGAGAATAGAAGATATCTACATTGTTATCCCATCCAAGATTCCTCAGCAGCTCATTCATCTCTAACAGAAAAAAATGTATGCAGAACGCCTCCATAGAGTGCCTCTGGAAGACACACATGTATGCTTTCACATATTACATTTTTTTTCAAACAGTAAGCAGTCATCCAACAAGGGATTATACCATAACCTTTGCATTTCTGTATGTATACCGAAGCTAATGTCCATGTTACATGACGTGAGTTTGTAAATAACGTTTCCTATAGATATTACATGTTCCAGCAATACTTGTTTTAAATATTTAAGTAATATTATTCAAGTTTAACATGCATTGATACGTATTATCTATGGCTAGTTCATCACTTTAAGCACAACTGATACCTTGCACTCACAAATGGAAGCATGATCTGCTCTCAAAGTATTTTGAGAGGTCTGTGAATCTGAAAGAATGTACATTGACTTGCAGAATCACTTTGCTTTAAATAAAGATGGAGAAAGCCATATCATTTTCCCTATGGCCATTTTCTGTTGGTCATTTCCCTTCAGAGATCTCAAGAGAAAAAAATGTTAATATATCACTGGAATAATCTGCTTACCAAGGCAGTTTATTAGTATTTCTGAATACCACAAATAAAATTAACATGTTAGCACCTACATGATTTCAGTATACACATTACACTCTTTTCAAAAACTTATGTGTTCTCCCTGGTAAACTGTGATAAACAATAAAAATAAATACTACTTGTCTTGCACAGACTAAAGTAATAGGTATGGTGATTACTAATACAGAAAATGAAAGCCAATATTATTTTCAGCAGTACTGTTATTCTATTTCCATTGTACTTGCCCCGCAACATGTTCAGCTGGTCATCAAGAACCCAACTTGTACGTATATTTTTAATTCTCTTCTTAAAGTCATAAAGCAGCAATAAAACCTGTTAAAATGGTCACCAAGGCCCCATCCAAACCAGTAGCAGTTCTGGCACTGGCTTATACGGCCAAAACTCACTTAACTCTTCTCCTCCTCTCCATCCACCAATCATACAGTTTAAAAAAAAAAAAGTATGCAACACAAACACACACACACACAAAACGCAACAGGACAGTTGAACAGGTGAGTTGTATACTCACAGTATAATCACTGCAGCTACAAGACACTGAAGAACTAGGACCTAGCTAGGATACAGAGCAAACTACAGAGGATTTACAAAATGCTGTTATCTGGTTACTTATAGAAGGAACAGAGCCTGCCATAATCACTTTAGCACACCATATCCCTTGTACCACATTCTGGCTGTACTACTTGACTCCRTAACACAGCAAGATTAAAAATAGATTTTTCTTTTTTAGGGTCTGAGATTTTGCTGGCCACCATGATATGTTAACACCATTAGAAGGTGACATTTGCATTGATGTCACTGCCTCAGAGGTTCTGCCTCAAATTATAATATAATATGGTTTAAACTATGTCACAAGCAATACCTGGATGAGGAACCTGTTGAGCACTTCCACACTCTGAGCCAAATCTAAATCACACTGTGCTGTACAAAATTGGTACATCACTTAAGAGCTGATGTTTTCCCACGAAAACATTTGAAAAGATCACATCAAGATGGTGCATGAAAGCAGGAACAGGAAAAAGGCCCAAAAACAAGAATGAAAGAAGCAAAAACAGAAAAGAAGAAAGCCAAAGCTGTGAATGCACTGGAATCAATATATTTTCAGAAACACTGATTTGCACTACAAAACCTATGGGCAAAGAGTATTTTTAAAGCTTCCTACCAGTTTGTCACAATTGGTTCTTCATATGGGAAGACAGCTGTGACCCTCAGAAGCATTGCTGAGCAGAGGATCTCAAATTCCTGTTATACTAGAGCATTATAAAAGATTAAGTGGTATTTTCTTAAATAATGTAAAAGTGTCATTACATTCCAAAAGTGGCTGCTCTCTCTCAAACTTAACAGCAAAATGAAACTAAGGGAAAGCCTTTTCTCCTAGACTGAAGAAAAAAAAAAAATCTGGTAATAATTAATCTTTATAGAGAAAATGATGCACAACTGTATGTCCAAACCCTGCAACTGGATCTGTAGGAAGTTTCCATATCTATGCCAAATTATCAAAAACACTGTACCAGTATGGTTAAGTCATTAGGACAGTACTGTGAGAGCTGGGATACATGGTCTAGTGCAACTGTCTTCTCTATCACAATTCATCTGTGTGACTTCAATCCAATCACTGGTTCAATTCCCCATCTAAAGAGTAAGAAAATAATTACATATTCATACCTCAGGACTTACAGGGGTTTTCATAGCAATAATTAGGGCAAAAAAAATAGTACCACCTATAGACAGGTTAAGTACATTTAGATATAGAAACCTTCTGGAACACCTATTAAGACTAGCTTTTAACGTCAATACAGAAACATCATTATTCAGATCTTAAAATACACCTTAATAATATATTCAGGGTCTTTTTTATTGTAGTTATTTTTGTGTAGAATTACAAAATGCATACAACAGACTATAATGCAGATATTTTAAGAATGTCTTGCTTTCTCACATCCAAGATTTTTCTGCATTTATTCTTTTGCTTGCCTGAGGTTTCCCTTCTCTTACACTGTCCTCATATGTTTCATACAACTATCATGTATAAGGCAGATCACACTTCAGAAAAAAGCCGTAGCCTCTGTGTGAAGCACAAACATTTTGTTGCCATACAATGAAGAAACCATACAACAGTTTTAAATAATATAAACTCTCAGGCTCCATGATTGAAGTGGTACACCCTGCCATGTAGTACAGTGACAGCAAGTCAAAAAGCAGTCAATAAAGATAACTACACATTTATCTAGTGAACAGCTATGCAGGTTTTTAATACAATTGCATGTAAAATATATGGCTGCATCTTCTGTTATCTCAAAGTTATAGGCCCTTGCTGAAGTATAGGAATATACATGAAATGTTACAAGTACAAATCATGCTACATGTACTATTTTAAATGTTTAGAAATGCTGTATTTTACAAGTCATCTTACACAGCCAACACATTCAATAGCTAAAGTCTTACACAAAAACATATCAACTTTACCAAGATAACACATTTATTATCATCGTAGAAAACCTCCAAAGAAACCTAATAATGAGAAAAAAAAACTGATAAAGTTGCAAAGCTATTTCTCAAGTTACAAATCCAGCCCTCGTTTGCCATTATTTATATATATATGTTTCAATTATTTTTCCTCTGTGACTAACCCCCTCATTTCATCAAAACTTCTTGCAAGGTGGAAACCTGAGGCACTGAATTTTTTAAGTCCAGACAAGCCTTAACTTCTGCAAGATCCAGGATACACTTCAGTTCTTGCCCCTAACAGTTTGCTAATTCTTCCAAAAATAAAACGTACAGCTCTTACCAATTTGTAACCTGAAGCGTTTATTAGGTTCCCTTTCCATGAATACTTTCATTGATACACAAAAGTTACTTCATCTGATGCTTTACCCTTGTTAATCAACCTCAGAAAAATAACCGTACAGTTTCCACTTCTTACCTCTTCTCAAAGGTCTATAATACCTGGTAAATACACAGCCACCTTAGACTAGAACATCTCTGGAAGTACAGTGAAAGTAGTAGACAATCCAGGAACTAAAACTCCATGAAAATGTGATGCCCTGAGAATGTGCAGATTTCGATGTTTTTCAAAATGTACCAGTAAGTTTATTTTAACAGAATACTTTTCCGAGAGACTTATAGCTCTGCAGTTTACAACTGCACGTTAAAACTGTACATTGACCATATTCAATCCTGACCTTTCAACTACTCCAGTGGGCTAACCCAACACAGTCTCAGTCACTTCCATAGACCTTCACAGAGGAGTAGTAATTTGTCCAGACAGAGCAACATCTCCATGTCTCTTCTATAATTTATGAAACCACTCTAGCAAACAAAAAACATTGCCAAATTTATCACAAGTTACTCAAAGCCCAGCTATTAATTACAAAGACTCATGTGGGCCATTAAGCTTGAATAAGGAAGGAGAAATTCAACCACACACACACAACTCATGTGGCATGAGAGCTCACACTCTCACACAAGCATATGCTGACCTGAGGATAAAAGACAACTCTTCCTCAGCACCTACTGCGACTAACATACTTAAATACCAAATGCTTTCTCTCCGTGTAACCCAGACACGGTACACACCTCCATACCCTCCAGTTCCAAGTCCTCCTTCCAGAACAGCCCCATGTCTATCACTCAGGCCTGCACCAAGCTCTCCAGAAGGCAGGCCCTTCCTAAACCAATGTGTACCAGCTATTCCAGAAAGTCCTGCCAGGGAGTATGATGTGGGGCTTTAGGATTCCACCCTATGGGCTGACAGACAACAATCCCACTGAATTAAATTCATAACAAACTGCCTGAAAAAGCTGCTACAAGAATCCAACTTCCCTCCAAGTGAAACTGCTGAAATTCTTCCAAACTTTCACAAGCTTCAACAGAATCTGGATCAGTCTCTATGATAAAATAACTAAGTTACTGTCTCCAACTTCCAAGTTGTATTGGGTAGTTTCCATTTTTCTTAAAAAAGTAAGAAGTTAAAAAAAAAAAAAAAGGAACATCCTGGCAACCCAGAGATGAGTTTTCTTTTTAGAAAACTGAACAAAAATTGAACTACAAGGAAAACATATAAACAGTAAATTGACATCTGCCCAATCTCTTTCCATTTCCCAGTGCTGAACTGATGAGATCCAGGCAGCCTTTACAGGAGCAAAGGACCTGAATTTGCCGCTATTTCTCAGTGGGTATATTTGCTCACATAAGCATGAAGCAAACTAGAAGGCAGAAATACAGGTTACAACTGCAAACCAAAACACCACAGGGACCCTTGCACTATGGATTCCTGTGGGTAAAAGAACTCCCATCTGCAAGACAGTATTCCCTTGTCTGTAAGGCACACACTTCCAACATATCCTGGACAGTCATGTATTTTGTTCTCCTGAGACTGTGCTGCCTACTTAGGGAATGTTGCTCTCGACTTGGGATGCTAGAGAAGAAAAATAACTTTGGGATGAACAGAGTCTTCATCACATCTTTAAGAGAACTTTCCAAGGCTAATCCTTCCTCTGGCTTATTCCAGGACTGAGTCAGCCCTTAGCATTTCCATTTCTAAGAAAACATTCTTGAAATATTTTTTTACTGCTTCTGCAATAATCCTCAGTCCTACAATGGCCTCTAAAATCAAGGGTAAGGCAAGTCCCTACAGAGAAGATCACCAATGTAAAACGCATTTATGTATTATTATTACTTCTAGCTAGAGAGTAACAAATCTTGCTGCCCTTTTTAATAATTGCATTTGTACTACAGAGACACAGTACCACATGCAGTGAAGAGTTGTAAAGAGGACAAGAATCCTCCTGAATGGTTAGGCGCAATGTCTTGCTATCGAAGCTTTTTCACTTCATTAATATTTCACTTTTATATATTCCTCAGCTGCTTTTACAGCATGTTCCTTTCTCCCCTTTTTAAGTATGAGCAAGAAGAATTGTTTGAAGTAACTAGTAGACCTTGCCTCATATCCCCCCCCCATGCCCCTTGAGAGCTTAACACTTCAAGTGCAATATATATGTGATAGAAAAACACGTCTGGCATAGAAAAGGATAAGAAGGATAAGAAGGGATTTTTCAAGTCTCCCTTTTAGTTACATTCAACTATAAAGGTGTGCAAAAATAAGTTTACCACAATTTTTCTCTGTGCTGAGATGCTTACTGACAATCTCAAAGGAGACAGAGCCACAGAGCTGAGGGGTTCCCTTCTCCGTGGGAAAGCAGAACTGCCCCATTCATTAGCAAGACAACTCTCTGCAACTTTCTTTTCCTTGCAGAAAAGTGAAAGATCACCTCTTCCAGCCAGGGGAAACAACACAAAAAATATGTGGAGAAAAGCATGGGATTTCCACAAACCTCTTCCATAATAAGCAGCACCATCTCCGCCTGCTCTACCTTTTAAGTGTACCATGCATTTTTGGAAAACACTGGCAGTATCCTCCAGCTCCTGCCTCCAGATCCAACCCCATGCAAAGGCTACACATCACCACCCAGTGCCCTGGCCCTACCCATCCACGTACTTCTGGAAACCCTTCCTGCCACCCCCCGCGGGTTAACTGCAGATTCCTTAATAAAAGAGGGGGGGAAGAGGGGAGGTGGGGGGGGGGAGACCTGATTTTCTTCCCATTCACCTGCAGCAGCGAGGCAGCAGGCGACTCTCAGAGGAGCTGCCCTCGGCGTGCCCCGCCGCAGCCAGGGGACGCCGCCGGCCCGCAACGCCCTCGGGGCCTCCCTCCCCAGCGCCGCGGCCCCGCACCGCGCCAGGCCGGGGGGCCCCCGGTGACACCTGCGGCCGCGGGGCCCCTGCCCGCCCCGCCACACAGCGGTCTGTGCCCGGCCGCCCCCCCCGCCGGGCCGCTCTCCCTGACCCCAGGGAGCGGAGCTCCCGGGAGCAGCGCGGACCTGCGGCACCGGCAGCGCCGATCTTCCGCCGGTGCAGCCGCGCCTCGGGCCGGGAGCCGCCGCCGCCGCCGCGCGGTGGGGAAGGGAAGGGAATGGGGGACGCCCGCGCTCGCGGAGCAGCGCCCTCCCGCATCACCTCAGCGCCCGGGCTGGGGGGGGGGAGAGGGAGGCGTGAGGCGAGGCGGCCCCTAACCGCCGCGCGCCCCTAACCGCCGCGCGCCCCTCGCCAACCGCCGCGCGCCCCCCGCCAACGGTCGCCCCCCGTCACCTCCCGCCGCGACCGGCGTGTCAGGAGCCCGGCGGCGCCCCGCGGCCTGGGCCGGCTCCCCGCGGCAGCCGCGCGTGTCACGGCCCCGCCAGCGAGCAGGCTCAGCCCGGCGGGGCTGCCCGGGGCTGGGCGCAGCCGCCAAGGCGGCGGCGGCGGCAGCGGCAGGGCCGGGTGGACGCACTACCTGGCCGGGCTCCTGCAGCGCCCGGGGCGCTTGCGGTGCGCTGCGGGGAGGCGGGCGGGGGGCTGGGAACCCTCCTGGCCCCCCTCCGGCGCCGCCGCCACCCCCTCCGCCTGCGGGCTTGCTTGGCTGCTTCCTGATGCCCCCGCCACGCTGGGCGCGGGGTGAGTAATCCGGCCGGAGCGACGGCGTCCAGGTCAGTCAGTCAGTCAGTCGGCAGGCATGTTGTGGCCGTGTGTGTGTGTGTGTGCGCGGCAGGCGGATTGGCGGCGTGCGGGGAGAGAGAGGGAGCGGGCGAGGGCGGGCCGGGGCGGCGCTTCCGCGTGTGTGTCGGTGTGGTGTGGTGTGGTGTGTAGGGGGGTCGTGTGTGTGCGGTGGGGGGGTTGCGTGTGTGTGTGTGTGTGCGATGCGAAGGATATGCGAAGGGTGTGTGTGTGTGTGTGTGTGTGTGATGTGAGGGCTGGGGGCTGCCTGCGTGATGAGAGGGTGTGTGGTGTGCTGGGGGGGGGGGGTTGTCAGCGTGTGTGGTCTGTGTGCGCGTGGGGGGCGTGTGCCGTGTTTGGGGGGGGGGACACGTGTGTGTGTGTGTGTGTGTGTGTGTGTCTGTGGGGGGCAGTGATAGGTGTGTGTGTCGGTGCACGTGTCTGGTGTGGGGGGTTGCGTGTGTCTGTACGTGCCCCTGTGCCCGTGTGTACCTGTGTGTGAGCGTTGCCACCTGCCGGCGAAGCCCCCCGTGCCGCGGCGGGAGCGCGAGGCGGGCAGAAGGGCGGCGGCGGCGGCGGCGGCGGCGGCGGGAGCGGCCGGGCCGGAGAGGGGAGGGGGCGGCGGGGCGGCGGGAGCCTCCCCTCGGCGGGCTCTGACTCGGCGCGGGGGGTGGCATCTGCCCCTCGAGCCTCCCCAGCGGAGGGGCAAACGCATCGCGGGGAAAACGGCCGAGTCACCCAGGCAGGAATTCAGCTCTGCTCCAGTGTATTTACGCTCACCATCTGCTCAAGGATCTTTTTCCCGTAGGGTAGTGGAACAGTGTGATTTCACTTCCTCATCCTCTTTTCAGCGACGTGTTTGGTAATTATTTCTCGGTTGCTCTTGTGAACCTATCACAATCCAGGCACATGGTCATACTTAAAAAAGGAAAAAGGGAGCAGCATTTAAAAGGCAGATGCCATACCAAAGGCGAGGTCTCATCTGCATCAATGTAAACGCAGGAATGGTTCCCCTGGAATATTGGGTCAGGGCAGAGGTCAATTACACACCATTTAATGTAATGAATTAAGTTGCCARTTCAATTCAAAACAGAAGCAGAGAAATAACTGTTTTATGCAACTAACGTTTAAGGGATGTGATTGAATTTTCATACTGTGGGGGAGGGAGGGTTTGCCAATTTATACAGGATCATTCCTGCATCCCTTATCAAAGTAAACTACCTTGCCTCAGTAGAGACCTCACTTGAGTATATACTTGAAAATCATATGAGCGATGATTCACAAGCGTGAAAGACTGCAGATATGCACTCTGTGCCCTCATCTTACAAAAAAATAACATGCATAACTATGCGTTTAAGTATCACATTGACTTTGCAAACTTAAGCCTTCATGGGAACAAACTGTGTTCTTCATTCTGTAACATCATTGCTCATTCTGAAACTGAAGACAAATTTCTGACACTAAAAGAAATTTTAAATTTTTGGCTCACAGTGAAACGCAAATCGGAACAAAGTCAATGGGAGTTTTGCAGAATTTGGAGTAAACTCTATTTCTGTAAAACATATGCAGCTACAATTTAATGGCTATGGTAAGGCCTGTTTCTACTGAAATTCTAAATAGGAATTGCAGGAGAATGCAGGAGTTGTGTCTGATCAGACTTGATGTGAAAGTGTCAGGAAACTGAAGGGTTATAAACATGACTTTAGAAAAGATAAACTTTAAAACAAGTGAGCTCACCATATGTAATTATTTATAAATAGAACTGTGTCAATCAGTCATATGTTAAGATTGTTCTGTGAAATGGAATGACCAAAACTAAAGGTGTGTCTGTTATCTTATCCTGTTTCTTCCTGGGCTAGATAACAAACCAAAATTAGGTAATATGTTCTACAGTAAGTCATAGAGGAAGTACATAGCACATAGTAGTACCACAGTGATACCACATGGATAGAAAGAAAGACTTTTAGTAACTCCTGTTGCATATTAACAAGGCTGAAAAATCTTGTGTGACACCATCTCAAGAGAAGTTTTTCATTATTAAAAGTACCTATCTTCCCAAGTCATGAATATCAAACAAGAAAACGCAGTAGACATTTTTACTGAGAGCCAGTACACAACTCAGCAAAGCGTTTAAGCATGTACTTAACCCTATGTGCATGAGTAGTCTTGACGAAGGCTAAGATTTTTCCCATAACTGAAATTGTGTGTCTGCTTAGCCACTTTATTAGACTTATACAGCCTCGAAGTTAAAGGCAGAGGAATAAGCGTTTTGCTGAATCAGGATTCTCCTAAGAGTCTTGCATGTTTTTCCCACATGGACTCTCCCCCTCCTCCTTCTTCCCTGGTTCAGAAAGAGATTCTCAGAGCCTCCTAATGGTTATCTCCAACTCTCCAGCACGTTTCTATAAGCTCTCCTGTCTGCTGTTGCCCTGAAAGGTGAGCCCCTGTGATTAAACAGCACTTCCAGACACACTCACAAGTGATGCTTCTGGTAAAGCAGGCGAGGCTTTGATCAGCGCAGTGACACAAGCAGAAGAACAACAGCCAGCAGCTAGAGGTTGTGCAGAATAATGGCAGCTTTCTGAACACTAAATTGCATTCTAGTGAATTGTGGGGGGTGGGGGGAAGTCCCTGTTGTAATAAGTTTAAGCATCAAGCAGCCCTGTGCTGAAGTAGGTTGCTTGCCAAGACACAGCAGACAGCTATGGGAGGAGGAACCCATGTGGCCACCACACCCTGCATCTTCCCAAGCACACGTAACCTGCTTCTCTTCTCCCACCAGTTTCCTAATGGTGTGGCCCCAGTGACTTCAGCAGAAAGCCTCTCTGTATAACAGGTTACTTTGCCATCAGGTTATTTTACCAGCACAACGAAGCCTGAAGAGAAAATTCCAGATTCAGAGATATGCAGATTCACCAGGAACAAGACATTCTCGCTGACTGAGAAATAAGTGTCCTGAAAGTCATTACAACTGACATGTCTAGTTCCCTCGCATTGCCTTTCTGCTCTTTCCATTCCTCCTCAGTTTGTGTTCATTCCTTGTTTCCTGACCAAATTGCCTGATTTCACATGATCCCCCATGCCTGATGCTGCCTCCTTCCTAATAAATAAGAAGGCTTTGAGTTTTTCACTTTTTTTTTTCACATGTCAATGTGGACCCACCCTAAGCTAGGTGCAGAGGGAGCTTAGGCACAAACAGTAGGAACAAACCAGTTTGAACAGCAATGTCCAGCAGGGCTGTGTGTGCATCCCGGTGTAAACTTCTGCAAGGCCTCAGCCCTGTACGTAGGCGTACAGACGTCGTATTCCTGAGGTAAGACAGAGAAATAGGTGCTAGTCTGCCTTATTCAAGAGACAGGACAGTCAGTGACTGTCTGCATGAGTGATCCTAGTTGCACGTAGTTTTGAGCTGGCCATAGCTGTAAAAAAAAATCTTTGGGGTAACAATAGATTCATGTCTGCTTTGCAGGCACATTTTATGAACCTTTAAGGAGCCAGTTCTGCAAGAACAACTCAACACACCGAGTGGTGACTTGCAAGTACAGGCCAGGAGAATGGTCTGACATTGGCCCTGGGATACTCCTGGGCATCCCGAGAGGTACGGGGCAGCCGTATGGCCTTCACTAAAGGTTTTTCTCTAGCAGTATTATCTGAGCCAGGGCCAGGCTGGCACTGGGGGGTTGGTGCCCCACAGATCCCATGAAACACTTGGGTCGGTCAAGCCAGCTTACCTTTCCTGCCATCATGTGAGAGTGCAAGGGAGGCCCCCTGTACCAAATTGCTTCCACTCTCCTTTCAAGAAACAGCTGTTTGGTGGAGCACTGTAACGCTAATCAATATGTATTGGTTTTGTGTTGCCTGGGATCATATTCACTTACACCTTTGGAGCAAGGATTAATCAAGTGACCTTCCACCTGCTGTATAGTGCCATGTGTRTGCAATGTACTGAATAAACACTGTCATGGGAACCAGTCAGTCTGTTAAAAGTGTTGGATTTTGTGATGCTAACATTAAAATCTCAGCAAAGGAGGTTAAAGTCCACTTTAGTTAATCATAAAAAAACAGTAMTTTCAAGCAGTTTTTTAATTTATGTTCACGGGTTTTGTCCCCTGCTTTTAAGCAGGCATAAATTGATTTATAGTCTCTGTCACTGGATTCCTGCAGTGTCAATGGCACAAATGACACCACTTTTTAGCAAGATAACCACCTTCCGTAGTAAGCTCAGAAAGAACAATTGCAACTGGAAATGTAGAATACACTTCCATTCATTCTAAAGACAAGTGCTCCTTACGCTCTCAAAATTTACTTTATTAAACTAAACAAAGAGAGGTTTTTTTAACTGGCTCTGCAGTGAGATATCTGACATTAATTTAGCTTTGATGAAAAATCTCCAGTTTAGCATTAAAAAAAGAAGCAATCCCCACATCCTTGCTATACTCCTTGTTTTATCCAATAAAACTGCCCAATTCATTTTATTTTGTCTTTYCTATTTTTTTTGAACAGCTTTAAATAACACAGATACTGTCATCATGCATTGTGTACTGATTCCAAAGAAGTCTCTTAAAAATTGAGTGAGTGGCAAAAAAGGAAGAAAAAAGTTTCTATCAATCAGAAAGCAAGCTTTGAGTTATTTTCCCTGAAATGGAAGGACTGAGTCTGAAATTGTGATGCCAGTGAATGTACAACTATACTACAGAAAGGCAGTGAAGAGAAAAAAATTTCTCTTCAACATAATCCAAACCAAAATTTGCAAATACATTTATTTAGCTAGTACCATCTCAAGTACTGTCTACATGCAGAAGTTGCATGCTGTATACCTTTATGGGTATAATCAAAATCGTGAAAATCTTATTAGCACTAATATCCACATAAATTAGCATAGTGACATAATTTGTTTACATTTTCATATAGAAATATGCCATAACTGGAGAAGACATCATTGTATAAGTGTAATTGTATTTCTTTCCATGTTACACTGACAAAACTGGGGAAAAAAAAACACTCCTGACTCGGAAGGGTATTTTCACAGTAAAATCTCTGCACAGCCAGGCTGAGGCTCTGATCCTGCAGTARGCGAGCACATTCCTGGTTTTGCACTGTGATCCCTGAAACTCCACATGGGTATGGAAATCTGAAGGACTCCAAAGGACTTGGGCTTTATATTTTTATACACAGTAGCTTAATTAAAGCATCCAATTCAGGCCTTGTGTGTTTGCATTCCTTTTTATTTGGCCAACAAAAGTCTGTATAAAATCAGTTTTACTTTTCATTCTGAGCTCTTCCCCTTTGAGGATCCCCGTGTCAAAATATTTTGGTTCTCCAGGCTACTAGGGTTTATTTGTTTGTAATTTGTCTGTTCAGCCTTGTCTATTCTTTGTACTTAAATTGTGGAAATATTTTGGTTTGTCTAGGGATTTTTAAAAGTTTGTTTTTATTACATTTACATGTTTGGCAAAATTGCAATTGACAAGCCTTCTTTTCAGCATTGTTATTTATCCATTGCACAATATGTGAATAGGAAGGAAACCCGCTGGAAGGGAAAACTGAATTTCTATTTGAAACATACTGAATATTAGCACTGAAAACAGAGTCTGAGGGTGCTGTTCTGTACCAGAAAATAGAGGATTATAAAAGAATAATATATGCCTCATTTTATCATATCTGTGACTCTAATGCATCATCACAGCAGGAGCTTTCTGCAGTACCATTGAACCTGGGGGTCTGAGCAAATTCTGCATTTAACTCTCATTAATTAGGCTTGCCTTAGGCCTAAATATGCCTTAAGTTGTTCAGTTAGCTTGGAATTATGAAAGTTTTCTTCGTGTTTAGTGAGCAGCAACTTCTCTGCTTTACAGACAAAAGACCACATATTAGGCAGATAAGGAGGTAGACCTCATCTGAGGTTATGCAGAGGAATGTAGGATGTCCAGGCATATATGTGGTATTCTTGTGCCAGCATATATATTAATACATGAGAACATGTATAAGGTGTGCCCATATTTTAGGCAGTGTAACACCCAAAAGACAAGTTAATGAAAAAATAAGGCTTCCAGCAGCATATAATTTCTGCCTTCCCACAGATAGACTAAGAGCCTCAAAATGCATCTTTACAACTATTACAGGCTCTCCATATAGCAGATTACGCTCCATAACATTTACCAGGTAGAGCAATGCCAGCTTTCCGGCACTCCAGTCCACCTCTGCTACTATAGATCAAACTTCTCTACCCAAATGCTCATTAATCTATACTGACTCTCACAGAAAAAAAAACAACAGTTGTTTCTATACTTTTTTGGTTTGGCAAATTAAAAAAAAATCTGCTAATAAAGAACATCCAGTTAAACTTTAAAGATTGGATAGAGAATAAGAATTAATACCAAAACTAGGAGATTAAATCATATATTTTATTCAACTGACACCTAGTCGATATCATCTATAAGCTTTGTCTTGGCAACACCCAGAAAAATATATAAGCTCATCCAGGCACTGACATTCTTCAAACAGCCTTTCAGTTAGATCTTTAGCAGGAGGAATCTACTTGGAAAAACATACTGGGAATACATGCACAATTTTCAGTCCCCTAAAGGTGTTGTCTGTGTATATCCCCTGTATAGCAGCCACATTGGCAAGTGTAAGAATTTGGAAAGCTGTACATAGACCATCACTAGTGCATTTTTCAGAGAGGATTTGGTGTTCATATCAAACATCAGCTCCTTATTTCATCAAATAAAGGAAAAAGCACTGTAGTCTCTAGGTCTCTAGCAGTCATGTCTGGCAAAAAAAAGAAAAAAGAAAGAAAATTGTGGCAGCCCTTGAATGTCTATACAAAAGTAAAAATGAATCTAAGCAAAACCTAAAGCTTTTAGATTTAATTAYCAGTTTGAATTTCTTTAATCCTGGAGGCAGCCTGTTCATGGACTACCACGATAGAGTGTGTCTGAACGCTCAGTGAACGCACTGCTGTGCCATATCTGTGCTTGCAGTTGGAGAGTGGACGTATGGAATTAAATGAAGTGACAGTCTCGCACTGGAAGCCCCTCGCTGAGCTGGAGTTAGAAGGAGATTTTCTGCATCCAGCCCCATTGCCTTTTCTGCAGCACTGCCCTTGCTTTTTATTTGGTATTACCTGCGACACAGTCTCAAGAAGATACATATGAATGAGAGACAGCAGTTTCATAGGGTATTATTCGCATGGAAATTTCCAGATTTGTATCAAATCTGCAAGAGATTAATGTCTTGCATTTCACTTCAGATTGCTATTGTAGCAGGGGCAGCTCTGCCTCATCAGGCATTGCCCTGGCTCAAGCGATCCCAGGGCTCCAGAGGAGAAAGGCATCAAACCACAAGTTCTCCTTCGTGCTCTCACAATGTGCAATCAAACAGAGACGCGAGGACGTGCTAAGATGCATATTTTCTCATTTATATCTATTGTGCCTAGCTTCATATTTAGTATATATGGAAGAAAGAGAGTTTTCTTCATTGAGAAATCTCATTTTAAAGTCAGCTTCYAAAAATATTCTAGACAGCATGCTCTGTTGGACTTGGCGATGGACAGTCATTGAAACCCATGTAGTGTTTCTGATTTAAGTCTGCTGCTAAAGGCTGGAAATCTAGTCTTCTTAACAAATCCAGTGGGCTTTGGCTCATATCCTAAAGAAGATTTATTACTGCATTACATATTGTGTTATTACACAGTATTATTAGCATCACAAACACCCATGATGTATATCACTATCACAGCTGGTATGAGAAAAAAAATAGCACATTTCCCCAAATATAGAAATGCTCAGTGTTTCCTCATGAACTGAATATCTGACTAGGCTCATGTTTTGGCTCAGGTCCTTGAAGCACATGCCTCTGCAAGTGAACATGCGTCCAGAAGAGAAGAGCTATGACAAGGGGGCGAGCCAAAGGCAGCCTCCCCAACCCAGCACCCTCGGACAAGCAACGACTACAGGCGGCTGTTCCGGAGCAAGGTATTCACTCCYTGTAATGGGCCGCTGCTATTCTGCTGTGGAAGTTTCTTTCCCAGTTGGCGAGCAGTTTAAATAACCTGAGGAATGACACCAGATCTGTTAACTTCATCCTAGATAATTTGTGTAATTTGTCATAACATAAATGTGATAACTGGCATTAAACAGCCTAATTTTTAATAGTGTGGATTTCAAAAGCAGTAGCAAACACAGCAGCATAGAAGATGTGGGTAGAAAGGTACCAGAAACTTCTGGAGTTCAGCAGGGCCCAAACATTGCCAATTCAGTCCACAACTAAATCAATAACAGAAACTGTTCAAAATGCAGAACTTATTATCACTGTGCATCAGTGATAATAATTCATGTGTCACAACATTTCCTGACTTTTATATCCCTATTTGCTCTTCCCCAAGTATATTTTTATATTTATCATGACAACCTTTGAATCATATATCAATAATAAATAGGCTTCTTCTGAGATACATATATAGAGTAGTTATGAAATAAACACATACATATTTGTTATCAGCTCCATTTAATTTTCAGAGTTTTTTGAGTTTACCTCATCTATGCCTAGAGTCTAGATAATTAAGTTCCTTTGGAATGGATATTAAATAACAAAGGAAAATGAAAAACTAAGTGTTGTAGCATGTAAAATGTGCTAGTATATTAAGTATGTGTTCATTAACACACACACACACACACACACACAAAATGTAGAGTGTCTTTCCCTCCCAAGGGCAACAGTAAGTTATGCCTCAACAAACAGCATAGATTTATGTCCCTAAATGCTTCTCTCTTCAATAAACATTTGTTACATTTGTAAACCTGCCATGAAATCTGAGGAATCGTATGTCCATTAGTTAATTCCAAGATACTGAATTATACTTTGAGAAATACCTATTAGATATTGCTATTCATTAAATGATGATTTAAAAAAATATTAGGACAAGCCAAAACAACCCCAAGCTTTAATATTTATGCCGTAGTGTTGGAAGAAGGCATTTTTACACAAACCTATGATTTCTTTTCTTTAAAAAAATGGATCCTRTTTTTGAAGTGATTATACATAGGATTCTTTCAGGCAGAAATTGTCACTTWTTCTGTGTTTGTACTGTTTTTAGCACAGCAGGATTCTGGTCTTCACTGAAGATTTTGGGGAGTAAATAAGTCTGAGATACTCTGAAGAGTATAGAAGAGTTAGCGATCTAAATCCTACCAAAATTACTGGAAATTAGGTACTAACTCCCACAGACTTCTTCAAAAATTCCATCCTAAATGGATGTGCTCTTTAAGACAACCCTTTCCTGTGAATTTATATGAAAGGTTTATTTTATAAAAAGTAAGGCCTCTGAAAATACCAACTGATGACCACAGATTTCATTTAGAAATGATTACTTGTGACTGTCTGCATTATACAAGACCACCAAGGACAGAAAAATTTAGCCCTACAGAAGATACACTGACTCAATGAAAAAGAGTGAGCTTGCTATGGAAGCTCATGAGCAAATATATATATTTTGTTAGTTAGTATTAGTGAAGAACACAACCTAGTATCCACTGAAACCAATGGCAAAGGTCCCAGTAATTTTCATGAGAGCAGCACTGGAGTTGTATCAGTGGGTGAAACATCTGTAACCATACTACTAAAGCCCTCCCCTGTGTGTGGATAGATGCTTGTATTTAGAGTCCCAAGAGCTTCTCCCTGCCCCTTTGAAGAAAAAAGGAGTTTAGTCATTGACTAATAGGAACAAAACAAGGGCTGTAGGGTGCATTTTAAAGCATCTATAGTATTAATAGCTAGAACATAAAATGCAAATGGGAGGACTACTACACTCTAATACCTTTAAAAACAGAAAGGTAATTACACATATCTGAGGCCTGATCTAAATACCATTAAAAACATGTTGAAAGAAAAGCAGTTGGTTGCAGAAAGCAGCCAGAGTTACTGAACCACCATTCCTTTACTAATTGCTTTTTCAGTAGCAGAGGTAACAAGATGAAATATTAAAATGTGTTCTTCTACGATAATGGCTTTTTAACAAAAAAAGAGAGTAATAAGTTATAAAATGTTTTAAAAACTACAGGTATCTAAATCTACAAATACATAGGAGCATATCCCTGTGACAGACGCAGAGTTTTATCCTGTTCCAGATTCACCACCTAGCTCCACTACAAAAGCATGATCTTAAAAACATCAAACTGAACAACTGATATATTATTTGTAAAGGGAGAAATATGTCTTTAAAAATTAGTTAAACTTGCCTTTGAAATACACACAAATTTCTGAATTATCACTGATAGTATATGTTGTGTTCAAACAAAACTTGCTGTTAGGCTCAACTATCAACACCACTCTGCTTTAGTTCTTAAATAGTGTGAAAAAAGAGGGTGGGAGAAGAAAGGCAGCAGAAGTGCTAATGCAATTGTTTGATGTGTGGATGYGAGAGAGAAAGAGGAGGTGGCAGGCATTCTGCTACCCAGGCTGCTGGCAATGAAAATCWTTTTTYTTTTTTTTGTACTTTTCCCTTTCCCTCACCCTCTTTAAAGGAAAATAATTACAGCTGTACATTAAGATCATAACATTGATTTTATTGGTCTAATATCGCTGTTACTTTTATTGTTCCTGAATTGACCATTTTTCACCAATCTTTTTGTATGTCCCTCACAGTACACTACTACACTGCATACGCTGTGAAGAGAGCTGTGAATGAATCTATCCCTATACGATTCAGTATGGCATCTTGCCAATGGAGAGTGACTGACTTCACTTCAAAATGTTTTCCCTTTAATTAGCGTGAAAAAAACAGCAACCCAATTATCTAAAAGGACCATGTGGGTTCTCCTCACAGTGAGGAAAACAATGCCATAGACACCCTATAGTGCAGCAATATCCAGGTCATTTTATCAGAACACTCATCATACATAGATATTTAATGACATATTCTTAGAATAACTAGTTTGGCTATAAAGCTTTGAGTTTCATGACTGGCCCATTAGGAGGCTGCTGTATTAGAATTTGAGCCCTTAAAGTCTGGGTTCAATCATTTCTTCTGTGAGAAAACCTACAGGGCAATGAAAGAAATTTGAAATGAAATGAAAGAAACATCAACATGGTGCTAACAATAGAAATAACAGAAATAATGTCAGTTTTCCACCATCCTTCTTGGCTCCAACATCCTGCATCTACCAAAATCAATGACAAAACTGCTTTTGACTTCACTGTTGGATCCACTGCAATCTATTGTTTCTTTGGACTTGAGCCAGACTCACTTATATTAATTCCACTTATATTAATGTAGCTATGCACAAAAGTTGGGCTGAAGGCTGAAGCTCTTTTTTGCAGACCTATTCCTTTAATTCTAGTAAAATGCCTAAAAATATTATTTCTACATGTTGTATATAAACTAGTCTATTGATTTATGATTTGTTTAAAGTGCATAATTTGAACTGGACAGTGAAATGAAATGTTTTACTTTTCCAAGCCAGAGGCAAAAAATTAGTTTTCCTTTGCAATAGAAAGTTCATTACATCAATAGAATTGTGTGTGTGTGTGCGTAAGTTGATAGTTTTACATCAATTATATGCATTTTACTTATAATATTGTAGGAATATGCTCTGAACTGCAGTAGAATAAATTTGTAGAAATTCATATTCTAGTATTTACCCAGCACTTAAAAGAAAGATGATACTCAGCACTGGTTGGAAAACTCATTTGGGCCCATTATGTCAGTATTTATAGAAGAAAGCCTCCTGACATTCAGTGTAGAGTAAGATTTTCCTGAGGAAAAAACATGCAGAACTGAGCCCCCAGGGCCTGACTGCAGTCAGGACAAGGGCCAAATTTGCAGAGATACACACRCACGTTTCAGCTGCAGTCACGGAATACTGGTATCCCTTTGGTGTACGCTGGCTGCCACTGAAGCCTGCATGTAAATATGTTTCTGATGTTGGTATGCAGTTAACTGCATAAATGCTGACACTGCCACAACAGCTAAAAAGCTATTGAAGTCATGGCCCGTGACAAAACAGCAACTAGTCCAGTGAGCAGGTTGAGCCAGGAGGTCAGAGGGTCATGGTCAAATCCCTGTTCGACCCAGGGGGTTCTCATCCCAGGTAAGCATAGTTACCTGGAAACTATTCTCTATTCTTTCCTGTCTACACTGCATAAATAAATTTATTAGCCCGGTAGGCAAGTGCACTAACCTATGGAGTCAGTATCCACTGGCTGTTTCTCAAAGTATATTCAAGTAAACATCTCCAAAAGAAGACGCCTAGGGAGTCCACCCTCCTCCAGAGTATCTATTAGTCTATTGGTTAGCACAGGGGAATAAAACATAGGGGTTCACGTTTTTGTGAATGAGGCAGAGCAGGAACATGATCTTGGGCCTCTCACACGTGGCTGCTTTAACCACAAGCTGTTGGATAGCTGGCAACATGGGGCAACATGGTGCTATTTCTCTCCACCCAGGCCMCACTAGCCAGGAATGATTTAGGCTGGAAAGGACCTTTGGAGGTCAACTGGTCTGACCAATTTCAAWGAAAGATCCAAATAACTTCACATTTTGGAATAAACTCTGGGAAAAGGGGCGTGTCTTTGGATCCTGCGTGAAGGGCAGGGGAGTGGCAGGTAAACTCCAGTTTTCTTCTGCTTTTCACTTCCAAGGCTGTCAGAGCAGTGTGGGCTTTGCTGATTTCAGAGGATTTCTTTTGTTTCACCTCTTTGAGCATTATATGGGGAGCCCAGAAGCCCAATTTAGGCTTGAATGCTAAATAAACGTCAAGTGTTGAGACATATGAAGAAACCCTCAGAACATGGCCCTGACGTGCAGAGCACCCCAGCTCCTCTGGAAGCACTAGAGCACTCCAGAGTACCTTTACTGTGATGGGCATTTTTCTGCTGACCCTATAGCATATCAGATCAGCCCCTGCAAAAGGAGAACTGCCAGGGAAAGTATCTGGGCAAAGGAGAGCCCAGAATCAGTGATTCTGCCATCAGAGCTCTAACACTGCTTTTACCACTCATATTCCACTCCAAATAGTAGGGATGCTGTATTCAACATTTTTCACAAGAGATTTTATGAAGCACACTGCTTGTTGATTACCAATGATGTCAGTTATTAAAAAAAAAAAAAAACTTCCAAAAACTAAGTAGATCTTCCATTATAATATGTACGGGCTGAAACCCAAGATCTACTCTTTTGGAAATAGACTCAAACAAAATCTCCATTAGTATGCAAATTATTATTTGAATAATGAAAATATGGGATGGAATATGAATGAAGACAATTATGGCAGAGATGCTGTAGCTACAGTAGAAGAAAATGTGTCTCAATGCCAGCCACACTAACATACGATAAAGCTGCTGATGTGGCAGAGGGCTGGCAGGGAGAAAAAGGCTCTGGACTAACCTGCCTCTTCACAAGGCGACAAAAAGGGAAGCATTGGAAAATGAACAAATAAAACCCTTTGAACATGAGCATAGTGACCAGTCAATTAACTACAATGGGTTAGGGCTAAGGGATAGARGGTTTCTCACTTTAAGTAAGCGTCATCTTTTTTCGGTAAGGAAGCGCAAGCAACACTGAACTGGCCAGAGACAAAGAGGCAGTCCTACGCCTACCTATTACAGCTACAGCGGGACATAGCTTAAATTCTAAGCTGAACTGAACCGTATTTTACGGCACAATCTTAGATGAGTCAGTYGATCAACTTGTTTCACAATTATTCCAGCTAGATGCCTGAGAGTCTGAGAAGGTAATTTTTGATCTGTAACGCAACTATCAAAAATTAGAGAGAGAGAATTAGATGTGCCTGATCGTTACAAATGAATTCATATGGAAAGTTGCTCTGATAGCTAAGAGCCCATTTCCAAAAGGTGCAATGAGGGGCGGTGAAGTTTTGGTGCGACTACAGGGAATACAATAATACAATGATCAGAGGGATCACCCATGCTCTGCTGACATACAGCTGCGGGAATCTGCTTCGGTCTCACACCAAAAATAAATACACTCTGATCTCCTCTTTAGCGGAGAGATCACGTGAATTACGACAGAACCAGATATTCGAGTTCATCCACCTCTCGGGAAACCAAACACCATCTCTTTGACTGAGCACCTCCTCCCCCTGCAAAAGGCCGGACTGGGTGCACAGGCAGGTGCTGGGGCAGAGAGGAGAGAAGGGTCCCAGCCTGCTCACAGGGTCCACAGGGCTGCTTTGCCCTGGCTGCATTCACGGTGCTTGCTGCCTCCTTCACGTACAACCCAATCTGAGGGTGCAGTTTCTTCCTCCTTTGCCCCAGCCTCCTTCTGCTTCCCATCGGCACAGAATGAAGCCAAAGCCTGGGGCAGACCCTCCAAACTAAGACCCCCCAAAATTTCACCTTTGAAGCATTTTAAACGTATTTGTGTGYGAACAAATGGAGAATGCTTGTGTTCATGGGAAGGAGTTGTTAAGCAATGCTCTCAAAATATTTAATCCATTAGCAAATAACTAGCACTGCAATAATTTTGTATGGGCTGGGGGGGAGAGTGATACATGAGCAGGACAAGCTCACGTTTCTATTCACACTATGAAAGCTGTATGTTCATAACATAGTAGCCTTTTAGAGCAGTTTTCAGTTGTTCATCTGGCCCCTCTGCCGCTGAGAAATAAGGACAGCAAGGCCTTTTGTTTACGGGAGCTGAACGCCAGCAGAAATGCCTGTGATGTGCGGCAGCAGGCTCTCCTGTGCGTGCTCAAGCAGCAGAGGAAAGTGGACATCAGCCCATAATCAGAGGAGCAAGGAGCAAAGACGAGGAGGCCCTGCTGGAAATCCTAGGAACAGGCCAAAGGAAAAGCTCTCGCTGTGCTGGGGGTTTTTTGTTTTGTTTTTTGTTACCAAACTCTAATGAATTTATTTTACCTTTCAAATAAGGAAAACTTTATACGTGACCTTTCCATAGTGTCTCCTTATTCCTTCTTAGATTGTATACAAAACAAAGTTGAATCCCACACTGCCTTTTTTAAGAGAAAGAAAATATTTGTAATAAATACTAAATCAGCTTACAAAACTAACACAAAACCATGCTTATAAATAACATCTAGTAATAACATCATACATTTAAGATGTTCCTTTCTGTCTCCCACACGTAATATAGAGAAAAGTGAAATTATGAGCTATGATACAAACCAAAAACATCACTTAAACCAGCATTTCCTAGAAAAAGAAAAAATATTTATTTAATTATTCTTTGCCGTTGTGTGTTCAATCAAATTTTCTATCAAGGTTGACAAGGCCAACTTTGCACCTTCCTGTTGTTTGGTCATATAAAAACAGGATGTCATTCCACCAGGGAAATAACTGTCAACAATAAAGAGGTGGTTTCTTTGCCATATGCTAGGATATTGCTGAAAAATCTCGTTAGTATGGATCACTTCACCTCACCGAGTAGGAGAACTGACTAGAAAGTAAGCTCTAAAACCTGATGCCTGCCATTGTGCCTAATATGAAAATGCAACATCTACATTCTCCACAGCTTAGAAGAGACATACCCCCTACCAGGCAAAATACACATACACGCTCGACTCTCTCTGCCTTCAGTTCCTGCTGCAGCCTAACAAATAGCTGTTCACAGGTACTTAAATTCTAATGAGATACAACCGAAATAAGAGATGAAAGAATAGTGCTAAGATCATGATGGACATATCTGCAACACCAGCATAATTTTCAGACTGGTTCAGAAAGATAACCTTGAAAGCCAAGATCACACTCTAAAGATATAAGACTTTTCTGTTAAAATAAGCTGTGGAACATAGCCTGTGACTCAAGGATCAATAGGTTTGGGGGAATGTTTGGGGGCAGAGGGATAAGGAACCTCAATCAGATGGCCTGACCCAGTTCTCATTTTCCAACAGTGCACATAATGCATTCACAAATAAAAGCCACAGTTTTGTGGGGATCTTGAGTTTTCTTAATTTCATGAGAAAATTGTTATGCATTAGACCATGAAGCAAATGGTCAGATAGTTTGTCAATGGCTATCAAATAACATGTGACATTTTACAGTGGTGGTCTACAGAGCTAAACACTTGCAGTGTCATCAAAATTAATCGCTGAGGTTTTATTTGACATGGTAATTAGAAGAAAAATATGGCAATTTTTTTGAAGAATACTCAGGCAGATGTAAGAAAAGTCTTGCAATGTTGCTTCATCTTTTCCTTTTCTATTCTTAAACCTCCAGCATGATTAAACAGTACGTGTGCTTCCTCACTCTACAAAAACATAACTTAAATACCTGAAAAAATTTATTTTAGTGGACCCAAGACTGCACCAATCAGGCTGAGTCAGCGAGTGCATAGAAGGAGCAAGAAAGACAATCGCCTCCCTTGGCTTTTCCCTGGGGTTCGAGGTTGTCAGAGCCAAACCTATCCTTGGCTTGTGCTGCAGGCCATGGGAAGTGATGAAGGCAGCTGCATAGTTTCCATCCTTCATGCCTGTCAGGAAGGAGCAGGAGGAACTGGTGAAGGGTGGCTGTAAGCGCCCTGCAGACACTGAAGATTTCGTCATGTTCAGGGGCTCTGGGGTTGCACCGTGCAGAATTAGAGTCCAGCTGCAGAGGGGAGATGGAAAGGGAGAGAACGACATCAGCTCCTGGGACTCCGACAGCTTAACTCCGCAAGGCAAAAGGGATCGGAGATAATCCAGGGATGCAGCGTGCCCCAGCTAAGTACCATCATACGATTGACCCAGTCCCAAATCATCTTCCTTACGCTGGAAACATCAGGGACCATTTTCAGATGCACAGACAAGGTTTCTGAGTCTGGCCATCATGGCATTAGCAACAGCCACTCGCTGCTTCTCCTTCCTGCTCACTAAAACCTCACCTCCACAAGAGTTAGTGGACCCTGTATCACAGCCACCCTATCTGAACGTGCTTTCTTGGTTCCAATCTGCCGCCAGACTACTACTTCAAATGGAATGAGGTTATTAAAACACGGCCTAATCAAGGGCAACAAAACTCCAGGATACACAAAGATGACACAGCCCCATTACTCAGCCGCATGCTGCTGGGGCACCAAATTCATCTGGGCTGTGAGGTGCTCACGGGAGCTGCTTCCCTTCTGCCTTTTCAGCACAGTTTCCAAACATACAGAGCTGACTGGGAATAYACAGCCCTGGTAGCTCATCCCATTCTGGGGAAAACCAAGAGCTGCTTTTGACCTGCAAGTTCTGAAGCTGCTCTTTTAACCTTGTCCTTTGATTCCCCTCTTCTCTTGCAATTTGGTGCTTCTTCAGTGTTGGCCCCTTCACTTAAAACAAATCTCATTAAAAGAGTCTGAGTACCAGCCATATTTCCTTTAGTGCTTAGTTACAGTCCCACCTTTTCCAGCAAACTTTATTGCTCAGCCGACCATAAATGATCTTGAATACCTATTGCTTCTATTTGCTGCTATTAAGACAAATCTTGCAGACATCACTTCACAAAAGCATTACATTTCATACAGTATGAGCAGGGTTGGACCATGTGCTACACATTTTCTTTTAAGCAGTGTGTGTGTTAACCAGTCAAGCGTTGCATGCATCACTGTAGATTAATAACAAAAAAGTGTTTCCATTATTCCTTTTAATGTCATTCATTTTGCTGAAAGCTCAAGTCTTAATTTTTTTCAGAGAACTACCCATCTATATGTATTTGTCATAAATGTCTGTGGCATGTGGAAAGATAATACAAGGCTGGTAAAAATTAAAATTAATAGTGGAACTTTAGTCACACTGGAGTAGGATACCAACAGTAATGTGCATCAAAATACACTATCAGTAGTTCCGTGTATYAAAACACTCACAAACAGCAACAGATATTTCTTGTAGCTTCATGTGGGTTGTTTTAAATTCCATCTATTTACTAGCTAAGCTATTCACATTATGTGTGAATTCACGGTGAACTATTTTAAGAGTGCAGTGTTTTATACCACTAAATAATTGCATAGCACAAATGGAAATACAGCCAGTGTCCGTATAAGCACTAAAAAAAGATCACAACCATCAGTACTGTTTCAAAGCAATATCAGATTAATTCAGAAGGGAGACTTAAATTGGTATGCCTTATTTATGATTTAGACACTGAAATCACAAAACAAATGAATGCTTGTCCTTGGCATTTGTTCTGTTCAATACTCTGCTTTTCATAAAACCCACGACTTGTCTTCATTCATGATCTACCCCAGTGTAAATCAGACAGTACTTGACAGTGTGTTTGTCTATTCCAGCTTTTTAGTAAAATAGAACAGCAATTGCCAAAGATCACCAAGTCAATACACGAATGCACAGAAAAGACAGCAAATGTATCCTCAGAAAATGCGGTCAGCAACTTCTATTGTTATTTCAAGCGTGTGAGAAGACAGACCTGTATTTCACTTAACCTGTTTACACTCCATTTTATGCTTATGAAATTGAGCTGATGGGTGTAGGTGGCTGCAGAGTGTGTTGTGGTTAAGAGCACAAACACAGGTCTGGAGCTCTGGGCTCTACCTGTGGATCTTCCACTGGAGCTGAACACATTAAATTGACTTGTATCTGTTTTGCTATTTAAAACTGAACAGTGATACTGCCCCATCTTGGTAAAGCCTTTTTTGTTAATTAAATAAAAGGCAATATATGTTTAAAATAGCACTGTAACTGTCAGGGTCTAATTTTACTTTGATTAAACTCTTCTCGGCCTATCTTCAGTGACTGGTATAATTAGATGAGTGGCACGTTTAGCCCATACTTCCCCTCTCCGCATTGTTTTTCCTTCTCATGAGAAATAACAAAACAATACAAATGCTTAAAAAAAAAATCTCATTTCAGAACAGTCCTGAATAGCAAGGAAAAGTAAAAATCCTACCACTTTACCCTTCTTAATCTGCTGTTTGGCTAGAATACAGCATAAAAAAAAGTCAGCCAAGGATCAGATCATCATGTAACTAATTTAGCTAGTTCCACATGCTGAGCGATTAGAAATAACGTGTCCCACCATACAGACTGAATGAGTTAAAGTAACAGCACCAAAGGTTAAGTTTTCATTTGAAAGTTTTGTCAGGAATTGGAAAGTAAGAAATTTAGTCAAGCTTTTTTTTCAGGCCAGAGACATTTCTCTTTATTGGCAGCTACCAAGCAGTTTCATTTGTTTCTACCTAAGCCGTCAGGATAAATGGAGGAGTTAAAAGTCCCCATAGCGGTTAACAAGCCCATAGCCATAAATCCAGATGCACCCATTAAGCCTCTGTTATGAGACCACTGCAAAGTCAGTTTGGCAGGGAAAAAACAAAGCCAACCATTCCAGTGTCAGAGGACGAGCCTACAGCAAAGTACTGGTCCTCGAGAGTGAGCTGAAAGCAAGTACTTGGGAGCTGCCTGACTCTGAACTTAACCAGGAGCAGCCTGGGCAGGCTGCGGGGGGTTTAAAGCCTAATGCTCAACCAAAGGTATCTTACTTAGCAACGCCATTCACTCCTGGACTTCCCAGAGCACGCTGACTACCAGAGCTCTCAAAGGAGGAAAAAATAAAGATTGCATCCAAATCACTGTATCCGCCTTCCCCAAGGCTCTCCCAGAGACCAGACTTGGTGACTGTACAACAGCGCGGCCTCAAGCACGACCCCGAGCATTGCCGGAGGCCATCCRTCAGATCTCCTGCAAAACGAGGTAGCTTAAAACGGAGGCGGACRGACGCTTGCAGGCAGGGTGTCAGTGCCTGGCTGCCGGGGGGCAGGCTGCGAGGAAGCCCTGCGCGAGAGTGGTTGCCTTGCGGAGGCTATGCAAGTCTACAGCCATTCTTGCTTCTTCCTCTGATCACAGTATATGCACTGATGATGTGTGTTGTCAGAAACGCATGTGTTTGCAGAAGCATTAGCAGTAATAAAACTCCTCAGCACCAGCAACCCAAAGACAGGGATGAGAAGGGAGGTTTTGTGCGTTACCAGTCTTATCTTTCTRCTGAGCTCTACCCTCATTTTCATAAGCAGCAGAGGGTTGTAACTACAGTTAATGTTAATAGGAGTTACTGTACACTGACATATCATAAAAAAAACAGAGCCCTTTATCTTCTCAGCAGACTCYTGCTTTATTTTCTTTTGTGATGAAACAGAGATTTTGTGTAGCCTATAYGATAAAGCTAATTTTAAGCTATTTATTCTAATGCTTCCTTTTCAGAGCCTCAGAAATCTTCTGCAATGACTAGTTAGCAACAGCAAAGTGCATCATTTGTATTTGTTTTGTGGAAACCAGGTTTGCATCAAAGATAGAAGCAGAGGGAGGTTGGCTTTGGGAGGCACTTCACATCTGCAGCTGGAATGTAAAACAAAATTTGAAGAACTGTGCTGGTATTAACTGTTTGGGACCAGTAGCAACCTGCTTCATAACTGGGGCTCTGCGTTACTCTCTCGAGGCAGCTATCTCTGCCGCAACTAACAGCATTGAAAAGGAAGACAACTATATGCAGTTGCTATCCCTCTTCTGCCAAAGTACAGATAAGTCCTTCCCTGGGCTGCTTCAGTCCATAGCATACGAGTGGGAACATTTATACAGCCCACACTGAATACTCACTTAGATGGCTTGGATTTATTTCACTCTTTCCCGATGCATTCAGAAATATTCAGAAGTTACTCTTATTTACCAAAGAATAAAGGAATGTATCAGGGCTAACCATAGGTCATATCATCTAAGCATCTGTAACACCAAAAAAYGTCCTTAATACAGTTCTCTCAGTAATAAACGATACTCCCTGCTAAAAAACATCATAAAAATAATTATCTTGAGCCTGGACTGCACATTGGGTAGAAGCATGCAGGGCTACTGTGGGGCTATGCAAAGAAAGCTTGAAATCATTTTCATGCCCCATAGCTCTAGGCCAACTTCTCTCATCTGTGGTCCTTGTGTGGCCATCACAACACCAGCTCTGATGGAAAGATGCAGGGGATTTCAGAGCTGTACCTCCTCTGCCTGCTCCCAGAGTGGGCATTGGCACATGAAATACTGCACTGACAACATGACTTAAGGCAGCATCTGCACGACCCAAAAGAGATGCCACATCTGGTTCTACAGGGACACACGCCAAATATCTTAAAAATGCCTATCACAGCATCTGATCTGTCAAATACACTCTGATCAACAGGGTCACATAACAATAATAAAAATGTATTTGCTAGATAAGGCCCAGAGCTAGTGAAATCTTTCAACTACATAATGCAGTGAAACCATCCTTTTTGAACTGCAAAATATATTTCAGCTTGATCTGATGCCTCTAGTTTCAGAGCTCGAGAAAGCTCTGCAGGATCAGCTGAAGCAGTCTCTCATGATGCTTTTCCCTAAGTGTTKCTGAGTCTTGAATTCAGATAATTGGTTCTCACAACACATTTTTATTGACCACAGAAGAAGAAGACACCAYYTTTCTGACAACTGTGGTAACAAGAGTAGGAAACAGCATTTAATCCTGCTCTAAGACTGCAATCTTATAGTTCTCTTTGCATGAGAAGAATGCGTGTATTTTTAAGCTGCACAATGGTCATGATGGTGAAATAAACATTCGCTAGTTCACAGGCTAAAGGTAAAAGGAGCCACGGTAAGCATGCTGTATGAGCTCACATACATTATTAGATTAGGTGTTAAAAACAAATCTAGAAATTTCTATGTTAAAACTAGCTTTCACTTGAGCAATAGCTTCTCTTTTAAAAAGACACCCAGATCTAAAGACACCAAATGAAGGAGAATCCAGTTTTTCTCCAGGCATTTTTATTCCAATGGCTAATTGCTCTTTAAAGTAAATATTAAAATTCATAATTAACTTTCTTGATTACTCAGAATAATTTGWCCCTCATGTTATTCATTTTGGTTGTTGCTTTTAAAAGCAATGGGGGGGGGGGCATGGAGGAGAAGGCAATCTAATTTTTCTGCAGGGGCAGGGGGGAGAACCTGCCAGGAAAACACATATCTGACACTGAATGRCAAAATTTTCAGAATGTGCAAATCTAGAGAGCGCCATTGAGCTCACTRTTTGTACCAGTTAAGACCGGTTGATAACCAGATTTTTTAAAACTTAAATCTTTCTATAGGAACTTACCAGGTTTCTGCAATTACCCTAAGTATCTGAGCAGAGGCTAAAAAAGGTTTGCAGTTTTTCATCAATAATTTTGTAGCTTTCAGACAGACTCTGCCAAGAACCACTTCAATTTTCTCCAAATAGAAGTTTTACATTTAGATCTGGGAAGAACTCCAGTTCTAATATATAGAATATAGATGCCCATGCAAGATACATTTATAACCATAATTCAAGTCTGGCTACAGAACTCTAAAAACTCCAAATTAAATCTTGAGACATGACTTCCTAGGTTTTAAATCTTATACTATCTAGTAATATTATCTGATAATAATTCTTACAGATAATAGATCTTACGCTATCTAGTAATCTACCAGTAATTCACTCTCTCAGACTAACTTATATAATTGAGTCATATGCCACTGTAGAGAGGTTGAAAACAACATTTACCTCTCTACAGCAGGAAGCTGGTAGAGGAGTGGTGAAAGGATCAGCAGCTCTGTCACTTACTGAAACAGAGGTATCTATGATAATTCACGGCTGGATATTCTCCAGCTTCAGCAGTCTTTCACAGACCAGTGTTAATTTTTTTTTAAAAGATACATTTCATGGGTTTGCTCAAACTTTCTGTCTGCTTATCTATTTAGCATCAGAGGAATTTTTTAGTATGTGTTAATTGGAATACGGACAATTGCACCACAGTTTCAAATGTGAATRAAATTCTAGCAGGAGTAGCTGGAGCATCAGCAGTAGATACCAAGCGATCTGTTGTTCCTGATGTGGTCTGCCTTTGCAGAACAGATGGAAAATGTCAAGTTCGTTCCCACTGAGTTGGTGTCATACTCGTTTTTCGCATCTCAGGGTGAGTTGACRTAGCAGAATAATTAAAGCACTTTTATGCCAGTTGATAGATGAGTTCAAGCTTCAATTCAGATTTGTGAAAACAGTTACTTTCATTTAATGCCAGGGAATTTCTAGTTCCTTTATTTATTGGTGGTACAGAAATGAGTATCCCTTACCCGTATTAGCTTGATAGGTCACTAGCATGGGCAGATGCTTTATAATCTGTTTTATGAACTTTTTGTCACCTGAATCAGGAAATCTGATTTTTAGAGCCAGCATCTTCAAAATGCCCAGCCATCTGGCAGGAAAGCTTCACATTCACTGCTTAGCTCCTAGCCTAGCCTGGCGGTAGCTGCGACATGTGTCCTTAACTTACCTTCAAATTTCCTGTGCTTTCTGAGAGGGTCAGAGTTGAGTTTGCAGACATCGGTCATGCCTCAGCTGCACATGGCAGGCCCTTAATCTTCAGCAACTTGTGAAAGAAAATAATCATTCCCTGGATGTATCTTTTTCTCCTCCTCATGATATGCATCAATTTCTTGTTTCCTTCTGACTGTGGAGCCATGGGAGGCATCAAATGAAAATAATAAAGCAAAACTGGTCTTTTCTAACTCAGTCATTTTTTTTTCCAAAGCAACAGCTGTTTCATGTAATTCACCTTAAAACAGTAGAAACAGCCCTTTTGGGGATCAAGTCCTCACAGCAACATGTACACATTTTGTTATGTAGAAAGCATAGATATCACACATTTATGCTAGGCTGAAGAAACGTATCTGTGGACAGTAGATTATAGCACCACAGTAACTGTGGATGATATCGCATGCTCTGTGTTGTCCAGAATGTATACTAGATACTACTTTCTTTAGGAGCTCAGAAGCTAAAACTGAATCAYTAGCAAATCAACTCCCAGTTTATCTGCCTCGTATGGTTTAGCAGAACACAGATCAGAAACGGACTCTTAACTAGTTGTGCACCCCTAGCTATGGGCATCAAGGGCAAGCGTGATGCTGCTACAACACGGCAATAAAGTCGTCATGGAGTCTGAGAAGTCCTTGACGGAATATAGAAAGACCTGTATCGTAACAGCTTCTTTGCTGACTTCACAGACCTCACGTATCCCTGAAAAAAATCTGCGCCTTCCTGTAAACAATCACACAGAGAAACTGTTTTCCTGCATTCTGCATGTTTTCTTTATTGCTAAGCAGTAAGTTACATTTGTGTGATATCTTTGCAGAAATAATCTTGAAAAAAAAGCCATAGCTCTCTAAAAAGGTGTAAGAACTTGTAATAATGATACTTCTTTACTAGAAATAGAATCTGCTAAATAAGAGTGTCCGTCACTATCATAAAATACACGTATGTCAGCAGAAAATAACCCTTTTACCTTAGGTATAATATACATGTTTCATTCTTTTCATTCCTAAGAATATTGCATTTCATTACCTAAAACCATCTATCTTCAAAACAAATTTTAACAGCTGAAAGTATTGCACATCAGAACTGAAGAACTGCAAGAGAGAAGTTTTAGAAAGAGCTATTGAACCTCCTCTCTTTGTCAGTTTTCTGCAAACATGTCTGCAGAAAGCAATGCATATCCTTAATTTTAGACTTCATCACCCCCTACATACACCAGGGGGATGGAGGCCAAACCAGCCACAGAAGGGAAAGGAAATCCACCAAGAACCTGACYGCTAGGATAGCTCTTCTGCATGAACGATTCACTGGTTAGGTAGTGACATCCCAGGACACAGAGACATGCTTGAATAGCGAATATGCTGATSTATGCAAATATGTTTGCAGACATATATGTATATGCATATGCATTCTACATGCTAGAAGTATTTTGTACAGATATATACCTGAATTCAAGAATAGCCACCTTGATTATTTTGGATTATGGGAAACAAGATCAATCAAAATATCTGTGATTGAAAATGTGAATGCACAACTACCTTGTTTTGTAAATATTTGTCTGATCAACAAGTACTTTAAGTAGTTTGGTCACATACACACAAAACTTCTTCTTCTAGATCTAGCCTTTAAAAGCTATGATATCTATATTAATAGTATTAACTTCACAGGGAAGACTATGCAATTACTTCTACACAGAATTAAGCTTCAGTACCTCTTAAAGCACAGCCACTCTCTAAGCTAACTTTCCAGCATCTAGATTTATCTGTTGTATTTCAAAAACAGTGTAGAGAGCTAGGATGTTAAGTAGCAACATTTTTCACTATACTTTTCATCTTTCTTTCATATTCYCAGTTTGGTCCCCTTAGATAAGAATGCATTTTAATTTCATGTTCTCTTAATTAGCTGTTATCGTAATAATTGGGATATTATGGATCAAGTTGAGACTATAGTGTGAAACTTTGCATCTCCCTAGCGTACCAATTTGAAAATTGGGCAGAACACAAGCACAAGACTACACAGCAACTGCACAAACACTTCAAAATAAGAACAGGTTTATGCAGATAATGAAATGAATGCAAACRAACTCTTTAAGAAAGCGTTACTTTTTGCTACTTTCTCTAGTTACTTTGCGCCAGGCTGAGCAACTACAGCCCAGTCCCTGCAAACTAATGGATCTCACCACCTCTTTCTTGCTCTGTTTCTACTCATCTAAAGAAGTGATTTGTCTGTTCATAGCTCTTTGGACTTACCTCTGCACTGCAGCCTCCGTCCTTTGTAGGGAGACCAGGAACATGCGGGGAGCAGAATGGCAGAGCGCTTCGTTGCCTGCAATTGTACTGTCTGGATGCCAAGCACAGTCGCGAAGCCCCTTCCACCTCACCAGCTCTCTGTGTCTCATCCTCAGCCCTTGCTTGCAGTAGGCACAGCTGGGTTTGAGCAGAAACAAGGTCTGCTACAACTATCCCTTCACATGGCCGAAGGAAGACCACTCTCCTGCATGTCAGCTAAGAAGCAATGAAGAAAAGCAAGATCTCTTTCTCCTAGCTTATCTAGTACACTGTTAATAAAAGAGCCTCATTACAGAACCCTGTATTGCTGGGAAAGATCGCAATACGTCTACTGCAAGCATGATTTTCACTGTTACACCAGCTTTTATGGGGAAAATGCTGACCTCATAATTTTGCAACTATTTCTGACTTCTTGTAAAATAGTATTAATAGTAGGAGTTCATAAGAGAAGCAATTAAACATTATTAGAGCCCCTTAAAGGAACAACAATTCAAACTCAATTTCTGTTAAAAACACTATTTTACTCCTACTTAAGTTAGAATTAAACTGATCTCCTGACTTTTTCCAGGCATCAGAAACTGAAAGAAAACATCATATCTCTCTCAGGACTGGTCATTTTGTTTTCTTCCATACAAGATTGGTTACAACTCTTAACCAGCACAGAACTACAAATGCCAGAGCTGGTCCACTTAGCCAGACTTTTGCACAATAAAAAAAAATAAAAGGAATTGAACAGCTACACCCACTGAGAGAGGTAGGGAGAAAAAAAAAAAAAGTCTTTCTATCCTCATTTGGTCAGGCTACAGTAGTCCTCAAGTGAAAAAAAGGGAACTCTCCTATAAGTGAGCACTAAAGCCAACCCTCAAACACTTTTTCTCACCTGAACCAGGACCCTATTTAAATCTCTCAGCTGAGCTGACTCACAACACCCATGGCTTGTTTTATTACAGAACAGAGCTAGCTGCTCTGCCAGGGCCAATTTAAGCCTRTTTAAGCAGATAAACAGAAAAATGTTCCAGGAAAAAATATTTTTTTGTGCCCTCAAGCTGAATTTAACAAATACCTTTGCTGCAAAAATAGAAAAGGGGGAGAATTTTTTTAGGAAAATGTAGCAGTTGTCMGAACATTTAACTTGGATATAATGTGTTTGTTTCATTAACCAAAGATGGCTAAAAAGGCTGAAAGTGGAAGTCTTTGTCTGGGTAAAAGAAATGTTCAATGATGGTCAACACTTTTATTCATAGTTTTTGTCTGGACATTTGGACAAGTGCCATTTTTGTACATGGGTGAATACTAAGATCAAAACAGGAATCAGCAAAAGGGAAAGGAGTCGGATATTACAGAAAGTTAGGTGGTGAGGGCTGGAATCTCATTATGCTAATACCTGGGTGTATTGCAAAAATTAATTAATTTTCWTTGCACCCTTTGTGAGATGAGGGAATGATACTGTCTCTGGTATACAGAAAAGGAACTGAAGCACAGACAGCAGAAAAAAAGGACAYGCTTTCACCATGAGGATCTAATCTGATAGACATAGCACATGATTTCACACTACATAGTATTACATAGCACTTAGTATAGTTACAACACAGCCTTTACCCACTAGTTTTTCTAAAAATATTAGCATAACATAATCAATCAGCTCTTATAAACAGTATGTTCAGAGCTTTCTCATGSAACAGTATGAGTTAACAGTTAATAACAGAGGGCTTTGATTAGTTCTTAATAAATTTGTGATTGTAAGAATCTACCCATAGTTTCTCTCATATCCTGAGCTTATGAAGCGCTTAGTAAGACAAATTGTTATAAGAACAGAAGCGAACTTTTTCAGATAAAATAGTCTGTATGTGAGTTCACACTGAGTGGTCTGCTTTCAGTATTGTCTAGCCTTCCTTTGCTGAAAGCTGTATCTGATGTTAATGATACAACAGGAGCTAATTAGGGAAGAGTCAAGTATGTACTAGAGTAATCCTACCTTTTTTTCCACTTTTCAACTTAAAACTCATGGCCATTCCCTGCTAATTACGCTGTATGGATTAYTTAAGTGCCAACGTAAGCTGCATGAAAAAGATAACACTAAACTGGGAGATGAGTGAAAAGGATCTGACCTTCTTAGTCAAGGTCATTGATAGTGTAATTATTCTGATAGGCTAGGCATAATGATCTCATGTGCTATCAAGACACCCAGGCTATTCAGTTCAGCAAAAAAACATCGTATTTTTCAGTATGCAATCCMTGCCTATGGTTTTAACACACGTATTATAGTTAAAGCTGCACAGGCTGATCTGCCTGAACACGGGACACTGCGCTCGGAAGTTGCGGCAAGGGGAAGAAAGAAAGGTGTTAGAAAGGGTTGTTGCACACACGGCTCCCACAGACAAAGCAAGAGTAGCGGAATTTCCTGGCTSCAGCCAGGAGCTTTTCTGTTCCCTCCCCAGCGCTACGGGAGCTCTCGGTGGTGGGTGCTGTGAAGGGTAGAGCAGAACAGACTCCACTTCTGCTGCAAAGGAGACCTCTGCAGACAGGGAGAAGAGACCAGAGTTTTGCTTGCTATTGAAAAAAATATCAGTACACTAGATATAGTAATTTTGTTCACAGTACCAGTAGTAATAGTGTAGTTGCAGCTCTGGTAGCTAAGCATATAAAAGAGAAGCAGYGTTTCTGGAGAAAGGAAATATTTTTGATTAGACCTGCTTATACAGCTGGACTATATACAGCAGACAAAGCAGATAGAGTACATGCACCCAAAACTTGCTGGTTTTAGACAATTGCATCAACTGATTAAATAAATACTTTTTTTTTTTTTTTTTCAAACTCCACTTCTAATCTCAGTAAAACGATGGCAAAACCCTCTGTGGAGCTGTGAGATTTTGGAGGTTTTTATTGCCATTATTTTATGTACTTGCAGTTGCTCATGTTTGATCACTGAAAGGATGCCTGAGATAAATATGATTAATTATSATTTAGCATATACCATTTTAAAATGAATTGATTGCTGTATTTGGCAGTATATACCATTGACTGAGACGTCAATGATCACATAATCTTTCCTAAACTAATTTCATTTTGCAACTTTCAGGAAATTTGAGTATGGGTCAAAAACCTGRTCTAAACTCTGCTCTTAGGGCTTGTTTACCTTGCGTTTTCAACAGTTTCTGTTTTCCGGTTTTCTAAATTCAATATTTTTAATTAAATCTATCTACTGCTATTTGGCATACCTCCATGCTACAGTAAAGGATTTGCTGGGACACATCAGTAAGCATCTGCAGGATCCTGCACACTCAAAGAGCAGGTGAATTGAGTGGGAGCAGAGAGTGCAGTGAACGGCTCCTGCAGGAATTCAGAAGAGCTCCAGCGTGTGCAGGTACTTAGATTTAGAGTCTGCAGTTTCTGTATAACGCAGACTCTCACAGACTTCCCCWTACCTTTAGTATTAGTGAATGTTGTGTAACAGCTGGCATGTCACATTCAACATCTTTTTCCAACTCAGTACAAATCATCAGCAGTGTAGGTGCTGTATTCCTGTTACAGAAACAATGTCTAATTTACTGTGAATGTAAGTAGGCCGATCTCATCTCAGTTCGCACTTGTGGTGGCCTGCTTTGTTTTCCTGCTTTTTTCTTTGGAATGTATTGTTTTTTCTCCAGTATTGTTCAAAGAGTCTGAGAGCTAGTCAGGTAAGATCTAAAAGTATTAGGACATTTAAAAAAAAAAAAAAAACAAGAGACAAAACCAGGCACCTCAAAAAGTAGAAAAGAACTAAATAATTAAGAGAATAAGGCTCAAGCATTGTAGTTTCCCCATGAGAAGGCTGAATACATCTGTAGTTAAGACAGTGCCAGTGTATAAGATTTGGGAAGTGCAGTCGAATGCCCCGGAGAGGACACACCGGGAGCAGGATTCAGGTGCCACATGCTCCTTCTTGGGATGAAGCTGAACCAGAGGGATGTACATGTCCCAGCCCCCACCGAGAAATCCTGGCAAAATCACCTCCTTGCTTTCAGTGGGTTTTGAGTACACTGTCCCACCAGCTCTACTGCAAACTATTGCCAAAATAAAATGACTAAATAGAAATCACCTGCTCTGTGCAACTGGCCCATGTTTGCAGAAGCAGAGGAAATGAGCCCGTGTGGGTTTATTGTGGGGCCTAAAATGCAGAGGGAATTGCTCTCACTTTCTCCACAAACAGTGGGTTGAAAGAAAGCTCAGTCCTCAAATAATCCCTGAATTTAAAAAAGCCTTAATCTGTATTCACAAAGAAATTACTTATGCATGCACAGTAGACAAGACAAAATGCAAAGTTTCACTGAACTTCAGGCTGGCTGCCTTTTTTTTTTTTGATTCCTTAGGCTCTACAGATAAATTTCAACACAGCCAGGAAAAACAACAGTGTATCATATGGGTTCCTATAAAACCAAGGCAAGGATTTTCAACATGTAGAAAACACACCGAGCATGTGACTAAGGCAATAACAAAATATTGCAACGCTTACAAGGACCCATATTTAACACATGACCAATCACTGCGGATTGTTCTGTGTGACAGGCAGGAAATTATGTATCCGCCCCATAGGACTCCTATCACAATTGAAAAAAGCAGCTGGGGAAAGGGCTGGGCAGCTAGTGGAAATGCAGACAGCTACTGAGTGAAAGGCTTCAGAGAGAGTCAGCTCTCCGAGGGCACATGGAAACCCCAGCCTGAGCTGAAAGCAGGCCTATGGCTGTGTGGAGAAAGAAGGGAGCAAAGAAAGAATTCATGYTATTAGGATGAAATCAAAAGTTGATTCCAATGAACAAAACCGGTGAATCGTGTTCCTGAAGTTTTACCAAAAATCRGATGTACTCTGGGCTCCCTTTTATGCTGCATTGATAACAGASTGTATGTTTCTCTGATAGGAGCAATCTCTTTCTCACCTCAGAAGKAAATGCACAGTTTCCCACCGGGGATGTCAAAATTATATGCTGGACTGTGACTTGTCCTATGTGTTTCTCTGGCACCGTCGCCTGGGTTTTCTGGAGTGCAGGCAGGCAGGATGTGATTCCCATTTTGTATGTAGATACGAAAAACTAGGGAAGTGGGTAGCTCGAGATGAAGGAAYGGGAACATAGTTATAGGTGGGCATGATTAAGATCACTACAGACYTTTTAAAATAGTCCCTTGTATGGTACAACTGAGCAACACTTGAATACTTTTCCTTCAAAAGAGGAGGCGAAGAGGAAGGCRTGGGTGGTCCTGTGCAGTGCAGGTGCTTTGCTCACTCAGGGCTGCACGGCTGATGGTGCACGCCTAGGTCTTTTCCCAGCACAGAGACAGGACACAAGCAGGTTGCAAACCTCCGAGTGGAAAGCTCTCTGAGGTCCCACAGTTTAGACGTTAGCCAGCTCAGTGTTGTTTGCTTAGAGACGAATACTCTAACTCAGACAGAAAACCTGATACCAGCTCCTGACTTTACTACATGGCCAAGAAAACAGCCAGCATGATGGAGAGCAGTAGAATATTCTTATATATGCAGTGCATGATACTCTGTTAACCCCTTTTCTTATGAGTGATACCTTTTCAGTAGCCTCCAAGCTAGGGTAAATCAGTTTAACTCCAATGATGTTTGTAGCACCGTGCTTGATGTTTGTATCTGATCAGCATGCCTTCTTCTTGGTTACCCTACCTTTCCTGTGGAATATGCCAACCSAGGGCAAATCCCCTCGTTTTGATTTACAAGAAGTTTTTTTATTTGTTTGTACACAAATGTAAGATATCTTTGTAAGTAATACAATACAAATTTAAATGTATTCATCCTAAAAATCATCACCCTTTAGTGAAGTGTTTTTCCTTACGTTATTTGCACAGCCTTACTACTAAAGTTATATTAGAACCACTTTAGTTGCTCGTAGTGCTTTCACACATCCACAAAAGTGCAAATGGTAACCCAGGAAATATGCAAGTGAATAGACAGACCTTCGTGATAGAGCGTAATGGGCAACATTGCTCCCTATGCCAACACAGCTCCTAAAGGACATTCTTCTTATATTACTCAACACTGATATTTTTGCTCTTTGTAAACCACTGATGCTGGCTTAAGACCCTTTGGTTGAGACTCAACAGCTCACAGGCAATTCTGGGGCGACATTTGTCTTATTTCCAGAGCTGGCTCATCGTCAGACCAATGCAAGAAAAGCCCGATGGCACTGCAATACACCAAGATTTGGGGAAAAATTGACCATTTGATTTTCTCTTAGCTACAGTCCCAAAAAGACAAGGTGGCACACATGTTTCTTCCTCTGTGATGTTCCTGGTTTAATCCTTGGCTACAGTCTATCAGCTATTTTTTTTAATTCTGGGATATTTGTTCTTTGACTCTCACAGAAAATATTCTTTCATCTAAATCCATGCAGTATACTTTCTCTTCTTCACTGCAGGTCAAGAGAGGCACTAACTTCGCTGTACACAATAGAGGTCTCTGAATTGCTGTGTAAGCTGTTATGAAAATTAATGTATTCAAGTCTGTGCAAACCTCCTTCTTACTTAATCCTCACCTCTGGATTGGCAAATCTTCTTTTCCTTGGTGATTCAACCTCTCCTTTGGAATATGTATCTTTAATTACATTTTGCTATACTTAATCCAAGCCATCCTGTGTCAAATATATGACAACATAGATAGAAAACTGCTTCATAGCTAGGGTGGCATTTATGCAGAAAGCAGACTGTCAGGAATAAAAAAAAAATGCTGTGCATGGTTTCCTGTATTTTAGAAAAATCAAGGACTGTATGTAAAAACAAAAGCAAAAATCGCAGCATCATTTTAGATTTAACTTAAATAACTGTAAMATGCTAATGAAAAAAAAAAGCAACAAAGACACTTCAAAACTATGGTGAAACCTGCCTTAAAAAATATCTTCACTTTCTCTTTAGATTTCTACGCATGACTTCTTTTCTCTTTTTTTGCATCCCAGAAAGTAAGCTTTCCATGAAAAAAAAGTCTCTCGCTGTGTGTCTGCACAGCACGCTTCACCATGAGGTCCACAGCAGCTGGGATCTTTCAGTGCAACAGAAAAAATCAGGTAAAAACTAYTGTTGTAATAGGAAAACCATATCCCATAGGCTCTATCGCAGCTATCGTCTACTGGGACTAATCTGAGCATATGAGAAAACAAATGGCTTCTGAGTGCTGCAGTAGTAATCAAAGGAATTGCCTGGGTTGGATAGGGAATCAAAAACGATGACGTGTGCGAAGTGATGGCCTGCTGCCCACACAGACAGAACATGATACTTGAAAGTTGCTCTTGTGTCTGCTAAGATGATAAAGGACTGTTACCCCAAGTGAGATAAATTTCTGGAGTATCACTCGAGAACAAGCAGCATCTGGATTTACCTTGTCAATCGGCTCATGCTGTATTCRCCTCCAAGCAAGTTTTGGGTGCCTTGATTTTCTGAGAGTGTAACTTGCTCTACCTTGATATAATTACTGATTTACAATTATTACTGTACATAATCATTTAAAAATCATTCCCTTTTGAGATGTTGCAAGTTGGGCAGACAGAAAAATTAAGCTATTTCTAATAACCAATAATTTCAAAAAYGTTAGCAAAAATGCTTTTAAAAGCAAAGCCATGTTACAAGTACATTAGCAGTGCCAGGCATTTTCAAATCTGCCTTAGGTCCTACATGCCATTAAAACATTTGATGGGAAGTCTCTTAAATATGGTCCTCCTGTTATACTGTCTGTTGCTGTATTTATGCCCTAGATAATTAAGTAAGAAATTTCATTTTTTTTCCTGTCTTTACCAAATTAAACTCTGTTCACATTAATCTGCTCCATATGCTCATTAACTGAGTTATATTTCATATGCAGGATAATAAGATGGGATTCATTGTAGACATCCCACAATTCCAGATGTGACTCCATGATCATGGGTTGAAAAAGTGAATTCCCCTCTCTACCCCCACTTCACTCCTGCATCAGATATTGCTTCTTAGCAGCCAAGTAATATGCCAGCACAGTCTGACAAAGAACACAGAAGAACACACGCCATAAATGCCAAATGAAAAAAAAAATCACTGTTTTTTTCTGATGAAAAAATTGTAAGCTTATTTTCAGCTGAAGAGAAGAAAATATAATGCAAATGAACAATAGGTATGGATGGAGGGATTACAAATTTCCTGCTTCCAAACAAATTATCTTAATTAAGCAAGTCTCTTTTCTCTCTTCATGTCTCCTTTTTTGGGGGGAATTATTTTGCTCAGCAATGAATGCTATGTTCTGTCTGCAATAGAGTAATGAGAAAAAGCAGCTGTGTATCTATGTTTCCTCAGCAATCTAAGAAAAAAGCAAACAGACTTTTTTTCTTTTGCAATCATCCACTTCTGATATGAGTGGTGGTTTTTAGGCATTTAGCCTAGGGGATGTCAAGAATGCTACAGTGATTAAACATTATCTTGTCACATCTGTTTAGAGGCAATACATAACTCTTAAAAAATCTAGGCTGTGATAGCTTATTACCTGTCTACACTGGCAAGATGTGGGGCCTTATGTAAGGCAAAGACCCTGGCTGAAGATGGAAAGTAAGAAGAGAGAGGTGGGAGTTGTTAATGATAGGTCTGAGAGAAAATCTTTCATTTGCGAAGAAAGGCACCTCTTGTCAAGTGCAGTGTCCCAGCTGGCACGCAAGCGGCTTTATAAAAGAGAATACAGGGAAAAAAAATTCAGYGAGAGGATTAAGGAAGCAAAAATCCTGTCATAAGTGGCATGCAGCTATGTCATGTTTTACAGTACTCTCCAGAAAAATTAAGAGACCAAGGCACGCTTCTGATAAGAGGCAACAGGGCTTGGGAACACTGGGTTAAGGTCTCATATTCTTGCTTGTGGACAGTTTCTCCAAAACTGATCTTTTTTTTTTTTTTTTAATATGGACTAGACGCTGTAAAGTATTCTCCATGTGGTAAAGATGTATTGACAACACTGTACAAAACAAAATTATTGTCTGCTCCTGATGGATATAAAATGTCAAAGAGCATACTTCATTAAAAAACTTGAACTGTCTGGGAATGGGAGCTGAAAGTGTACTCCCCATGACAACTAATATCCATGCATTAATGAGCTGTCTGCATATTCTGGATTACCCTACTAATCATGATGTTCTGTGAATGATGAATACAGATATTATACGAGCAGCAGCTTCGTAGCGTTTTCAAGTCTTGGGATGGCGGATTTTATTTATGCTGTGCATTTTTTCTCTGCAGCATCCCTGCCTTTGAAAAAGTGAGCGGGCAGGTGTTCCAGTGAAAATGTGAAAACTCTGCTGATGAGCATTAAGTGTCCTTATTTCCAGGTGCCAGCAAGGAAACACTTAAAAGAGACAGTCTTACACTAGGGAGTAGCTTATCATCAGGTTCGTTTTCTCTTCTTCCAGGTATATGGATTTACATAGAAAATGCTGGATGACTCCTTTGTTTCTAGGATCTGTATATCCATAGATCAGACAAATCTGCGACTGCTAAGGCCTTTCTGGACACGGGCTGATGGAATCGGATACCTGGTAGAAATCAGTGTAACATCATTGCATCAATTTATGCATCCAGTCTTGTAGATTTATCATTAATCTCTTCCTCCAAGTTAAATTTTTACTTCCTATTTGTCAAAGCTACTTACAGTCTTCCCTCAGCATAAGCAGTGATCTAACATGTTCATGAAAGTGGACTCTTGTGCCTGAACAGCCTCAGTCTGTATAGAGGGATGTCATGGACTGGGGCCAATGGCTATGAGCCATGCCTTCTCATTTATTTGCTTAGCACTCTGCATAATGTTTGGGACCCTTGGGGTTTTGCCATGGAAGAGTAATAATAAACAAAGGAAAATATTGCAGAAATGAAGTGCTCTGGAATGGGTAAGTTCTTCCTTTTTACACAAGTGAAGAGAAACACTGCTCGCCTGCTTGGTTTTTAACCGGTGATTGACTGAGGGCAACTCTCTAGATAAATACGATGCTCAGAAATCTTGTATTGGCGATACATATATAAGCAGAAGAGGCTGAAGTGGATCCAGCTAATAAAGCTATGTGTTTGTGGTTTTGCTTTTTCTTCCATTTAGTTGCGGGATTTTGTCTCACTTTATTCTTTTGTGATTTGTTCTTCTCTAGCCACGAGTTTTGGAGATTGGGAAGTTTTAACATGATGAGGACTCTAGGGAAATAAGCAGTAGAATTGCTTATGCCATTTCTGTTGAGACTGCTTCTGTGTTTTTACTCTAATCCTAGCGTTTTGGTCACATGAATAGAGATTACGTGAAAGAATACAAAAGATGTTAAGCTACAGATTTCTTTCCTCTTGTGAGCACAGACTGGCAGCCCTGGCAGCACCTTGGCTGTAAATCTTTCAGCTGTAGGAGATCAGGAGAGGTTAAAGCAGGTTTCTTTTGAGTGATCTAGGCAGGTCTTCTTTTCAGATTTCAGTCTGATCACTCAGGTTAACAGGAAAGAATTAGCAGCAGCGAAGGGAGCAATCTGCAGGGGGGCTTTAGCAGATGCAGTCCTGCATCTAGTGCACTATGCAACACCTATCAGCAGTATTCAGTAAAAACATATTGGAGGACAAAGACTCAAGCACGCGTTTACTGAAAAGGGCATGTGAAATAATACGGTGCTGGAAGAAAGACCCCAGAGACTGCCTACACTGTGCCTACTTGTCAGCATGATCATACAGCTAAAGGAAAGGAGCAGGCCTGCTTTCCACCTGTGGCTCGGTCAGCAGCAAAGCTAACAAGGCCTTTCTGTCACATTGAAATTAATGGCCATTTTGCAGTTTTACCTGAATGAGAAGCAGATGTCTCACAGAAGGAACTTGTGCAGCAACATGTAATATGTCCCCGAACATGAGGTACAAAAATAGTAGCCAAATACAAAACCACTATGGGATTCCTTCTTTCCTTCAAAGTAAAAAAAGCTTCCTCTGTAACTGCATCTTTACAATTCTTGATTTCTAATGTGAGCCCATTTTCGATGCTAAAAAATGAGTAGAGCTCAAATTTTGTCAACAGTAAAATCAGCTTACTCTTGAGGCTGATATGCTCTGGCTCTTTCCAAAGGAAGATATATTGAAGGGTGAAAGACTTCTGCAGTGGAATGTGTCCAGAACACAGCTCTTATCTTGTCCACACTTTCAAAGCTGTCCAGAGACTGAAATGAATGGAAAAACCACACCAGAAATGAAGGAGGGGGGAAAAAAACCCAACAAAACAAAACAAAAACCAGGACAGTAGAAAATAACCAGTCATGAGAATTTTATAGGACAAGGCGGAGAGAGAAAAAGATGCATAATGTGTTATTGGCCGCTAACAAAGCTAAGGGTAATAATAAAAACCTGTTTAATGGAACAGGTGTAAAAACCACAAGGGAAAAGCAGGTCCACTGATAAACGAGGGGGATAACCAAATTAACAAGAACTTTATAATGGCAGGATTAATGAACTGTTATTTTGTGTTAGTCACCCAGAAGAGAAAAAAAAAAAAGGTGAAGAGGTATGAGCAATTATGCATTAGTGAAGACCTGGATAGCAGGGTAGAAATAGTTCACTGAAGTAATGGAACAATATTGTGGAGTATTTAGGAGATGTTAGCTAAGTGACAGTAACCTGTGCTGAAACCTACATCTCATTCACCCTTCAAAGTCAAAGCGTTCAGGAAAGTTAGGAAAACTTGCTGCAATGATGGCCTGATTCAACGGCTGATGGAGATAACACTGCCCACTAAGAGTGGGACACTCTGTCATTGACTTTGTTGTTTTTGGATCAGGAGCTGAACGATGAGCGAGTTGTGGGGGTGCTCAGTCCTGCAAGGTGGGGAGATGTCTGGACCCTGTCCAACAACAAAGTAGGTGATACATTTTAAATAAAAATGTTGCTGTTCTAACTGCCACAGGACTCTTAATTTACTTATAGTTAAGCATGTGCTTAGCTGAACTAGGGCCATATTGCTCTGCAGTTTTCAGGACTGACCCCATCCAAATCTGACATTTCCCTCTTCCAAGCTTTGTAGTCCAAAACTGTCGGTAGCTGATACAGGGGACCTGAAGTGTTCTGCAACATGTCTTTCMCGAAGGAGTGAACTAAATCCATAAATACATTGTTTCAAAAAAGGAATTCAAATGAAGGCTAGCTGTTTTAAGAGTTTATTCAATTTCTTTTTTCTGTTTCTATAGTAGGAAGCCATCAGCTTTTGATCGAAGTAAAGTGTAGTTAAAAGAAAGTGAAAGGTAATCAGTTCTTGTAGTAAAACTATGCAGAAGCACCGTAGTTCTTGGCACACGTTATAACTGAACACTGAAACTGCTGTTTCTGTGGACATAGACTTATACTTGCATTAAAATAAGAAATATACTGATGCTGTTTTTACTGATTTTTGCACAGAAGGATTTCTGTGTTCAAATTACAAATGAATGAAAGAGACAAGAGTGGGAACTACAAGACTGCTCTCTAGCTCAATACTTACTTTATATGTGGCACTGACAATCAGAATAGCAATTGCTAATTAGGAAGGGGACAATTCCCTAGCTAGGAACACATTTCTATTCAAATTCATGTATTTCCCCATTTAAAAAGGAYTGTCAAATTATTAGTCTTTTGATGTTTCAGTTAGCGACCATATTTCCTAAGCATCTCAACATTCAAATTTAAAAGATTTTTATGCACTGTCTAGAAAATGATTTGTATAAATAGTTTCTTTTTTATAAGCTGTATTAAAAAAAGGCAGACAGACATTCTGCTAATCTAATCTAATCCAATTGTGCGTTTACAGAGTAGAAACCTGAACATAGGCTCCTAGCAAGGTAAGGCTGCTGGAACTGGAGGGTGTTTTGCCTATGGATTTTGTATTTTCCCAAAACATGGGTTTTTCTAGTAGTACAGCTGTTTTTGTGTTTTTAGTTGTTTCTGGTGCACAATATGGAGAAATTTCCTCTGGAACTGATGCTGCAGTTAGCTAAGAACATTTTGATGGGTGCTCTGCTGCTCCCAGCTCTGCTGGCCAGCAGTTGGCAGGTCCCTTCTGCTACCATCCTCTTGGTCAGATGGGAGCTGGAGACAAATTCCATTTTCTCCAACAGATCTCCTCTAGCAGTCGTCCTGTTCTATATAATTTTCTACTCCACACATTTACCTGGAACACCTTGGACCATCTAAGTCTTCCACTAGACTCGGAGGAATATTTTAGTCCATGCTTACTGTGCTCAGAAAGAAACCCACACCCAAGATCCCTGTTCCTGAGGCAGTCACACTGAAATGCAGGAAAATTCAAGCAGTTGCACCAAAAGCCAGTATAGTTTGCAAGGGGGGGGGGGGTGAGCAATAGGGCCCTTGTGGAAACAGATTTCATCCTGCACAAAGTCTCAAGTTAGGTTAATGTCAGCTTCATAAGAATTATGAGATTGCTGGTGATTGGTCAAGTGGATAAATTACCCAGTTTCGTATATGAGCCTTTTTGAAAATGATCCAATGATTTCATTCTTCTATTTGTATGTGTTAAGAATGTCACAGAACACAAAGTAGTTCCTTATCAGTCTAAGAGAAATGGGCTCATTTAAGTCCCTAGCATTTCAAATGRATGACTGCTCTTCAAAGGAACCTGTTCATCTAGGAGCTATTCCTTGCTGCCCAACATGACTTTTATTTTTCAGTCTCCTGATAAAATGATTGTATAGTTTCTCTGTATGAAATACTAATTCATTTTAACTGACCTGGTTGCTTTTTTGTCAGAAGCACTGTCAAAGAACCTCAGAAATTGCTTCTCTTACTAGAGTGGAAAAAAGAGCTTTCAGTGACACATGCCATCATTCTCATCTGATCTGAAAGAAAAGTGTCACTAGACACTTTCAGAACAAGATTTTAAAGCGCAAGACTTATGCATTAGTCTCTTTTCAGTAGCGTTTGTAACCCACTGGCCTAAATTTCTAAGGTTACTTTTATATAGGTATCTCTGTATATTACCTATTGAAATGCAATATAATTTATTTCAACTTTCTTATCCCCATCCCCCACCCAAAGACCTTTGTAATTTCCCTTGTAAGCCTTGTTTGATGGTACTGTGCTGTTAAACATATTAACAGATATCATGAGTCTGGAGTACAGGAGAGATGGGCGGTACAGCAGTAGGAATGAGACAGATGTATTGCATGCATTCATAAAGGAGCTATTCATTAAAACCATGATGACTTTCTGCCCATGATACAGAACATGCGATAAAGTTTGTTTTAACATGGGTTCAGAAGATGAAAGCTTAAGTTTTACTGAAGTGAGTTTCTAATATCTGATTTCTAAATCAAGATTTTCAAAAGTTCGATGGACACATCTRCTAGAACTCCCATCAGTGCTTTTGGAAGCACCTCCATCCACACTTTAGTGGCCTGATTTTACAATATTTCATCCCTCTGCTTTGCAATACATAAAATCAACACCAGTTTTTCCATTTCTACTTGAAAGGAGAAATATTCCCATTACAGAAAAGGGCAATATGCACTATGTATCCAGTTTTCCACCTCACCCATGATAATTCTTATTTGGATAACTTTTGATAAACTTGGTTGGGTATTACACCATTCCTGAATATTTTGAAGGAGTCTTAAAGGCAACAGAGCAGAGAATATGAAGGCAAGTCCCCTGCAGAGAGACACCAACAAGATGGCATACGTAAAGTGGTCACCTAAAGACTGTATTGATCATGGAAGATCACCATAATAATAGGCAAAAGAATGTCAATAGTGGTTAAATACAAAGAATGATTGATAGAAAGGAGATGGGGCTTATATTACATAAACATATAAATTGAGAGATTTGGAAATAATACATTTGGAGGTTAATACTTGCAGAAGAGTGGTACCAAGCCTTTCCAAATGCACATAAGAACAGTCATATTGTGATTCTTCAGCATGTGATTTTTCCAGCCTCCAGGGAAGAAGCAAGATAGAAAGCATGGCTGTGATAACAAAATAATAAAAATAACCCAGTGAAGCAGTGAAATGAAGTTACAGGCAAAGATGAGATCACACATTCTGTTTACAGGTCTTGCATAACAGTCGGGGATGAGCGCATAATACAAGATCTGTTCTGCTGCACTCTTGCTGCAAGTCTGAACTAGACCTGGCAAAAGGATGAAAATATTATTTGGCAAAAGCTTTAGGGAATTCAAAATCTGTCTTGGCTTCAATATGAGCTACAATAAAACCTGATAATTTTGAAATTCCTGTGAAAGAAATAGTCTGAAAAGAAAATCATTTTACTTGGAAGCTCTCTTTCTGAACAAAGAAAACATTTCATTCTAAAAACATTGTAAGATATAATAATAAAGAACTGGAAATTGAAACAAAAATTGTCAAGATAACTAATTTATTACAAAAAAATGTCAAAATGACAGGAGCTTTAATCTTAATCTTTTTAGAGTCAGTATTGGAGAACATGAGAATTCAAGAGATTTGGAAAAGGGAGAGAACAGCTGTGCTCTAGAGGAGAAAGGTACCAAGAGAAATAAGATGATTAGTGCATTTTTGACCATTTCAGTTGAGGCAGACACTGCTTAGTAGACTAGGACTGCAGAATCAGAAATATTACTAGATGAGTTCTATTTTGTCCTTCTAACCACCAACCAGTCTTTCCCCCACACCCGGCTTAACGTTCACGGTGGCCTGCTTTCCCCTACCTTTTCTCATTAACAAGATCTTCAGTTCATGCCTGTGTCTCTCACTTAGTATAGCTGCTGTCATCAATAATATATTCTCTTTGATTCCCTTCCTCACTTTCTTCCCTCCATGGCCTCCCAGAAAATATCAGGAAATTTGCATTTCTATCTTAACAGTGCACAGCACAGGAACAAAGATACCGCCAGACACACAACCAGGAACGGCATCACAAGCAAGTCTTATTGACATATACGCAGGCATGCCATACCTAGTTCTTTTGGCAAAGTGCTTTTCCTGAAGCAAGTGGAGACTTCTCTTGTGATTTTCACCATTCATTTAGGATTTTCAAGGCAACCTCTGTGTACTTTCAGCAAAGTGAGAAAAACAGTATTTTTCTACTCCTCCCTTCTCCCATCCCTCCAGTAGAGGAATTTACAAGGAAATACTTTTTTAAATTAGGCATTTAGATACTATGGTCAATTTGTACATAAACACAGACAGATACAAAGTGCAGGATATGTTAACATATCTGTACAATACGTGTTATTATACACTATTTACATCAAAACTGGTTTCAGACATTTGTTACTTAGAAAGCTAGTGCTCAGTCTCTTTTGGATTCCTTAATTTCTCAGAAGGAAACAGGTGTTTTTGTAACTGACATTACTCCTTAGATTATTCACTAAAATAACAGACTTTGTTTCTCCAACATTTGTTGATGAATTTTAAAATAAAGATGACTAGAACTGTGCCATTGTATTCCTCAGGCTCATTAATACAATGGGTTACTTGTCAGCAGAAAGGAGCACTGAGTCACAAATGGTGTGACAATAGGGAAATCACATCAGCTTATAATGAGGGGTTTAAGTCTAAGGTGTGACTATCTGCCATTTAGAAAGATTTTACAGCAGCTGCAAATCAAATTAAAAATATAACCTCATAAGGTTACAAAAAACAAGTGTGTGATTAACATAGCCCAGAGTTCATCTGCAGGTGGCCAGTATTCAAAAGGTAAAATTCTAGCTCAAATGCTGTAGACAAACACAGCTGAGTTCAGTGCGAGGAGTAAAAAGTAATTACATCAATGCAGCTAGACCCCTAAAAGATGGTAAAAAGGACTTCCTTTCTGATCACAAACAATTAGTAGCTGGCTTATGTCCCACGGCGTCTTTGCTTACATTTTATCCTGATGAGTGTAACTAGCATTATTATTTACGTAGGGCCCAATTCAAGACAGTGCTTGATCTTATCAGCAGGAATTTTAACCCCAACGTACAGCTGAGGCAAATCAATTAGTAGATTAAGTAATGATTAGCTCTTTGCAGCCACAATTCAAGAAAGTGTTTGTATTGGCAAAGAGCACTTACTTGCATATGTTCTGGAGATACTTCATCCAAAATTACTGGCTGGCATTCCTCTGGGAAGGGTGAAGGAGTAGGGATAGTGTCTGCTGAATGGAGTGGCCTCCCAGCGGACGCTGCAGATTCTTGGGAACAGCTGAAGTAGAAATTGGGTAAAACTACACTGGCCAGACCAGCTAGTGGCACAATATGACCTTCTTTTGGCTTGCCCGTTGCTTGCCCTGCAAAGTCCAACTGGGCCACATTGACAAATTTCTCTGTTTTAAGAAACTGTAGTTCAGACCACACAGTTTACCACTACACCATTCTCTTGCTCATTATTTGCAGGTGTTTCAGCAGTGCAAAGAAACCACCAAGAAAATAAAGTTATGTACTTGCACTTTAAACACGTAGTGTACTTGTTGGTCTCAACAGGAAACGTGATGGGACGTAAATGAGAAATGCAAATGAAGCCACCCATTATACAAAAATCTCACAATATGTTTTTTGTTGAAAGACTGTTTGGTCAAAGTTTAATTTCTCCTTCTGTGTGTCAGTAGCTTCTGGAGCGTGGCATCTGTCTGCAATAGTTTCAAGAATTATCCCTGCTTTAATAGCTGTGCCTTCTCAGCTTTCCTACAGGAAAACTTACTTTCCTTGTATTTCTTATTTTCCCCTTGAAATTGTAATCCTTTGTATCCACTCTGAAGTTTGTTTCCATTTACTGTATGGTTACCTTTTCCTGACCGTTTGCATCTAGATGAAACACTACTGAAGAACTCTACTTGTTAAATGTTTATGCTTTCTCACTAAACTTTATGTCCTCTATTTCCAAATCTGTTGTTACTAAAAAGAAAATTTATGCAGACTTTTAAAGTCCTTAATTTTGACCTTGAAAAATTCTTAGACTTATGTTTTAAGACTTTCCTTTGAGGTACTATTTCAATTTTTGTTTGTGTAAGGAAGAATCAAAATGAATGCAAGTTTTAAGGGAAAGTTTTACCAAATCAYGTCTCACTACATTAGCCTTCTTATATACCTCTGTTGTACTATTTCTAGTCTTTCATCTGCTTTATGGTGATCTGAACACTCAAGATTATTTCAGAGAAAGCTGGAGCAGTTCAGACAGTTGCTGCCTAACTACTTCATTGTAACATCCCAACTAAGCAGCTTTTCTGGACCGTATGAAAGCTTTGAGTCCACTTAGGGAGAAGTTAGCCAGGTTATTCTGAAATGCCTTCAGTGGTGATTTAAATTAATTTGGCTGATTGCCTTGAATCAGGTTTAAAGCTCTCCACGAGCCTGTCAAGACATGCTGCCTGGAGGGGCATGTGCCTCCAGGAAGGCTGGTTGCACAGACTGGGAAACAAAACTTCTGTTTGGCTACACTGACACAGGAAGACAAATAAAATTACCTTCACAAAACCATCAATGTTTCCTTTCAAAGGCCCACACTGAAATGAAAGACTAGAAATAGTACAGAGCCATTTTTATTCCTTTTACCATCAAGGACTGTCTACTCTATATGTTGTCAGAGGCCAGGTTTAATATACAGTGTTTGAAAGTTTTCATCAGGTTATTTTTTTTTAAATGCACACCAAAGAACAGTACAGTTGTGTCTAGGTCAAAGACATATCCCTTAATGTACAAGCCCATACAAGAGACTGAGGCATATACGCAGGTCAGTAATGCAATATTTAGCCACATGATGACTAATTTAGAGCTGCCTGTTGGTTCTACCTTCTTCCATGAAAGTACTCTGAAAGTATCTTTTTATTTTCCCTTTTAGACTCTTACGAAATTCATAGGAATGTATTTCCAATTGCATCATCATGGTGAACTTGCACACAAAATCTAGAAAAAAAGATGCTAACTGCAGATAAAAGTGATTAGAAGACCAGACCCTTAACAGCGGCAAAGACCAAAATCTTACTGATATGATTTGGTGGTGTCACTACTTAGGCTTTAAGAGTAGACTAGTCTCACACATCTTGTTAAACGGTCATTTCCAGAGCCTGATGATGGGGAGGCACAGGAGTCTAACGGTGATCCATGGGAACAGGAGCCAGACACAAGGTACCCAATGGCTAGTTTCCTACTGATACCCTGCTTGAGTTTGGACAAGTTACCTTAGCCCTCTTCCCCTGCTCTGTCTCTGTCTCTCCCGTTTAAAGAGTAAGCTCTTCAGGTGAAGAGCTACCTTYCAGTATGCGTTTCCATCGTACTTTTCTCCACAGACTTTCTCTGGGCTGGTGCCTTCAGTGCTACTGGGGTACAAACAGAAAGTTGTATTTATGAGGGTCTGAAGCACTTGACATGCATTCCTTATAGCTGACGTTGCCTGGAGGCAGGTCAGATATCAAAGTACACACACCGAAGCATTACTTCTTGCAGACACAATACTACTTATGCCTTACAGAAAAAATACAGTATGCAGGTTAAAGTTCCTCATTGATAAGAAACACCCCCCCCCACAAGTCAGCTGAGCTTGATGGCTGAAGTGTTGTGACATTGTATATTTGTTCATCTGTTTACATGACCTGATCATAATCCTTAACTCCAAAATACAGTATGTTATCTTAGCTTTTTGTACAAGACTTGAGTAGTACATAGTGTTCTGTGCTCTGCAAAAGGCTAACTTCCCCTTTAAGTTATTGATACAAGCACCTGTATATTCTTATCACCTTGAAAATGGCTGAAGGTGCACAGAAGCTTTGGCACACCTTCCCATATCCTTGCGGCATTTCACAGCAAATGTTCTTGACACAGAAAGAGCCAAAGTCACATGCTGTAGTTGGTTAAAGGATACAGCAAGGTGTGCCAAATACTCTTAGAGCAAACCATCCCAGTGCAAACAGCTCCTTTAATGCATATAGTACTCTATGAGACCCTTGTAGAGGTGTTACAGTGGGTGAAGGGCCTTGTACAAAGCCCTGCAGAGAAGCAAATTTCTCTTGAAAAAAAGCCTGATTCAGTCCCCTAGAGGCAGAATTTGGCCTGGAATCAAAAATACAACAGCACAAATTGATGCCTCGCCTACCTGCCAAGATGAATTTTACCTGCTGTTAACAATATAGAACCAATGTCACCTGCACTTTATTTTCTGCCAAAATTATCAATCCAGCATTGATATTTCTTGGTGATATAAAAAGTGTGAAGACTTGAAAGTGATTTTTCTGTCTCAAGCTGAATTTACGGCACTGGCACAGAAAAGTAAAACTTAAACAACATTTTCTTCCCTATGCAAAACCCAAATTCCACTGAATTGCTAGCATTTTCCTCCTCCGCTTCYGAGAAGCAATGGGACCTACCTCCCATGCCATTTATTTGTGTAGAGGTTCTGCATCTCCATCAGACCTCCAGCTCTCCTTTGCTTCAGTCAAGTCCCCTGAAGCCACAGTTGGGGGACAATAGAGGAATCTCTTCCGAGCTGAATTATGTTCTCCATAGGATTTTCAAAAGGACAATGGGAAGAGATCCCTCTGAGAGCCTGTGTCCAAAAACTCACATGTGCACTCTACCAAGGGATAGCCCTGCATGGCTTTTGAAAGACTAGCATCATGCCAAAGCAGGAACAGAGCCTTGCAAGGAGAGATTTCTGCTTTCAGGGTTGGTGGCCATCATCCTGGCCAAGAGAGCAAGAATTTGGTTAGAACTACAAACAAGAGCTATTGCAGGCTGAGCTGACGTTCCCTTGGCAATATTGCAAGATTCCTCTCTTCGCTGAGTATCAGTCAAAAAAAAAAAATCTGTCAGATACATTCAGCAATGGATTACCCACAGGACTAAACACTTTGGACCTTACCCTGAAAACCAGTGAAAGAAGATAATTATGTGGCACTCAGTTATTTCAGATGCATTTTTTGCTAAGAAAATGTTTTATTGTTAATACACATACTGATGATTCCAGAAAAATCTCAGTTAGGATATTGATTAAAGTATGACAGTGTTGTAAAAATAATTCATTTTAAACTATGCAATGTAGAATTAACATGGAAATTTCAAAGTATCATGAGGTGCTTTAAAAAAAATGTTTCAATCACCCATCAGATTGCTCAAATGCTCTCTATTCTGATTTAACATAAACAAGCTTGCCCTGTCCTTACTGATGCTGCAAAGACTACCAACAAGGTGTTAATGAGGATTTTCTTAGTTTTTTCAGTGAGCAGGGGGGACATGCCTCTTCACAAAAAGCTTGACTAATCTGACAAGGTCACTTCTATATAAGCCGTGAAACATCTGTCAGCCTGTAATGACTTCTTCAGATCAATAATGACATGGCCAGATTTGAAACCAGCAACCTAGAGGCAAAAGGTTTTGTACCCTATTACTAATCTCCCGAGCCTTCCAGTCCCCTCTGAGGTGCTGCTTTTTAATGAATACATTCTACATTCAAAATGACAAATGGCTTCAATTAAAAAAAGATCTTTGGGAAAACATTCCTGTTGTTTAGTGAACAACTCTACAGTGTTACTCATTCTTTTAGGCCATTGGAGTTAATATGTCAGTTCTGTAAATTAAATGTTTCTGTGTGAATCATGAAGAAAGATGCCTAAGAGCCACATTGCCTTGGGACGTGAGCAGTTCCTTTTGCACTAACAAATAAATGAAAACTATGTGGTGGTTAGGGCTGGGAGATGTGCCTTAGAGAGCATCACTGATATTTATAGAATTGAAGCCCTACTTTAATTGTTACAGATGTCACTTATAAAAACCAGCAAGTAAACATTGCAATGTGGAGGGAACCGGGTGAATTCAGTCACCATGAGAGAACCCACTGTTTCTCTCACTACTGCGGAGCTATAGAACTGAGATAAGAAAAGCCACCTGCTGTAAAATTGAGCTTTAAGAAATTTTACTTTTCTTCTTCATCCCAGACAATTTTTCCTACTGTTACTGGTGCTATGGAACACAGGCTCAGTCTTTCAAGTCTGGCCACTGGCAACAGATGGAAAACTAATGCAGAGGTCCGAGTACACAACGACTTTATGAGCTCCACAGCTTGTCTGACTGCTTTTTCTATGGTGTGTTTTTCAAAGTTAAGCCTTTCATCTAGATATTCAGGGTCCGATCCTGAAGATCAAGCCTGATTTCAAATGAAAACTGTGCAGATCATATTGCTGGTCAAATCTTCCCCCAATATTATCTCCGTAGCTAGACTTTAGATGTACCTCATAGTTGTACACTGCAAGCAGTCCTGAGTTAATCTGAGTCTAGGAGTAGCAACTTCAGAAGGTGAACAGAAAGGAAGAGAAACTATCCTAAAAATTAAAAATCCTTAATTTTAAGCGCAGAATTGTAGGGCAACAGTAAAAAGCAAGAAGCAAAATTTACCGGCTCATATAACTCAGAGGTTAATGCTTTGCCAGTTAAGCATTCAAGTGAGCTGAACAGAGACCAAAGCAGACAGGCTCTGCAGCAACACTGAAGCTGTTGGACCTGAACTCTTCACTGCCAAGTTATGCAGCATTTGCACCCATCCTGCAGCCTGAAGATCCTCACAGSTAGTCAGGATGTGATCAGCTCTCCTGGTATGACTTAGAGCAGCCTCACTAATTTATATCCCACTGTTGTCTCACAGCTGGAGGCCACTGGAGAAGCCAACATATCACCCAACTTCCCTGAGCTCTGTTGTGCAGAGATGTCCTCTTCATGCTACAAATGCCCTGAGCTTGCTGTATCAGAAGTCACCATTTGAACCTTTGATGGTTTGTGCCTATTGCCTGTGCATTAAATTCTACCTGTGTCAAACTTTGTCAGAGGCACACTGAATATAAAGTGTTACCATCCGAGCTGTTCCAAAATGGTTGCTAACTTCTACTGGTGTAAACAAGACAAAAAACAAGGTTGTAGGAAGTTAGATCAAAAGTTTTAAAGAAGCTAGAAGCTGACCCAGAGGGTTATGTTGTCTGTAAAAAGAGGACTTAGAAAAGAAATCACATCATAGCTTTGGAACTTCTTCTATTCATGATGTTGCTATGAAATAAAAGCTTTCTCCTCTTCACTCCAAATTGTCAGTAGAGTTTTCTATGGTTTGACTTTGCTAAAAGGTCATCCAGGTCATTAGGCCCAACATTGTCCATCTGCCTCTCCCTTCTCAAGTTCAGGGATTGTCAACCATATTCCTCTCAACTCTTTGAAAAGCCTTCAAAGATGGTATCTATGGAGTTCAATTTACACCAGAGAATTTTTTTTTTTTTAACCTAATGAGCTCCAGCAGAAACACAAGTTGGTTGTTTCATTAGGAAATACTAAAAGGACTTAAAGATGATTCTGGCTGTCAGCTGAATATGAGAAAGGCCCTACACGGCTGAGCTGCTGCTGTTCTGCCTCTCTTGTGTGCTCATTTATGTCGGAGCCCAGAATATAAAACTGCATTAGCAGTTCAAAGGAGATCCTGATAAACTGGAACCCTTTATATCTTCCCACTTAAACAGTCTGAATTCAAGAAAATGAATATCTGCAGGTCTTGTTCGTTAGCAGTGATGCCACTGTTAGAGAGATTGTATGAGGGGGACTGCATTTGTGCAAGTTAATGTCTAAGATGACAAAGGTAAATGCTACAACACCATACATACAATGCTCAGGCAGTATTATACAGTTTTCATAAACATGAAATTACCTACCTCAACTTTTACAAGAAAAGCTGTAGCCATCATATATCTAACAGCAAAAGTCCTGTTAGTTTTAAATAGTGAGCTAATCATAAAAGCCCAGGAATCTAAATAGTCCCATCTTAACTGTCATGCTCTGCAGCTTCCAGCTGTGACAGTCATATCCACAATATAGTTAACCATTAACAATTTAAGATGCAATACAACCAGAGAATAGCTCAGGTCTTGTTTGTTTTTTTGCTAAGTGCCTACCAGATTTGAGCATACCGTTACTCTGATGTTCCTTGTATATACGCACAAATTTTATTTCGTAAATATACACAGAATGATTCTTACTATACCTTTAACTGAATCCAGGATATTCAACTTGCTAATCACATCACTCTGCACGTACAAGAACAAATAAGAGAATCAGAAGTCCATCCAGCAATGTGGTGTGTCATTCAGTGCTACAGCAGCAGTTTAGTCTACTACCCAAAGCATCACAGTAGGCAGATATAAACCTCAGCCCAAGGAGCTTTTCAGCTCTGACACTGAAAACTGGAGCCCAAAATCCACATTAGCAAGATTCTTGTGCTGTAATTTATTTTAACTTTGTTATGAATTTGACTTCTATGATGCTTCTCTTCTGCTGTATGATATGCTGAGGAGTCTGATCAGATTTACAGTTCACTGGTACGTGCTGCAAGTACCTACCATCATGATAAGCAGAGGAATGAATGGAAGGGAAAATTGTCTATCAACACTCAGAGGCAAAGTTCTCAAGAACAGCAATCATGTAAGTCATACAACAGCTACATTTTGCAAGTTTAAGTCTGAGCGCATTTCCCCATCAGCTCTAGTAAGTTGCATTATACTTGGGTGTACCCATCAGTATATTAATGTTACTCTTAAACGTGTGATAGAAAAAAAATATCAGCAGAGTTTAATAGTATGAGAAATGAACACCAGCAATAAGATGGGAACTTAGTGGTAAAAACATTCATTTTCATTTGGAAGCAACAATACACAGTAATCTCAACCCTAATTCAGAGATGATATCAGGAGCATCCAGATGGCTTTAACCTGAAGAAAAACCAGGTATCACTACAGCTACTTACACAGCAGTCCAAACTGACAAGAGGCCATTTGAAGGCTTAAGGTAACTTAGGGATTTTCTTGATGCTTACACCAATATTGTCATGGCTTCAATTTAGTTGGCTACAATTTTTTACACTTCTTTAAAGATGATAATCAAGCTCTAAAGCCTAACCTAAATGCAAAAAGCCATTATATACCTTAGACAAATCAATAGACTTGTGCTAACCACAGTCCTGTAGTTTTGTTTTATGTATCAGCTAATTGGTATGATCAGAGGAATACTAACAGAAAAAAGTCGCCTTATTAGGCAGCTTGTCTAACTCCCTAGATGCATTCTCAGCGTTAGGATCCAAGGGGTTAATACTTTTGGAAATGGCATTTTGCTCTTGTGAATRTCAGTTACCTTAGCAAGGGAAGCATGACAAACTCTGTCCTGGCTCACACATCACACCAACGCTAACCAAGCACTACTTGCAGGGCACTCATCTAGCACAACTCTGTACTTCAGCTGCACCTTAACACCTGGAATCAGGATTATTGGCAACAGCTCCTGATTTGATTGTATCATCCAAGGGTGGCACCATCTCCTTCCACGTCTGTCAGCACTTAACATACAATAATGCTTAATTGCAATTAGTAACAATCACTATGCCTATGCCAAAAAACACAGCTTGATTTCACATTCCTGGCTGAAGTACTAGCACTGTACTAGGTTTTATCAACTGCATATTGGTGTTGTGCTACTCCCTCCCAAAATCAGGGCAGCTTTTCCCTGCTCTGGGCCAAATCAGCTGGAGGATCCTCCGGGTCCATGGGATCTCTCACATGGTGAACAGCTTTTGCATCAATTTTTCCATAGCCTCTCCCTGCCTCTAAGTCTGCCCAGGTGACCGAAGGAAGAAATAGGTGGTCAGCACATGTTTTCTGTAACCTAGGTATTCTCAGTAGCTGGCTGGCCCTTTGGAGAAGCTACCACCTGGCATTTGCTCTATTTTGCACTGTCCCGGCACAAGTGTGAGGTTACAGGAAGAGAGAATAAAAAGGCCTAAATCTTATACACCCTTCCTCTCCTGCAGTGTTTGCACTATGAAGCTGCACCTCAGTTTCTTGCCAGCTGTGTGGCAGCCCGCTGAAGGGGCACAGGCGGCTTTGGAAGAGCCCTCCTGTATCACTCCTTCAGACTGTTACAGGTATAAGTCGGCTGATGGGAAAGGAAGCAGAGACTTCAGCCCAGTTTTCAAAGGACAGGTATCAGCATCATGCCATTACCATAACTAGCACTGAGTATTTTTGACATCTTACAAAAGGAAAAGCAGCCGGGGGGTCCAGTGTAGAATTTAGGGTGCATCCTGTGCAATGGCTTGTATATTGAAATCAAGTTGTGTCAAAGGAAATTAGTTCAGACAGCTGACACAGTACAATCATACTGCTGAAAAAGCAGAGGTAATCAGCATGGGAAAAGCAGGATAATATTCCAACTATCATGCATCCGGTACTGTAGACCAAGCAGTCTGTAGGTGGCATGAACAGCGCAAATAACCCACAACTGAAACACCCAAGAATTAAAAGAGTAGCTGCTATTGCATAATTAAAGCTTCCCTTCTCTCCCCTGTTCTGCCTAGGAAGTGTCTTGGGAAAGATCAAGAGATATAACTGTGGTGGGAAATACAGCTGCAGAGGTAAGCAGGGACATCACCAGCCTCAAAGAAACAGAAAAATAAAAGGTGAGAAGAACAAAGAAGTTGTGAACAGTTTGGACTTAAAGGTGCAGAAGCCGCCTGACCCTCTACAGTTTCCCATCGCCAGCTTCGGGACTCCCGGGGTGTCTGGCTGATGGACTGGTGAGAACTTGGTAACAGGGGCTACACATGTTGCTGCTCAGTTTTGCACAGTAACATACATATTCAGTAATGTTTGCCTATTAAAGAGCAGATTTTGCTTAGGTTGTGACTGCTCAACTGATTGCTACCCAGATTTGTCACAGTGCATGAGCTAAATATACACCAAGACAAACTAAATCTGTGGAATCAGTAAATGCTGTCTTGTTAGCATCCGCATTGTAACTGCTGCGACAGTTAGGAGAGCACCAGCCCCCAGACCTCTCAATTCACAAATATCAATACATCCGTGTATCAGCAGCTCATTCAAATATGACTAGTTCTACTCAGGATTTCCAGACCGCAGTGGAAAGTAGTCCACGTACAGCCTAATTCTGAATGTCTTACTGTTCAAAATAAACAGAAAACACCAAAATCCATACAGCTGAAGGCTGGACAACTGGAAATAGATTTGAATTGCCTTGAAGCTAGCTGACTGGGCAAGGAGTGCTGCAGTCAACATAAGACGCAGATTTGCTGTTTTTTCTGAAATTTTAGTCAGAGGAGAAGCTGCTGGGAGCATGGAGGTTTCCCTCATTTTATTAAATCACCGTAGTGGAGAGCAGCCTCCCATTTCTATTGCTACTTCTGGCCAGATGTGTAGCTTCTCCATCTGGGCTGCCAGTAACTCTGGAGAAACCCCTCGCCCCCCTGAAGAGGGAGAAGCACTTTGTGACAATTGCCATATGCCTGTTCAAGCATCTCGTGTTGATTGCCCAACATGGTGCCGCTCCCCCTCTCTTTAGCCTTATTGACAGGGTAAAAGAGAAAACTATCGCTTTATCTCTCTGTATCTACAGACTCCTCATTATGGCCCGCAGTGTGGTGCCCTTAAATAGCACCCTTTTTATGTAGGTCTAATTGGCCAATATATAGTAGCTTCTATTGGCTCCTTTTAGTACTCACACAGTACACTGGGCGTGCATGCATATTATTTATCATGTCAAACTCATTTTCTTTTACGCACTATTGTTCCTGCCTTTCTTCTTCTACAGAGTTATTATTCTGTGTGAATTTCCTTTGTAATTAAGTGGCTTGGTTGCAGTTCCAACCTTTAAAATGACAAAGGGAAAACTGAAATAGCTGCCACCTCGGACTGGTTTGCATTCAGCAGAGATGCCTGCCATTTGCTTAGACCAGCAGATGTCAGCCTAAATTGAAAAATGGAAAAGAAATACTGTATCATAATGTTAGCGTCTCACACGCCAGATGGGAGTTTTACACAACATGGCAGGAGCAGTTAGCCAGCAGTGGTTAAAATTCAGTGCTGGAACAAGTACGGTGACACTGCACGCACTGATAGCGTTTTTGGATTATAGAACTTAATTGTATCACAGATCAATGATAGTTTAATTTATGAGGATTGATTTTGTTAATTCAACCAGTTCAAAAGGCACTGTTAAAGCTTCAGTTCATTTAACTGTGTCTGACTTAAGCTTTGCTCGTGCTATCAGAAGATAAATGACTGCGTATAAGCTAACACCATCCCCCTCAACTTGTATATTTATTTCAGCATCTGTCACTTACTGCAAGTTACATTTAAATGCAAAATGTTAGTGGGACAAGATACAATATTAGGCTTTGAATACTTAAGATCCAGTAACAAAAGCATCACATGATCACTTGCACATGCACACTTACTGATCCTGGCATTTTGTTATTGCTGTATCACTCAGCTGAAGCTTCATAGATATTGTTGCATTTACATTGAACGGTACGACAGAACATTCATGAATGGTGTTTCAGAAGAAGATAGAGCGCCCTATTCACACCACGGTTGTGCAGATCACAGCTTACCTTGCTGCCGTTTTGGTGCACTAATCTGACATCCCATACAAGTACACATAACATTAAGTTTCCTGGCTGATGATTTTTCCACAAATCTCCTAGTCCATTGTTTTCTTGAAGGTCCAGAACATAAAGCCATGAAATGAAATTAATCATGAATGAAATTAAAATCTTAATATTTACTTAAAACTAAAAGCCTCCTCTGCATTTCTATCCTTAATTTTTCAGGTAAAAAAATTCTTAAGAGTGAAAATCAGGCAAATAAAATTCCAACCAAARAAAGATTGCTTAAGGTCATGGTTTTTATACAAGTCCAGTGCATTTTTCAGCTCTGACTGGCCAGTTTGGCACAGGTGCTGCTTGGCACCCTATTTACACCCTAAATAAAAAACAATTTCCAGAAACAAGTCAAATCACAGGGAAAGATTAGTTTGGTGGCTTTCAATAGACTGTTTCTCAAGAAAAGCCTTTGTAGGTTCCCCTTAACTTCAAACTGATTCTTGTCTTCCTCTACTTCTTGCTTAACCTGGTAAGATCAGTCAATTTTCTCTCCACTCTTGTGCTGCCTGCGGTAAACCTAAGTACATAGGATGCACCTTGTTGCAGCCTGTGCACTTTATAAAGAGTCCGAGCAGACTTTCATCAGCACATCCAGGCAATCAACACAGGAGTTTTTGCTTCTACTTCAGTCTTTAATCCCAGGGTTATCCTGTATCACTTGCAAAGGAGTTGCAGGAAGGAAGCGTTTGTCTTATGAAACAATAAGAAAAGGAGATGTGTTTTTCTACAGAAAACCAATGAATCGGGAAGCCTTTACCGCATGACAAGCATTATAGCATGAATTGCTAGGAGATGCTGGAAAAGCATAGAAGTTATTTTTCATTAAACAAAGTATCATATCACAGAAGACTAGAAAATGGAAAGCTTTCCTAATATGCATTCCAATTCAACAGCATTGGTCAAAGGGTGGGAAAAAAAATCTTATCCATCACTATTTATTTTGTGTTTGTAATATTAAGGGAAAGTTTTCCTTCCTTCCACCCCTCTCCTGTACTAGCGCCTCAGACTAGCTTTCATTTACATTTTTTGAAATCAATTGAATGGTGCCTGATTTAGGCCATTTGATACTTTAGACACTTTGCTGAGCTCTAAAGAGAACTGCAGAAAAAACTCATTTTGTAGTTGACAGGCATAGCACTGCCAAAAACAAGTTACAAAATTAAGTCAGAGTGAAGAGAGACAGGCAGACAGGGTAAGATTAGCCCATTCTTTCCCTGGAAGTGGGAAATTGCAGGGGAGAAATCTCAGACTATCTGATCCTTTCTGTTTTCCCAGTTTGGATTGAGACACTTGTTTTTCAGAACAGTCTTTGCAGGCCCTATGTTGTTTCATCTTTTTTCAAGTTTAACCTGCAAAGGATATTATTGCCTCGTTCTTTTCTGCCTCCCCCAAGTTTACTTTGTCTCTCCCCATCCTGCTTTGTGTATCACAAGCTATAGTAACCTATCTGTGGAAAAGTAATCAAGCAGTAGCAAGTTGTATTATAGAGTCCTACATATTAGCACAAGGAAGAATTCATCTGGCTTTAAAAAAAATTTTCAGAAAAGTAGGAAGGCATGCTCTGCTCTTCATCAAGAGATTTCAGTTCTTCCCATCATGGCATTAATCTGGCAAACATTTACACAAATGCTTCATTTTGGTCAAACCAGTGCTCTTACTGGGTAAAATAGTACAGCTTAGCTTAAGAACCGCTCAAGTCATATGAAGAATCAGTGATGGATCCTTATTGCCCCTCCCAAAAGGAAGCAAACTAACAGAAAATATAGGAACTACACTAGGGAGCTCAAAGAAAGCTTAGGTTTGCTGGTGAGACTGAATAAAACAAGAGATAAGAGTTACACAGCTACCCTGTGCCTCTATTCCCAACTATAAATGGGGATAATGTAATTCATTACCCCACAGCTTGCAGCGTGATAATTGTTGATTCAAAGTTGCAAATCCCTCAGGTGCTGCAGTAATAGGTAATAGACTACATAGGTATACAGAGTACCTATGGTTACCCGTAACAGCAGGACAAAACTATTGTCTAAGTGTTTCTTCTGTTCTTTGTTCTAGCTTGAGCTCCCGTTAGTCTCATTCCCCATTCCTTCAAAGGACCTGAATCCCAAAGTACGCCTTGAGCCAAGCTTCAGCCTTTTGGAAATCTCCCAGACCGCATGAACGCTAGCAAATGAATCACTGTCTGCAGTGTCTGCTTCCCCTGGTATTCCCTGCTTTTCTTAATCTCACTTTTCCTATATTGCGGCCCCCTCCTTTCCCTCTTTTTCTCGTCTGCTTCAGTATTGCCCACCAAACATTGCTTTGTCTTTCTGGTTTCATATGTTCTCCTCCAGCAGCTCTGCAGTGTTCAGCTTATAACACAGCCACTCTCCTTTCCATATGAGGAGTTTCCCTCAACACTGAGTTCTCACTCCAGTGACACTTTCTTTCATCCTTATAAGGATGCATCTCCCACCTAGGCTTTAAATTTTTATACTTTACATTTTCAGCCTCATTTCTTCCTTTCTCCCTCTCCTGCTTTCATTTTCTGGTTACGTTCCTTGGCTCAGATCCTGCCGTGCAGCCACCTGTTACAAAGCAGAGTGCAGGCATCTCGAGGGAATGGGATGTCATACTCATCCGCTTAATGCTAAGTTAGTGGTGGGCAGGTGGTGTGCAACTCAGCTCTGCATGAACAGAAATGTATTAGGCTGATAGCAGTGTTACAACCATTTAAGGGACACAGATCCTGCAAGAGAGAAATTGAAAATCTGAAACAGAACCACATGGCTACTGCAGGAACATAAGTGAACTCTGACAGTTGTAATTAGTTGCCAGAGCACTCTGAAAATGATTGCTATCCTCAGAATCAAGCTGCTCCTTTCAATCTTAATTGGAAAAACTGTTTTAAATAGTACTGGTATGAAGGAAGAACATACCATACACAGCAGGATGCTTTCCTGTTTTATTAGGTTTTTCTTTAAGTCTTGAATTATTACTCTTCTGTACAGCTGCACAATATAATAATTATCAAATTAGCAACTGTAAAAGCAAAACTCATTCCACATGGTAGAATAAAATGATCATGAAGGCATGTGCCTGACTTTATTGGATTTGGAGGATTTTTGATCTGCAAGAATATCTGGTAATTCATGTAAAACTGGCAACATGAGTAAATTACAATAAGTTCCCAAAGCAAAATTTTGTTATTTTCTGAAAGATTATAGCACTTCAACACTCTGCAATCTTGCAGAGAAATTGGGTTCAGAATTCCTGGTAGAATACAAGAAAACTCTGACTTCAAAATGTGCGATTTAGACATGCAAGCTGCAGGAAGAATTAGTATGTCTTATAATGGAAGAGGGTGCAAAAGGGAGGGAATTTAAGGGTTCCAAATGTTTTCATGAAAGCATTTTTGTACCTGAGTTTGAGCAAAGTCTCTTTGAATTTTAAAAGTGCTTAGCTTCACATATTTTGAGGACTCCAGAGGACATAGTTTCAAGCTAACTTTTTAAAATGCTGTGACAAACATTTCCATTCCCACAAGAAAGTATCAAACATCAAAATGGTTCCCAGAGGGGGAAAACAAGCATTCACTGTGTTTTAAGTTATTTTCACAATCAAAATGTCTAAAACAATATGATATCAGATTAGGAGCTAGCTTCTCTTTAGTTACCCCCACGTGTATCTCCATTGAAATTAGTTTTTATTCTAGGAAGACTGGTTGATAACTTTTTTTTTTTTTGGAAGTTTCTCTCTTGCCTTTGCACTCGGTATTTGCAGAATGATGGTGACAGCTTTTTGCTTCCATGTCAAACCCATAGTCTAGAAACTGTTCTTACTTATACAGCTCTAAAGCCTGGTGTAGGAAAGCACTGGCAAGTCAGATAGAAATTATATGCAGTCACCATGTCAGAAAAGAAATGTACCTTCATAAGTGGGGAAGAGAGAGCAATTCAGGTATAGCTTTGAGGGGAAAGTTACCCTTAAAGGACAGTTWAACTACTTAAGGTACATATGAATCAACTTACTAAGGGCTGAACAAAGCAATATATTTACAGACCAGGCCCTTAACAGGCACATAGAAACTCAGTGGTGTTTTTAAAGTTCATAAACCAAACTGACTCAAAAAATCACATAACAAACTTTTTAAAAACAAATGCAGAATTACACTGAGGTGGTGCAGAAAGATGTCATWCACAAGGTAATTTTTGGTAAAAGACTTCCTAGAAGCAATAGGATTTGAAATTGCATCCCTAGGCAGTTGATAAATAAACCAGTAAGTCATCAGCATAACAATGGTGCTGGAAATTATAGTGTGGGCAGCCTGTTCCTGAAAGAAAGGTAGAAGACCAGAGCAGTATAGATGTAAGAATTGAGCCTTATGAGACTTCACAGCACATCTGGAGTGAACTGACAGGAAAAGTCAACTTAAAAGCACAGAATTGTATGGGATTTACTGAGAGATTGAAATGCTGCAGAAATATTGAACGCTAGAGATGTGAACTCCTCTGATCAGTTCTGCCAGGTCCAAGAGACAAGTCCGACAGTGTTAGCACTTGCAGCATGCTGTTACAAGCGTATGCGTGAACATGATTGGTGCTGTAGCTCTGCAAAGGATAATCATCATGCTGGGGGGGAAAATCAAAGCCCAAACAAAAAATTCTCATTAAAGGTGTTAGCTGGTAAGTACCTTCAGTTGCTATTGTCAGCACTTTCAAAAATTATTGTGGGAGGAAAAGTAGCAAATTAGATGGTGGTGAAAGATTACTCCAAGACAGTACCCTGGACGTCATGTTATTCAATAGCTGAGAAAAAGCAAGAGCTATCCAGTTTACAAAGATGGAAGCAAAACTAGTTATAGATAACATTTCATCCGAAGATCAGACTGATCCATACTAACACTCAATAGTTTAGGAGTAAGTTACCAGAATTCATTAGTTCAGATCACTGTCTTCATAGATAGCAAACAGATATTGCTGTTTGTAGTATGCACATTGGTTGCAGAACACGGGGCTCATGATTATATTTCATAGTGGCCTGAAGTTAGAAAGGTACAAATTACTGGAGATTGGCAAAAAGACTTCTTACTGAAATATGCACCAAAGATAACACTAACTTGAACAGGAACCTGACTCTGTCAATACTGTCAAGCACTTCACATACTTCTAATTTTCTGATACTTCAAATTTCTATATGCCTGCTGTAAATGTTAGTTTTCTTCTGTCAAACATCAGTCTTTTCAAYGTCATTGCAGTAAAGTACCTGCCATGTATGAGTTCTTCTCTATAGTTCTATTTTAAGACAAAGAGCTAAACACATACAGTTCTATATTTATTCATAAGTACCTGCCCATACCCACTGCTGTAACCCACCAAGTTTGAATTTTTAAAGACTTCACCACACTGACTCAGTGTGCAGGAAGAATACCCTTCCCCCTACCTACGTGTTCACTACAGTTAGTGGAACTAAAGACCAACAAAACCAGTCCCCTCCCCACTCTTAACTTCCCTCAATATCTAGTGAACAATTGTTGGACCTTCTTGCTATCATTTTTAAAGTCTAACCTGGGATTTTACTACAAAATGTAATTTCATTTTCTTCACTATTTTTGTAACAGTTACTCCTTTGCTTAAACTCTCAATGGTTCTCGTTTAGATAGAGACTGAATTTTTCATTTTAAGTTATTGCAAAACAGTGTTCAGAATTGTACACAGCTGACATCAGCTATTTGAAATGAAATTGATAATTTCACTTATGACTTTATTTTGATCAGTACTCATAAACTAAGGGAAGCACTGTATTGTACGCATCAATGTACATGTTGGAGTTACATGTTACATGTCTCCTTGTAAGTTATACCTCAGTAATACCCCAATATTCAGTACTGTTAGAGGTAACACAGTAAGAGCCGAGATTGCCCAAGATGCCCTAGTGTCAGCATCTGGAACAGCTTAATCATGTTCCTCCCCATAAGGAAATCTTACACCATTCAAATGGCCTCAGCTTCACTTTCTCCTGTTTCCTTTGATACTTTTGCAAGTTTCAGAAGTCTCATAACTCCTGATCCTGTAGCTAGGTTTTACTTTTAAACGGACAGCAAGATTTTACTTGTAATTATATGCTTTAAATGTAAAACACACTCTACACATCTATAGGCTTTTCATTCATTTTTGRCCCTCAGTGAACAGGAAGTTTTTCTGATCGATACATAAGAGATATATTCAGTTGGGGTGACCATAGGGATTAGCAAAATTGAAAGAAAGAATATAAGCTGGGGATATTTTACAGCTCAGCAGCAATCTGAAACAACAAGTACACTACATTGCAAACAACTTCTAAAGTCAGTTAAGTCTGATTGGTCTCATAAATCAGCTAGAAAGTAAAAAGAAATGCAAGGTATAAGACAGGAAAAACTGAGAAAAGGAAGGGCTGTGACTCAGGCGAGAACTATATCAAAGGGAYGCTAGTGGTGAAAAATCTGGATGCTATGGAGCAGACTAGGTCAGGCTACTCTGACAAAGTACCTTTCAGAAGAAAGGTCATATTCACAAAACCAAAAAATTTTAGTTACTAAATGCACGCTGATATCTGCTATATAAGGAAAAGACAAGATTTGTCAACTTCACTTGGCACAGAACTTCACAGGAGCAATAGTTCAAGCTCTCAGCCTTCACTGAAGTCTGTAGTGGGGCTCTTTATTACCTATGCTGTAGCACTGCATATCCACTGAATAACCTTTATGTTACACGAAAGAAATGAAGCCACAGCAGAAAATCTAATTCACATAACAGAAAACAGAAGTTAGTTTCCTAGACAACAATTCCACAAAGAAAACCTATTTCTATTCCACAGTTATTAAAAATTGCATCCTTTCCATGCAAAGACCACCTTGCTTTACTAGCTTAGACTGCTGCTTCTACTGTCTAAATGCTTCAGCTTCTATATTAAGTAAGTGCATATATACATACACGCACATATATAAAAGACAAGCAAATACATTACTCCAAAATAAATGAAAACAACACTGAAGTAGCAGAATTCCCTCTATAGCATGCAAGCAGCTTACTCCTGGCTTCAAAAAAAAAAACCCAGAAACCCAAAGCACAGGCAAATAGGGAAAAAGTTTTTATTCTGTCTCTGTGCCTTTTGTAGGACAGCACTGTCTCCAGCTGTTCCCACTTTTCCAATTGCTGCTATAGGTGACTCTTTCAGCTTTAGCGAGGAGCCTATAAAAGCCTGCCTGCCAGGTTGGTATCTTGTTTGTTGGTAAGTGCTCTCTGATACAGGTCAAGCTGACTTCAATACCTTAGTTTTCTTTTCTTTTAGATTTCCTGATCCTTGTTTAGGAAGGTATGTGTACTGCTTTTCTTTAAAGCATTTATCTCAGTAGCTTTTCAGATATTTGCTGTATAAGATACATCAATCAAAAAAGAGAATAGAAGTTTGTCTTCTGCTTATCAGATACAAACAGTACCTATATTTTTCCCACTTATTTACATCTCTGTATCTCTCTTTCAAGAATACTTTAAGCACCTGAATTTTCATTAGGTGAAAAGGCCATATGTGCTGGTTAGGTTAAGTCCAGACCTTCATAAACAAGATAAGCATCTGGAAAAACTGAATGGTAGATCTGGATCTGTACTCTCCCACTCTAAAAGGTAGTGGTTCCTCATAGCTGTCATCATATATCTATTTAGCTAACACAAACAAGTCAGCACTGAAAGGGATGAGGTTCTAAATTTTAATCCATCTCCTCTTTCCGTATACCTACATAAAAGCTATTGCCCATTAACGCTTTTTGGCCAAACAGGGTGTGTTTAATATATTACTAACAGCAGTTCTAGGATTTTCCTTTGCTGTTCTCTAAATTCTTAGTGAGATCTTTCTCTTTTTGATGTTAGCATAGTTCCTGTTTTTCCAGAATTAAATGTGTTATGATAGTGTGTATCTACTAACAAGTTACGGTAATGTTCAGCTGCTGGGGACAGGTTAACAGTGATCAACATGCAGATTTCAGCTTAGACCCTAGGAATTTTTAAAGAAAACTGTACTGCAGGTCTACCATGTTTTTCTCAACTGCACCTACATCCTGAGATTTAAAACTGTCTGTTGCTTGTATAAGCAGATAATGACACTTTCTTCGGCAGGCACTAATCATAAACAGGCTTCTCACGTGTGTGTTTTCACTTCAAGATAAAAAGCAATAAGTCTTCCAGCAATGGATTGTTGAACTCTTTGTCCCCTTGCAAGGCAATTTGTAGAGGGGTCAAAAAATTCAGGTAGAGCTGAGGATAATTCACTAAACATGTCCATCATTTTAGTCAGTTTTTTTTTAATTGCTATCATTCTTAACTTTGGCATAAGAAGAAAGGATGCTCTAGCAGCTGTTTAACATCAGATGTGTGATTTCACCTGAGACATCAAGCTTTCATCAAACTAAATCTATGTGGATATGGTATATACTGATTTTCATTTCATAGTGCTTTCAAAAAGCTCTCAATACTTACAAAGAACTTCTGTGCACTTCAGAGTTATCATTTGCACAGTATCTCCCAACTCCCTCAGGTCTGAATAGCAAGCTTTCTGGGAGCAGTTGTATGCCGTTTGTAAACAGCCATGTCCTTGGCTCTGTTTTGTTTGCARCTTGCATTTTCTAAGATAAGAGTACTTCCACAACAAATATTTTTACAAACACTTCAGTTTGTTTATATGAAATAGGAGAATGCAGAAGACAGTTTTCATTTATCAGGCACCACAGTATTCTAAGGGTGGGGAAGTAGGGCAATGAAGTTCATTACAAGTCAGTGTGTTCATCATAACATATCTATATCAACCTTAATATAAGGAAGCAGCTTGCTAATGAAGTTTTTTTTCCAAGCATCCTTTTTGAGACAGGAGTCCCATTTAAAGACAATATTTCTTTATATCTCACTCTTGACACCTGTCCTGCCATTACTGCTATCATACAAGAAGAATGACAATTTGCAAAAAGAAAATGGGAACTAGACTTTTCTTGTACATTTTAAATACAAAGTGGTGATAAATACCTGTATTTCATATTGAAATCTGCTGAAAACATGACTAGGCTAGTAAGATTTACTAAGTACAAAAACTTCCTCCAACATGACTCAAGGAGATTCCTTTCTTCTACTTTTGATAACACTCTAGAATGGGAACAATTTTGTGGGGCTTGTGCCTTTTAACAATAAGCTGAACATATAAAGAGATGTGAATGAAGCGATTTAAAATTGGATGAAGAAACATGCACCTTGTCAACTCCATTGTAATACCTCTGATGGACGAAAATGGTTAATGAAATACATGAAGCTACCAGGCAATACTTCCTGCGATCAGATAGTAGCAGTCAGCGAGAGAATTTTTTTTTTATAAACTCATCTGTGCAATACATGTCCATGTTTATTTTGTGTCATATACAATGTTGTGCTTGTTGTTACAACTTGATAACAAAAACGTATAAATCCACRGCCTTTCTGGGCACATTTTTTCTATATGGTTTCTTCGGGAATGTCAAAAGTGGGTTTTGTTATTGTTGTTCTGTTTTCAGCTCATCTGTTCATCTGTCTGAATTCAGCTGCTAGGAAGATTTACTTTTCCAAATGTCTCAAAGCACTTGATATCCCACCGTCAAAAGTACTTAATCATCAGGTTCCCACAGATTTTGGCAGGGTTTAGCTGCAGTGTTTCTTCTACTAGATGCCTACAGCTCAATGCCTGAGTGCAGAAATAACACCTTTCTTCCTGCTTGTTGCAAATTTAGATGTTCCTATCCCAGAGGAGAAAAAATTGAATGAAAAGAAGAAAACCCATATATGTGAACAGAACGTAATACCCTTAAGTTAGCACCAGTCAGGCATCTGTTAACGGAGGAGTTTGGCATGAGCTGGAAAGAAGCACAGTTGTGCTGGCTGTTCAACTAGAAAAGGGTTGTGAGGAAGAGAAAGTGCTGGTCTCAGCATGAATACTAAGTATATGAGGGGTTAGGGAATGCATTCAGTGATAACCAGGTTGGTGTAGGTGAGGAAATGATAATGCAAAGCTCCAGAGTAAATTGAATGGGCTTGTCAAAGCCAAACCAGATAAAATGTTGCCATGGTTATTGAGTCACCCAAAGAAAGAGAACATTGCTCACGCTAAAGTACAAAGGCTCCAGATAGCTTTGTGGTCCCTTACAAGGGCCGCAGGTAGGGACAAACACTCAGATTTGCTGCCTGGTATCATTAGGGGACACAAATCAGAGAGTAAAAATGAAAGTGGAGGGGTGACAAAGTGCTTTGGGAGCCACCTTTGCTGGATGATTCCTAAAAAAGATCTCGTGGGAGTTCAGACTGATTGATTTATCATTGTCTACTCTGCATAATGGGTAATCTGACTGATTTTATTGATCCTCAGTTATTTTCAATATTGTATGCTTCATTAGTTCAGGTAGCCAATGTACATAGTCCCATGCCTATAAATAAGTTTCTGTAGCCAATGCAAATGTATACTTATGGTGAAAAATCTGCATTTTAGTTTTTAACAGTAGACAAAGCCCAGTCTATTTAGTTTTAATACATTTCAGGAAAAATTATTATGAATTATTGCACAGTATAAATATAACATTGCACAGTTATATTTTTAAAGGATCATTTCTTCTATATTTATTTGAAATAGTATAACAAGAATAAGGAGCAGTCCTGCTCTGCATTAGGGAAATGATTTTCTGTGTGCTCCTCCTACAGACCTGGCTCTAATCAGAATTCTTATTCTATAGCTAATGAATTTAGAGTTATGTGAGAGAAGAAAAAGAGAAAACAGGAAAGAAAATAAATACAATGACCCAGCAAGTATCTGGCTGTTGGGAGAAAAATAATTAGCGCCTATGAAGAGGAGGACCTAGCTTGAAGAATTTAGTAGCAAGGGCAGTAAGGGCAAAGAAAGTCGCATTAAAACAGAGATGCAGTCTCTGGTGGGTCATTTGAATTTCATCTGCAGGGTAATTTTCACGCCATTTAGCCATAGCCACAGCAGGAATAAAGAGGACTAAATGCATTATTAAAATGACAAAGTCATACAAGGAGAGATTGGGGCATGCGGGCATTAGGTTTGATAAAATTCAATGATACGGTAGGCTGTGCTAGTGCCAAATCAAGGATTTCAAGTGTTTACAGAAAGATATGGAATGCCACAGGAGAAGGGTCTGTAGCACACTCATTTAGGGTTCATGGTGTATTGAGAATCCATTAGGTACAAAGAAGAAAGGATTTCTGGCCTCAAAAAACAAAATAACAAAAATATCCCAACCTGTTAATAAGGTTTGCAGTTGACACCGAGTGCGGTGTCTCTGTTTATTTCAGAGAGCTCAATGAAACACAATATTTTTATGACTATTTATGTGCTGTAAGACCCATTAACAACTAGGCTTTTATTCAAAATTTTTGCCTCCCTTGAAATCTCAATAAGCCTTTCAGAACAGAGCATGAATCTCGGTCGTGTAACCAACTGGATGATGTGGGCAAAGAAACGATAAGAAGCTTTCTTTCAGATCACAGGATTCAGAGGAAAAACAAATGCAATTGGACAAATTGGTCTATAGTAGGCTTTATGAGATTCCCTAGTCCAAACAGGCTTCCTTTTCTGCAGCAGGATTAACCCAAGATTAGAGCAGATGCTGATAACGCTGTCTGCCCTCCCTCGGGATTTCCAGCGTTTAAGAGCAGCCTTAATTTTGAGGGTAGGCTATGCAGGATCTTCTGTTGGTGTGGTTGCTGCCACAGGATGCTTTGAGTCACTTCATCTCCCAACAGGCTGAACAACCCCTCGCTCGATTTATGCTGAAGCATACTGTGTAATGTGGGATTTTGATTTCTGTGAATCAAGCCTTTACCACKGAGAGAAACATGCTGATGTGAAGGCAGATTTAATATAACGTAATACTATATCCAGCTGTACAGCCACACCTAATGCTGTCCACTTCGAAGATGATGCATGCTTGCAGGTCTCATTCCACAGACTTCTCTCCATGCCTTGACAGAGCAGCTTTGTATGGTTTGGCCCAGAAAGGTTATTCACGCTCAGCACAAACATAGGAGGCTTTCAAAGGGAAACATCTTGCCTATGTAAGAGAAAAGCCTCCGTTTCAAGCTCAAATTGATGTCCTAAACCACAGGTCATGGTAGGATGCCACTCTCTGAGGCAGAGAGAATAGGGTCAACGCTGTGTGCTTCCTTAGTTCAGGTAGCCAATGTATATTGGCACATGCCCACAGAGCAGCTTCAGAAGCCAACACAAATTATTTTTGTGGTGAAGAACATGCATTTTAATTTTGAATAACAGTGTAGTCTACTTAGTTTTACACAGCTAATGAAAGATGTTGTGGATTATTATACCCAATATACACAGCATGGAAGAATTGTCTTTCAGTCATTTCTTGGACGTTCATCTTCTTACTTAAGATCTGATAAGGTACAATAACAAAGCAATACTGAGAGCAAAGCTGAAGATTCACATATATGTTAAAGAGAAGTTCCTGACAGTGGAAAACAATATAATTCAGAGAGCTTCAAAACATTTTCAGTTTAAGTCGCTACAGTTCACTGGAACATGCTGATTAAGAATAACTGAAGACCTGACCCACCATCCAGCACTGAAAATATTTAATAAAACCAGAATGCAAAAAATTAGAGATCATGAACCACACTGCCTGGTGTTCCTTATGAAAAAATAAGATCCAACTGATTGTAAAATTTGACCAGGCCATCACTCCCTCATCATTTACATTAGTCATAGCATTTGCTGGTATAAGAACATAAAATTCAGTCATCTTATTTTTATCTACAAGGTTAAGCTGCTACCATTTTAGGCATACAGGCATTCATAGCGTGACCTGAAAATGCTGTTTTTATTGGATTGACTCTTGAAAATCATGTCCTGGCTTATGTAGACTGGAGTTCATTTCATCTTGCCGTAGCAGTTAGCAAATATGATGCAGAAACAAACTAGATGATGGATTTATAGAATTCAAAGTTAAAAAGGACTATGATTACCTCATTTAACCTTGTGTACATTATAGGCCAAAATTTACATACTAAAATGTGCATCAAGCCCATATAACCATGTTTGCTCAAAAGCATATCACCTAAAGAAAATCCAGCTTTGTTTTAAATGCTTCAAGCAACAGTCTCCACCAAATCCAYCGTAATGTTTTTCTCATGACTAATTATATTCACTTTAAAAAATGTGCACCTTATTTCTAGTTTGAACTTATCTACATGCAGCTTCAAATACTGCCTCTTATTATGTTTTTTTTCTGCTAGATAAAAAAGCAGTTCACTATCATATTGTTTACATACAAAATTGAGAACCAATTAAACGTTAACGTATCAAGATATTTGTTGAATAATGTGAGGCAAAATAAGAAAAATAGTATTTTTTCCAAAAGGAATATATATATATATATATCTGCCTTGTGTAAGTATATGTTATGCAATGTAAATGCAGAACATAATTAGATTAGTGCTTTCCACTCACACTTGTCCAAGAASGATGCTTATTTTCCCCCCGTCCCTAACCTGTGGACTTTCTTTGTAGATGTGCACATGGTTACATACAAGGAACTTCTTGGAGAATCTGCCCAATAGACACCTGAAACGCCATTGATCTGATTACTTTCAGAAACCTACTGTTGTGAAAGACAGGAAGTATTCAAGGTAAAGACAAATTCATATACCACTTTCTTCATATGATGGTAGCTGTTTACATTTATGAGTGATTTAGGTACGATACAACAAGTAACCACTAAATGTAGTGACTGGTGGATACTTGGCAGGGATAGAGCCAGTTGCCAGTCTAAGCCAGACTTCCTGACCATAATTTAACTCTAATAAAGCATTTCCAGTAGTTATTCTGTCAGTATACTTGTTACTATTAATACTTTCAACCTGAAAAGTGAGTTTGTCTATTCCATCAATGACCAGATAGCCAGAGGCACGTGGACTAAATGATTCAATGGTATATTCAAAAACATAGACCCCAAGATATGGAACATGAAACTTCCCGGTTGCTGGGGCATATGATGCTCCGTAGTTGACATCCAGATTGTTAAATCTGATGGGTCCTGGTGTTGTCATCCCATAGGTATGAGAGGCAAAAAAAGCCACCATCGGCGCGTATCTGTATGATCCTTTTGAAAAATCTGGAAAGGAAAAAAAGAACAATTTCAAATAAGATTCTTGATTTTTCCCTCCTATTCCTCATATTACATTGTAGAAAGGCAACCTGGACTGGCCTGAAGATCAGAARGTGTACAGAGCTTTTCTGAAATCACATTTGCAAGTAGCTTGAGCAACTAAAATGAAAGCTAAATAAATTTTTCTGTATTGTAGAAAAAGTAATTTTCTTCACAATTAGTGCCAGGTATATCCACAAAAGACAGATTTTAGAAACAGCAAGGGAACTTTATGCTTGATTACACTATATTATTGTTAAGAGAACTGGTATTTTTCTTTTCTTTCTCTCCATTCCCCTCCTGCCCCGCTCTGTTCCTACCCCAGGATCTCTTTCACTGTGTCACAAATCTTTATACTGTGTTTGTATGCGTGTGCTGAAGYCAAGAATTTTCCTCACAAATCTTAGACAAATACTGGAGAGGTTTAGCACTCTTGACATTAAATGGGGGAATAAAAGTCTATGTTTTTCTATTACAGTTGAGCATACACACTAAGATCCCTGGCACTGCAAAAATGATTTTATTCACTATTTATATGTTGTCATGAATGAGAATCAGCCAAACAGCTGCTGAAAGCTGCATTAAATTCACATTTCATGTGGCCAGGATGTAAATTATTTATTTGTTTTCCAGAATGAACAAGCATAGTTTCCACATTCCCTCTTTGAAACATCTTTCAAGGGCTGTGTCCTTTTCTGGTGAAAATCAGTGCATGCCTAAAATGACTCCTTGAGGCCATAGTCCCAGATATYACGGCAGCTATTGGTATTTATATTGCTTTTCTTGCAGTGCCGAAGCTAGTATTCCCCAGTGATGTGATTTCATTTCCCCCCCTTGAATTCCATGATGTTGTGTTCAARTATATCTATTGCATACCTTTTCTCAGCAACCCCTGCACAATTCAGCAGGGAGCTTTCTGGCTATTATGGTTGGTCYCAGCCCAATTTAATCCCATCGTTTGGTCATATTAGAGAAAGAGATCATGAGTCACCTGTGGGGATTGATGTCTTCAGCACCAAAGCACAGGACACTACTACTTGAGCTGGCATTCATTAAAGTGAAATGTGAGACCTTTGACCAGCAAATGCTGTCTAATTAGACCCTGGGGCAGAGGCCCATACTGCTAGCATATTGCACTACTAAATTTTTTACTTGCCTACGCTCAGAGAATTGTCATCCACCAACTTCATACTGCAGTTGGCTCCTCCAAAGGGGTGGCGACAAGCACAGATAAAACTCCGTCTGTCATTGATACAGGTTCCTCCATTCTGGCATGGGGAACTGACGCAGGCTGAATACTGTCCTGTGGTAAAGAGGAAGGAAAACCAACAACCTCAGCTGAAATAGCATATACATACCCAAACATTCATTATAGTGACATTCCCCGAGTTTTTAGTACTTTGGAAAACCTCTTTATTGATTCGTAAAGCCAGTGGAAATTCTCTGCAGGCTGCGTGTGAAGGCCAACCTCAGATCCTGTTCAGGTTGTTTTGCCTGGACACAGCATAACCTCAACTAGGATCTGAGATACCCAGAATTACCTACAGATACAGAGTTCTGCTTGTCTCGGAGTGTCTGATACATGTAATAATATGAAAGATATTACACATCCACCTTCTTTGGAGCAGCTTGCTGGACAAACATTACGAGACCCAAAGACTGSGGTATCTGAACAGCTGCAATTGTACAGTCCAAGTGCCCCCTTTCAACAAACAGCAACCTTTGCTCATTTCTTCCCTTCTTTCCTCCTTAATTTAAAAACCTCCCTTGAGTAAAAGTTTAAATCCAGCAGAGTTTGGCTGGTTACAGACAAAGCATTAGGAAATTCTCCTTCTGCTGTTCCCAAGAGGAGTCTTTATCATAATAATCTAAGGCAGGATGGCCCTACAGGTAGTCCTCAGGCCAAATTCTGTTTGGAGGATGCTTATTCCCTTGCAAACAGTGGTGGCTGCTGAGAATCCATCTCTTCTTGTCAAAGCCTGACACAGAAACCTGCAGCCCACCCTGCACCGGCTGCTCACTTCCCTCTTCCAGCTGGTGGCCACACTAGAAGCTGATTTTTTGTGCTGAACATTACACTGCTGGCTTAGCCCACTTCCTCTCTTTGTGTATGATAGCTCTGAGACACCAGAGCAAACCAAGACAAATGTGAAAATCAGGCAGTCCATGACCACGTGGTTAAAGAAACATGCTGAATGAGCTAGCTGATCTTTACCAGAATGGGAACAAGCTGAGAGGCTTGGAGCTGACCATACTACAGGAGCCCTTTTGAAGCAAACAGCAAAACTTGGAAGAGGCAATGCTGTTGTATCCAATTTTATTTCCTTCTTCTGGTGAAAYAAAAGAAATAATTATTTTCCTGCTACTTCAGACAAGCTTGTGTTTTTGCTTGGTTTCCTTGGTGCAAGCATAGAAGGCTGCCCTTGCATGGCAGAGTTAGCTTGGTTTTGGGCGTACCAAAACTCAGCTTTTGTATTGCCAGTGCTGAGGCTAGGCCGTCCTGTCTGTGACATGACTCACCCAGATGTGTTGCAATAACTGGGGGAGAGTGTGGCTACTGGAATTGACAGATCTTCAGTGCTATCCAAACTGCTTCCAGTAAATTGCCTTTACCTACAAATAACTCAATTCTACTACGATTTCTCCTGAGACCACTGTAGAATTTTTACAGAGACTGTAACTCATCCACTCACATTGCAAGCAACACAAGTTATACCRAACAGGTTGATTTACAGAGCACCCTCAGTGAGAATGCCCTTGCCACTCTTCCTGAGTATGTCTCAACTGGCCAAATTATGCCCAGATGGTATAGAGGAATCTGTTAGCGTCGGAGCTCTGAGGCAGTAGCTATGGAGTGCAGTTATATAACATTTTGTTACAACAGTTTTGGGAGGAAAAACATTCAGGCTACAATAAAAATTAAATATTGCTATGAAAAAAAACTGAATATCAAGCATACACAAGTCATCTATAGATTTAGACATTACTCTCAGGACATGAAGTTGTACATTTTTCCCTTTTTCTTGCTTTAGTCAAATACAAGTCAGACATTTTAGAAAATGAGCTTTTCCATTGCCAGGATCTACCAACAGAGATCTAGAAAGAGAATCCCAGAGTAGAAATAAGACATAGTCCTATGACGGTATAAATCTAAAATTGGTAGGTGGGAGTCTCATAAAAGGATCTGCTTATTGCTAGGGAAGTGCTGAACTCCATCTTCACACAGATACTTCAGTAATGCCCATAGTTATCTCTAGATTCCAGGCCAACCATTATGTAGACATTAAGGAAAACTATTCCTGTGAGAAATTTTAGTTCAGTGAGCAGAAAGCTACAGCACATTGTATAATGCTACTTGAATTTGGACTGGTGGAGCATATGGACTTAAACACAAAACAGTATTTTTTTTTCCACAGAAAATGTTGTCCATCCAGTAATGCCTGAAACAAGCAATTCAGAATTGCCATGACCAGGGTCACAGCACAGGCAACTGGACATGAGGACATTATGTGTTTCTCCCCAGATAACAGTTTTGCCTGTAGACTTAATTGAAGTTATTTTTCACTCATGTTTATCACACATCCACAACTGCTGAGAAGTTGTGTGAAAGGAAAGCAGGAAATAAGCAAAACAGTTGATTGTGCTGACTATATCATATTCCCAAAATACCATAGCTCTGTGTAAGAACACATATCACCCTCTCTGTTAATTGGCCTCTGCTYATCACAAACAAGTATATCCAAGAAACACGAAAAGATCACAAAAAAGGAAATCACAGTGAGATTAAGACTTATGTTTTAACAGTCTGCTGAGGGATGGTTTTACATGAATTTAATCTCAGAGTTAAATCAAATTCAGGCATAGCTTTACTTAGGATAAATTAACTGTAATGAATCAGTAATGCTTAACAACAGTTAGGAGTCTACTCCACTTTCTATAAACTAGAAAAAGCTGTGAGGAGGCTGAGTCAAGCTAGGATTTTTGGAATAAGGCAAATACCCTAGAACTCCGCCGAGTAGGTGATATCTCTATGTCTTTTCCATGTGGTCTTACAACAGCACGTTCCTGTTGTAGTTTCTGACCCAGTTTGCTCCCCACTCTCCCCGCAGCCGTTTTTCCTTTTCTTCTTCCTTGTTGACAGGCATCCTGAGACAGTATGTCCACGCTACAGATATTCTTTGGTTGGGGTAAAGATGCCAAGAGCCTCAGATTAGAAATAGGTTTCCAGCTATAGTGCATACTCTATTTTTACTTAAGCGTTCACAARTTAGTAGGATATCTGAGCAAAAAAGAGAGACTATAAATTAAATGAAAGACTTAAACTGAAGATATTAAGAGCAGAGGGTAAACTAAATGCAGTTGCTATTTACACACAGTACGGTGGGACTGAGCATAGCTGGTTAATGCAGAGTTTTGCTCTCTTTGGGAAGGCAAGCAGCCAGAGGCTCTTTTAGGGAATAGACTGACAACGCTGTACAAACAAATCTTCAAACAAATCATGAAGCTCTGTCTATCTACTGGGGTGTTGTTTAGAAGCAAATCAAATATTTAGTGATTTAATAGTCTCCTTATGGAAAGAAGTGACTCCAGTGATTCAATTTGGAAGCGTCTGAATAGGAAGTGACTTACCAACATTGTCTCTATATTTAGTTATCAGTAACTGTCTCCCTGGAAGCACTGAGAGATTGGAAGAGTCTAGGAATCTACTAAACTATTCTGGTAGCGAAGGCTCRGACTGGTTGTCCATCTCTAATTATTAATCACTTCTGGCTTTGCTCTCTCAGCGTGAGAGTGATAAAAACGACAAGTTCCCCCAGTAGCCTGGGTGCAACAACTGCCTGGCAGGCAGCTGGGAGCAGAGGGTGAAGCAAGGCAGGGGCCTTGCTGCCGCAGTGCAGTCCCACAGTGCCTGGAAGAGGAGAGTGGGGCAGGCTGGTGATGGTAACCAGTGCCAGCCATGGCCCAGCACAACTTAGGAAAAGCCTGGGGGCCCCTTGCCTCACTGTAGCTGTGCTCTCCAGTTTTGGGTGGAGGCATGTTGTCAAGACTCACTCAGGTGACTTGGACTCTGGCAAGTCTGTTGAAGTAGTTCTTTCTTAAACAGAGGTATCTAATACTTCCAGTGAGATGTTTTTCAGGATCACCAAAATAAAAACAATGGAACTCTTTCATCTACCTGTTATTCTAACTTACTAAACATGTAAAATTGAAGTATATGTCACCAAGCTGAATTAGAATAATCAGTCTTGGGCAATTAAAACAAAATGCAAAGCACATTCAAAAAGGCTTATTTCTCTGCAGGCTTGAACGATAAAGCAACAATGGAAGCTTGCATTTCTGTTAGAAGGAGTCAGAAATTATGTGAAACTAAAATCTGACAGGAAAAAAAGCCAAAACAATTTCCACAGATACAACTGTAAACTTTTTGACTTAGCCTTGAGTTGGAGYGTGCCATCATGGATGAAACAAATGTGGGCTTGTGTTAAAATTAAAAGACAAAGYGTACCTTATTGAAAGACAAGAACATACTGTATTAGCCATTATTTCAGTACAGTGGGTTGCCTTGCTTTTGGGAGTTTGTGTCAGAAGCAGGAAGATAGAAAATTACAATTATTATTGAAACATCAGTAAACTAACTTTGTGGATGCTTGATTCTCCAGTAAACTGAGAAGGCTGATCTTAGTCATATCCATGTGAGTGTACTGAGATGGAAGGACTGGAAATAAAAGCAGATGAAAAGGAAATGACCTTTCTCTTTTTTCGCTCCCTTTCTTTCTCTCACACTGATGCACTGTTTTRAATACATAAATATAACAGTTATACTCTCAGTTATTCATGATAATGTGAGCGTGGAATAAGCTGAATAAAGGAAACCCACAACTAATAGAAAATATATGTAAGAAGAAAGCWCATTCACCTTTGAAAACCACGACAGCCACTAGATTCTCTAGAGAACAGACATTAAGTGTCTGTGGCATTAAACGGCAATGGCAAAATGGGAACTGAGCTAAACTGTCTACATTCTGCATTATGCATTTTTGCAGAAGAACAGCATATTGGGCAATAGGACCATACATAGTCCATAACCAAAGCTAACGAAGAGTTTACTATACACTTTTTCTTTAAAGGCTGTCATCTCCCCCATATTAGCTACCTGAAGCTGTCTTGCGACAATTGCTTCTTTATTCACCTCACGTTGTCATTACACTTAGTATTGAGCAAAGTGATAGGTTTTTCTTCCCCTATAAATGTATTCTAGCCTCTAGCTGACATAAATCTTTTGTTTTGTCCATTCTACAACATGAGAATTCTTCAAACCCATATCTACCTGTGTACATTGTACAAGCTCACATTGTTTCCCCTTGATTTCAAAGTAAGATATTCAAGTAAGTATTACCTCATGGCTACATCCTGAGTACATTAAAGTCAATGAAAAATTCCAAATTTTTAAAGTAGGATCAAATATTGAACATTTTGGAATCGCTGAGAATTATGTCATTCACCTGTGTACTGGTTACAGCATTTGATCCTAATCTTTGCGAATGGAAAAGAAAAAAAAAAAACATTCAAGATCTAATACATTTTATAATTACCCACTTGTATCTTAGGATCTTCTCTAGAAACTTTAGTAGAGCTGACACACAACTCTGAATGGTCTCTTGAAACCGAGAGAGTAAAAGCTTTGCTGCAGAAGTAAAATCTATCCAGGTAGAAAACAGATACTTGTTAGTCATACTTTGTTAACTTACAGAAATATARTGCGTGATTTTGCTAGGCATCAAATTTCAGTGAGTGCAAAAGCTCATTACTGATGGAAAACTTCACAGAAACATCGCTATGTAAAGACTTGCTTAAAAATAGGACTTTACTATATCTGCAAAGATTCCCATTTTCTATAAGAGCGAGCACATAGCCAATGTTACCTAGTAAGCTATTTGTTAAAATTCAGCAACAGATAAATAATAAATAGAAAAGATATTAATTCATGAATGGTGGGGGGAGGGGGAACCCTTGAAGCAGGTGGCAGCTTCCTGTGCTCCAGGCAGGTGTCACTACTGACAGTTTCCAACAAAGCAGAAGATTCAGGAGGGATCAAAGACATCAAATATTTTTTTTTCCTTAGTTTTAATTGTGATCAAGGGTTTTGAATTTCTATCATCTCATGCAGTGGCAGGAACAGCCAGAAAACAGAAATGGCTGAGAAAGGATTGTCATTTCTAACATCAAAATAATTTAATTACTTTATTTGTAGTAAGGGATTTCATTGCATTTTTTAGTGTGACCACCTGTCAGAATAGCTGCGTGTCCTCTCTACTGAAAAGATAACCAAGGACTGAAATTCTTCAGTGAGGATGTATTTCAGGAGAAGCCAAAATACTTGTGAGGTAGGGGCTTTAATGAGTATTCCTGCCATGGAGTGCCTACTTAAAATGTTGCACCTAGGACAGGAGGAGAGGAATGAGAGGGATAGATTGCTCACGGCAAGCAAGAGATAGCTCTGACTAGCCCTACATCTGCTTACAGTAGGAACCAAACACAGCTTAAAAAAAATTCATAAATTTAAGAATCCTTTACAAAAAAGATTTAGGTGTAGGTCTTCAAAAGTATCTGGAAATCCACCTCATTTAGGAGTCTCTCCCTCACTTATTTTAATGTGAATTAGAGTCCTCTGAGGATTTCTAGGCATGTAATCACTTTTCATTTTCTACATTTTCTCAGAAATGATAGTTCCATAAAATATGTTTGTGCTATTGATTTTTACTCAAGTCTGATGCCAAAAGGCACAACTCCGAGATTGTATTTCTGTGAATTCATCCATATGAACTCATTTCATACGATGATGTTTGAATTTAAGTTAGGAAGCCAATTATACTCAAAATGTTCTTCTTAAGAATGGCAGTTTTAACTCAGCTGAACTGTTCTCTGGACAGACTCAGAGTTAAACCTACTTTATTGGCTGGACCCCTGATCCTGCAAGAACACATAATTACTATTGTAACTGAATAACCTTAACGAAGTCCTGAAGGAGCTGGCAAAAGCCTCATGACAATCATTCCACTTGCTTCAGGTTTTAGATGCTTTGTATCCCCACTGATACTGCAAAGTACCAATGCAACTCCAGATTTCTCTCCTTGGGTTGCACATTTTTACTGAAATTGCTGTCTCATGAAAATTAAATGGAGCTTCTGGATGCTTTTGTGCAGAGTCTCCTCATAAGAAAAATATATTCTCTCATGAGTAAGTTCAGACTAGAGTAATCTCTAGTTCCTCTGGACCACTCTTTATGACATTCTTTGGACTTTTTATTCACCTTCAGTCAAATTCTTTTGCCACCTCCATTAGGATTACCCTTTTGACTCAGGTCATTACATTGGTTACATAAGCCTTTATTATGAGGTAAAATATCCCAATTATTGGTATTGTAAAAAGCATTACCTGAATCTATAGTATTATCTGTGTTTCTCTGGCTTCGGCCTGCCAGGCTCATGGTGAAGTTTGCTGTGCCTTTTTTCCCTGGAGCTGGTTTCTTTATTACTGGTTTCACCTGTTTCTGAAGTTTGGTGATGTTGTTCATTGCACTTGCCACCGATATGTCAACTTGCTGGGTTAAGTTCTCCAGGATAGTCTCTGCTTTTATTTCAAGCACAGATTCAATGAGCTCTTTGAAGCCTCTCTGCAGCAGGGGGATATCTGGCTGAGCAAGTTTAATAAGCACAGGTATACTTGCGTTCACTTTCTSGATGCTGCTGGCAGTATCCTGACACAGCCCCCAGGCCTCGTGAGCAGTCTTGTTCAGAAGTGGCATGCTGTTTGAGAAGCGGATCGACTTGGCTTCCAGGGCCTTAACCCTAGAACTCAGCGTCTGAAGCTGAAGTGAGACCATTTGCTCTTTTTCTGTTGAAGCAGCTTTGTTTTTTTTCAGTGAGATACAGTTATTTGCCAAAAACTTGGAAATTTTTGACTCCATGCTCTGGAGGCGAACTTCGTGGTCCTTTGATTCCTCCACAGAGTCAAATAGTTTTTCTTCCAGGCGGCTGATGTCTTCTTGTTGATTGTCTACTTTTGATGAAGTTTCATTTAAAATATAGTAAACTTTTCTGAAATTATGGAGGATACTTTTATCAGACTCCTCATATGGAAGACTGGAAAGAGACTGAGTTACTTGTGAAATGAATTCATGCCTCTTCTTGTCAGTGAGTAGTATCCAGAGGGATTCATTCAACTGTTGGAACTGGGGAACGAAAGCCAGAAGGCTGTCCAGCTTCTCAGCTCTGCCACAGCAGACCTCAGTCTCATTTTTCAGAGCACTTAGTGTACCTTTCAATACATAGTTATCTTGAACAGAGTCAACAGCACTGTTTATAACTATCATGGTCTTGTTTAATCCATCTTCTAGTTCCATGAGGCAGTCATTAATACGACTCTCAAAGAGTTCCTGGTAAGCCTGAGATTCATTTTTAAGTCCTTCCTGCGTTTTGGAAAGTTCCTTAATTGCAGAACTCATTCTGCTAATGACAGTCGTCAGGTTTTCGAGCTTCTTGTTGATTGCTTCAGCTTCAATTTGTTGTTCATATTCTGGAGTCAGACTAAATGGTGTCCCTTGTTCAATCAAGGGCTGCAGGATCTCCATATCATAGCACAAATCATTGATTTGCTCATTCATTTTATCCATCTTATTGTCCAATGGAAGGATCAGGTCAGAAAAACTTCTGTTTAGGACAAGAACGTTCTCTTGGGTTGCTGCCAGCTGTGTTTGGAAATCCTTTCTGCACACTGACAACATGTCATCACAGACTCCCAGAACAGAGTCTCTCTGAATTTCCAGTGAGATACTGAGATTGCTGATCTTGCTATCCTGGACTCTTAAGTCATCATAGATCTGCAGCACCATCAGGCCCTGTTTCTTTAGTTTCTCATGCAGCRTGAACATGTATTCTGTAACATTGTACTCTGCGACTTTATCTGCTGAAGGGATGTTTTGGCCCGAAGACTGTTCAGCTGATAGCAGTTGTTTGTGCATATCTTTCATTTCAGTAAGGGTCTTATTTAGAGATTCATAGTAAATGATGCTTCTTGACCGCTGATGCTCCAAGTTATCTTCCAAGGATTTCTGCTTTACCTGTAGAGCTTTCACAGGCTTGTCACAAGTGAGGGTCATTTCCTCTTTTATCTGCACCATATGGCTCTTTAGCTCCAGAATATCAAGCTTTGTTGGCCCACTGTCTTTCTCCTGAGCAAGTTTTTCTTGGGTTTCATTCAAATGCTTGACTAATTCTTTCGTACTTTCAAAATCTTCTGATAAACTAGACACAGACTTGAAAATTTGAGCCATGCTCTCTTGCATTTCATTTTGAAATACTTTTAACTTTTCTTTGACAATGTCTTTGACTAATTCATTAATAGTTCTGGATTTGAGACCTTTGAGAAAAGAAGAAATATAGAMACAATCAAACCAATTTTGTTAGTAATATTAACTTATTTTCACAACATGAGGAAGCTTGCAGTGCAGTATGGAACTGAAATGTAATGGATGGTCCCCTCTGATTTACCCACCCACAGAGCAATATTTAAAGCTATATTTAGAGGGCAACTAATACTGTCTGAAGACTCATCCCTCTTTCTAGTGAAATCAATAGGAGTTTTGCTGTTGATCATGAAATGGCAAGTTCAGACCCTGCATATATGGTATCAACTTTGATCTCCTAGCTAATCTGTTCCTGAGCACAGAAACGGAGAGATCTGTGTACTTTTGTGGCTTGCTCAGAAAAAAATGGAGAAATGTGTCCTTTCTTCATTTGGAAAGTAAGTAACAAACACCTGCTTCAGCAATGTTCTGGTCAAGAAGTAAAAACAAAGGAAAACTATTACTACCTTCCTATTGTATCATATGTGGCAAGTGATCATATAACACGGTATAGAGAGAAAAAATAAAATAGGAAGAACAGGCCTATAGAATATCTAAAATTAGTATATTACAATTCCTGCAAAAGGCAGACATTTTAAAACATACAGCTTTAGTTAGTTTTGCATACTGTAGCTCTTAATATAGCTCCTAGGAGCACTGATCATAAAAAGTACTAGGCAAAGAGAGGTGAACGTGGGGGAATTCCAGTCCTGTGAATACCACCAAAATATGTCTCCCATGTAGCCTTAAGTGGGTAAAAACAGCCAAAAAAAGTGTCCATCAAGGCTGTTGCATAACAAACTTGGGCTAATTAGAGCAGTAATTCTGCTCCTTTAAGATTAGAAGGATTTCTTCAATTTGTTCCCCAAAGGTAGCCCCTATGTCCCATAAGTCAAAGGACTGGAGCTCTCTTTGCAGGTTTCTTTTCAAACCCTATGCACCCTTGCAGCCAGCTTGCCATATAACAGTTAAACATATGATGGTTAAACCCTTTAACCTCTATAATTCCTTGATGACCATCAATTCTGATTAAAACAGTCTTGATAAGAGCAGAAATTCTCCTGTTGACTTCCTCCATTTTCCTCCCATTTTACTATTACCTGGATTTTATTGCTTCATCTCTAAAACAGCACAGCAATTTCTAAACCATATTTGAAAGTACATTCTCAGCAAGAGCAGTAAAATGGTAGGAAATCAGATTCATGAAACCCAGTGATAGYAAATGCCCATGCAACTTCTGGAAATTATTTGGGCTCCAGGGGACCCCAAATCCAGAGGATTCCAAATAAAAATGGTTTCGTTCAGCAAGCTAGAGAGCAGTACGGTACTTTTTCTATTCAGGAAATCCTTTTGAATTGTGCAGTTCCAGCTGGAAACAGAGCTAGAGTAATTGATAATAGTTGCTTTTTAGGAACTAAAAATGAGTCTCATTCTTTATTGTGTCTGGTAAAATGGACAGTAAACACTGCCAATGCTCAGGGGAGAAAATCGTCACTTGCTCAGTGTTTTTTTCAAGGCAGGATATAATAGGTAGGTGCAGTAAGTTTGATAGCCTTGAAAAAAGCCACTTAAGAAATAGCATGAAGTTTCCCAAGCAATACACTCAATTACTGTGAACTGTGGTCACAGATGTTACAGTGATTTTTACACAAAGYGTAAAAAACAGCAAAGTGATAGCATTGAGATTTTCTCTATTTTTTTTACTTCTACTACCAGAACAGCAAGTAAATGACTAGACAGATGCAAACACATGGATGTGCACTCACACATACCACAGAGCTTTGTCATTGAACTTTAGGGAAGTAAAAACAGTAAGATACCTGAGAATGAGGATATATTGGCAGCCGAGAAGAGGAACCAAGACATGAATGAAGAGCAAAATAACTGACATGCAAAAAAACCCCTGTTGTCACTAATGATTTGGTCAGGTTACTTTATGCTGCTGGAAAATGTTCTGTGGTTTTAAGAGATATAAGGAACTATGAAAAAAAGTTTAATGCTGACAGAAAGAAGCAAGGTTAGTCAAAGCCTTCTTTGAGGAGCTCATTAAAATTCTTCATCTGTGTCAAATCTTGATGATATGCATTCTGCAGCAAGAGGTCTTGCACAGGATCTATACTGACCTTTTCTTCTGCGACAGCCAAAAAACAGCCTTGCTCTCTCCCATTCCTACTCTATTTAGTTGAATCATGGGTGTTGTGCGGAGCTCAGCTTCTGCTCTTCAGATGTTCTTGTTAGGAAGGGGGTAGAAACTGACAAAACAGACAATTTTTGTTTCCCTCCCTTATTTGCTGGCTAGGACAACGAGATACCTGGCAAGCAAGAAATATTTAAAAGTTCACTGGGAGCTGTGGGAGCACACTTCTCCATGGAAAATCCTGAAGAGAATTTCTGCTGTAGGTGACAATTGGGGATGATCTCAGCTTGAGCTAAGAATACATACAAGTACACTCATGGATGTAACTTGATCTTTCTATTGCTCATTTTGAAATAGGAATGTCCAAACTACTTGCGATCATTAAAGATCTCCTGCACTTTTTATGAGATTATAAATTTTAATTCTAATTCCCTGGCTGAAATCCAAAGTATGTAATTACATTGGGTCAACATATATTCCCTTTGCAGTTTCAACTATTATTTGAAGAATAATGTACAAAATAATGTATGTACACAGACGACTAAGTTAAGGTTATATATTCAGTTGTAAATGACATTTCTGACTTGGAAGTGATTAATTCTCCATTGTCAGGTTCATTTTTAAAACAGCGTATATTGTTATATTAATAATGAAGGGGAAAGGAGTCCATAAAAAGGCTAGACATGGGTGAAGGAAGGAAGGAAGAGAATAACACATAATAAGCAGAGTGAGAAATTAAAGGGAGAACACCAAATTATTTTCTCTAAATAAGTGAAAAGTGAGACCAATCTCTTGACTACTGAAAACAACCTTTTTGAATGCACAGTAGGTTTTGCTAATGAAATTAAAGGAGCATATCAACTACTACAGTGATTGTGGCCCTGTATCAACAGATGATGTACATGGGAACAAAGTCTGTCTGCAAATGAGAACAAGAAATAAAGACTTCGCAAACAGTATTGTATTGTTTGTTCACAGAACAGACCTCAGGCCTAACGAGCCTCGATACAAAGCTGAGTACCCATTAGAAATTCTGTGATAAGAAGGTGAAAAATGGATGTGAGTAAAGGACCAGGGCATCATGGGAAAAAATGGAAAGGAAGTGAAGCAGGAAGAAGACTGAACAGCATGGAGCCATTACAGACTTAATCATGCTTTGAAAGTGCGCTGCTTCAGGTTGGCAGTAGTGGTGGGGAAAGCTGTGAAGTGCTTTCCTTCCGGGGAGCTTCCATGCAAGCAAGTCTTGCAAGTCTGACATGTCTGTGCTGCAATATGCTGCACATCTGAACTCCCCCGCTTTTAGGACGCTCTTTACCCACTCGAAGTATGACAGAGTGATACTCAGTGGACAGGAACTACAGTGGCCCCTTACATTATGTATACAAACCAATAGAGAAACACAGACCTTGTTCTCTCTCCCCTCCTTCCCAATGTTTATTTATGCACAAGTCAAGAATAACCTGTATTGGAGTGCCCATAGTTAGAGTGAAGGAAAGCAGTTGATAGCAACATTTTCATTAGAGCTACTTGATTAGGAGATAGATTGAGAACATAAATCAAMAAAGCACTAGCAACTGGAGATTTCATCTAAGCAGGTATAAAATAGAACATGGCAGATAAAAGCAATAAAGGCTTAAAACACATTTGCAGACAAGCATGAAGCAATGTTTCTCATACTGTGCATTTTAATTAGAATCTGGACCCAAAAATGTGGATGGGGAATGGAGAATCAGGGGCAAAGGATGCAGCAAAACACCTCTTGGAAGAGCATGAAAATGACAGCTAGAATGAGTAGAATATAAAAAAGAATGAAAAGAAAGCAGAAGGGAAATGGGAAATATTCTAAGACAAATTAAATGTATGCCCAAGGGTCAAGAATGCCATCTAGCAATATGTGGAGAGGTGAAAGCAGGTCACAGAGAGAGATGGGATAAATGTGATCCAGGGTACAAGAGAGCCATCTAGCATGTAGCACAGGCAACTCAGGAGACAGAGGAGAACTGAAAATACGAGAAATAGTACCACATTTGATAAATTTGAGGGAGATACAAAAGCACTTATTGTTTTGTTTTATTTCAATGTAAAGAGCTCAATGTAAAGAGCTCCAGCTTGGGGAAAATTCCTGCAAAAAAAAAAAAAAGAGGAAAATACTGCATATTGAGAAAATGAAAGCTTCAGTCCTGATCTGTTTGTTAAGCAACTTTTGTAGTTGGATAATAAATAGCTCTTACTGCAGGATTCACGAAAAACGGATGCATGATTCTGCTGCCCAGCCTTCTCATCACCAGCCATATCTTTCACATCTACCCAACAGACCAGGGATAGTTTTTTACTTGATTTTTTAACTCATGAACACAGGTGTTTATCAAAGTTAGCCTATTATTATCATAGAGCCAAATTATTCAGCAGAATGGTCACCACATTATTAATACAACTACAGAATCTCTTAAATGTTTCCCCTGCAATGTGCATTATGTATTAAAGAATATTACTTGGACTTTGCAGCAAAGCAAATACTACCTCCTTTAGCAGCTGTCAAGTAAACAAAAAACAGAGATTAGAATATTTGCAGAAGCCCTAAGTAAATGGAAATGCCTTAATAGTGGCTCGACTTAAGTTACCATATAAACGATACAGTACAATGTAATTTATTTTTGTCACTATAAAAGACACCATAAGAAATGTTTAAAAGAAAAAAATTCCTCTATTATGATATGAAGCTAAGAAAGAGTTCTCCCTGCAAATGTGGATCAATAGAATAGGACACTATGAATATTTTTAACAGTATTTTTTTTTCTGGCACCTTTAACTGGGTGAGTGATTACATTAATTTATTTTTCTTACCTTTTAGAAAAGACTGGAAGTCTCTGCCCTTATCTTCATTGATTTTGCCTTCCAGAGAGGAAAGCATCTTGCTCACATCACTCATGGCAGCAGCAATGTTGTCAACCTTCTTCTGTAGAAAAGTCAGTTTCATCTCCTGGCTGCTAATCTTCTCATTCATTTTTTGAGTAAGTGCTTAGTCAGAGAACATAACAAGAGAGGGGGAAAAAAATAGCATTATTAAATTGGGGGTGGGGGAATATAATTGACTTGAGAGACTTTAGCTGAAAGTGGAGTGAAAAGTTTCTGAATTATTAGTCATGAGTGAATCATCTTGATTTTTGTCATGTATCATGTATTAGTGACATTCAGCAGCACAGCAGTAACTAATTACTGAAGCATCTGTATCCATTATAAAGTATTTATAATTCTAGAAGAGTACTTTGAATGGTTAACATATTTTAATCAGCATAATGCCAGTCTTCCTCTACCTAGCACCCTACAGGGGATTCAGTTAGCTCTCATTTATTCTATCTCCTTTAATATAATCACAAAAGCAATAATTTTTACTTACCATTTATAACATACCAACTGCATGAATTTGCAATGCTTGTGTCTGAAGGAATACATCATTTTTTCAGTGTTGGGGTCAAAATAAAGACTAGTTCAACACAGCAGCAAGGCAGAAAAAATACCAGAAAAACACCTAATAAATGACTTCAGAATGATTGTCTGTCATTAAGAAAAAATGTCCAACCCGTGAAGTCCAGTTTATTTTAAAACCTGCATAAGTTGTTCCTGACGTTTGTGGTCTCCTTAGGTTTAAGGAGACCTGACTGGATGTTTTTTGGTTAGGCAGTGGTGAAGGCCTTGATCTTGCAAATCGAGAAACTACATGACTTCAGGCATCCATTTGAGTTTCACTGCTTACAGGGATGAGACTTAGCCTGCGATTTTCAGAAGATGCTGAGAGAATTAAATGCTCTAATTCCTGTTAACTAAGCTACAAAATCTCTTTGGTTCTTTCAACAATTCAGCCTAAATGGCCTACCTTATACACATGATGCTACCCTGCGTGACCCAAACCATGCTATGACTTAATAAACTGCTATGCAAGATATTCTTTAACAGTACATACAAATATATACTAGTGTAAATTTATAGTATTGCTCTTATGATGCTCATTGGTCTTATGTCACTTTGCAATATGACATCAGTGTCCTTCCCCATGGCAGTATGTGTTTGTAATCAGAAATGATGTGGAAGCACAGGAGCCTAAAGACTACACAAAGAAAGAGCAAGTTGCATGTAAAAGGGCATATCTTCTGACTAGACTTTCATTCTTCAAAATTCTAGTATGCAGAATACAAAAATAATCAACTCATAAGCATTCATGAAAAAACAGAAAATCCATTAAATACACCAAGTCTGTGCAGGTAAGTGTGCCAACACCCACAAGAACGCTCTCATACAGAGGCACCTTGGTTGTAAAACTATTAATAGGCAGAGCCTGGTGGATATAGCTGTTTTGGGTTAGGATGATCTCCAGCTGTCCATTCTGCCCATCCAGGGTGTCTGCTTCAATAGAGGCAAAATTGTGTTTATGACTGGTTTAAAGTCTGGCAATTCTCAGCTTTCCTCAGCGTCCCCATGGAGACAAGCAACTGATGTATTTTCTTYGTCTGAATATTCTCAATCATAACACTACTCTCTGATTAGGAAGGAAGAAAGGTCTGGATACTTCTGATCCTAGCTGAATTGTTATTATGAGAAAGCAAGTTGAATTCTTTACCGGCTCATGCATGGTCACCAAAACTGATAACTAACTGCCATCTGCAGGGTGCAACACTTTCCTCAGTTATGTTTCTGTGAGCTCTTGAAGGGTATAGACAAGCTGCATAAATGAACCTGAAGGTCTGGTTTATAGCTGGCATGGCTGCATAGTAGGAGTTGAAAACAGAATCTGGCTCGTAGAGTCCTGACAGCTGTCAATGGAGCAACAGACCAAGGTAGTCAGATAGTTCTGGCCTCAGGCCGCATTTGCAGGGCTGGCAAACAGAACAGGTATCTCTGTACTTCTAATCTGACCCCATTTGATTTAAAAATCACTAAAAGGCAATTAACACAGAGCTCCGAGATGCCAATTTTAGAGTTATTTTTCAGAGCAGAATTGGTACTAAGAGAGGTGGCATGTTTACTTTCATGCTATATTGATTAGACTCACTTTTTCATATGGGTTCTGACATCTTGACAACTTCCTCCAGTGCTGAGAAACTTGGTTGTTCACATAGCAAAGTGCAAGAGCCTTCTCCTTTCTAATTCCCATTTGAGACTGCCTTTCTATATCTCCATGTCACATTCAGTCTTTCCCTCTGCCACCTATGCCTTCTAATTTTTCTCTTTGTCTATTATTAAAGTAAAACACATACACGGCCATAAACATAYACACACGTACTCTCTCTTTAGAGCCACGTAGCAGTCTGGATTCAGACACTGTCTTCCCCCCTACATGCATGAATATTCCAGCATGAAAGCAGTATATTGACAAATGGAACATACAGACCCGAGAAGATAATTTGCCTTATTATTTGGTTCTGTAAAGTGTTTTAGGATAGGTGCCAATTGTGTGAGGGACAAAGACTGTAACTGGGTGGAGGTTACATAATAACCTAGTGAAGACATCTGTAATTGAAACACCAAGGGTTCAGAAGAAAAGGAAGGTAGTAAGAAAGTTCAAGGAACCTGCCTTCTTTACTTTACAATGTCTTTCACCTCTTGTCCATCTTCTGGCCCCTCACCACGTAAACTACACAAGCTCATTTGGCAGTACGTAGATAACACTGCCAAATAATTTGCACACAATTTGCCAAAAAAATTTTACCTGACAAATGCAGAGTCACTCGCTATAGATGAGTATATCACAAGTAGAGAATAATTTTTTCAGACAATTTCCTTATACAAACATAATTCATGTATTTCTTTTGTTGTTATTTAATCACATGATATGCTGATTATTAGCAGCTTTTAGCAGTTCTCTGAGTACAAAGACTTTCTATTTCTAAATCATTCTGCATTACCAACATCTCTGCACCCTTGAAGATGTACCTTCAGGAGATACAGACTAGAATATATTATAGTCTATCAGTTACTTTAATACATCTAGTTCATGGGTGTCTTTTCATGTGTCTTTAGAGTGAACACTTGATATTTGAATTCTTGGTTAATTAGACTGATCTGATAAATCACGTCATTGTTTCTGCTCCCAGTTTAGTGAGTGTGCAAACATGCCTGGCATGAATAAAATTCAGTTCCTATGAATGCTTATGCAGACAACTATGAAATTAATTTTCTGCAACATTTGTGCTGGTAAACTTTAAATCACACAGATGGTAATGGAAAATAAATATAAAGAGAAATAAGCACACCCAGCACCTCAAGAGACTAAGAGATGAAGCAGCTTTTCATGCAGCAGCCACCTAAGGTAACTTCTCAGTGGAAATAACTTTGAATAAAAGCATTATTGTTGCTGACTAGCTCTGACAATGCTGAGCTCCGTACATACACGCACAAGAAAACACTGATCAACATGCTCCAAAACCTTATAGTCTAGATAGATAGAAGTAAACACAGTAGTGGACAGGCAAATACTGCAATAAGAAATGGTCATATAAACCTTTGTGATATAAAACTGTAAACTGTCCCTACCTTGCTTAGTTATTTCATCATCCTAGATGGAGAAGTTTAAAATAAACTTAAGCCACCCTTGCCAAAGTTTGAAGAGTCACTGTACTGTACCGATTTCAAATATAGCATCAAATTTTGTAAGAAGATACATAATAGCAATGATGTCTTCAGATAATATAATTAACTCCCATTTTCTTTTATGATGTAATGCTGGTCTATACTACTACTCCTAGATTTGGGTTAGTTTATGTGAATTCATCTATTCTACCCAGTAATATAGCGGTTTAAGTCTTGTTATGCAGAATGACTTTCCCCATTTTTATTAGCTTAGCCATAGACATCCTATAATTGCTAAACTGTCAGTGTCTTTAAATTCAGTTTCTTCTCCCTAACTTTCTCAGAGAAGTGCGCCACYGAAATATGACTACCAGAAACTCTAATCATTCATTCAAGTCTCTTCAGCAGACAGGGATTTTTTTTTTAATTATTTTTGCAGTGATCTTAGTGAGTCATGTGGTCAGTGAGTAGGCTAAAGATGATAGTAATTATAACAGCTGACCTGGCTCGCTGGGGTCCTGTGGAGCTCCTGGTGTTCTCTCACTGACAGTTCTGCTGCTTTCAGCCTGGTTGCTATGTATAAGCAATTGCTGTTGAGCTAAAAGAGGGAGGAAAAAAAGGAAGGAAAGCAAATGAAACACCGAACATGATGAAATCCAGATTCAACAACTGCCTTCTCTCTCTATTCTATTCCGACTCCACCAAAGCCTAATTATTTGCAGTGATTTTTGTGTTATCTGCTTGGTTCATCTATAACACAGTGTGGGACCACATTGATGAAGATAATGAAAGGTTTTATAAGTGCCTTCCTGAGACTGTAGTTGCTTGCAATTTGCAGGGGTTGGTGTTAATACTCAAAGGTCAAAGCTTGCCCTATAGCAAGCAGAACTTGAAAATTTCCAAGGCTAAAAATCCTTGAGATTTTAGATCAATATAAAACAGCACTAAAATATATTCAATGTACAGACTATCAGCTCTAAAATTGATTAGATGTTTTTCATAGGTATGAAATTGGCCAAATTTCTTGAAAATGATTTTTTTTTTTTTTTGTGGATAACACAAATGCTCAACCACAAAAGCTGCTCACTGATGGCAGCAGTGACATTACATCTTTGCAGCACTTAAAAAAAATTACAAAATGCAATCAAATTCCAAGAAATGTCATCGGAGATTTGCAACTAATTGGTACATATATTAATGTACCTTCCTTCAGAAACGTGGTAAGTTTGAAAAATATTTTCTGTTTTCACAGCAGATGAGATTTTCTGAGCTTATTTTATACCTCAACTCGAAGATCCCAAAGCACTTCACAAAGAGATAGTCAAACATTATGTCAGTGTTGCAGCTGGAGAAGCTGAGACCCAGAAAAGTGAAGTGCCTTTACCCACAAAAAAATCAGGAACGACTGATGGAGCAGGGAACTGAAATGAAATTTCCACCTTTTTGACTTCCTTCTCTAACCATTAGGCTTAACTGTCTCTCATTTCAGTATTGCTGAACAAAATGAAACAGGCACAAAGTAGGCTGTAAATGTGCTAGTGTAAGTTCATACCAATTTTTATATGCCTGTTCAGTTCATGAAGGATTTTAAAGTGGATGTTGTTCTAGTAGGAGCATATCTAAGGGATGCCACTTTAGCTGATATGATTTCTAAACTTTAGTACAGTACAGGCAGGTGAACTTGGTATGGGGACACTATTCTGCAGTGCAAGCACTAAAAATCTAATCTGGCCCTAATGTGAGTTTCCAAGGAAACAGAATGAAATGCCGAATCAAGAAATTCACTACATATCATCAGCCTCTTGGCACTGTATATGAGGATCAATAAATTATATTTAAGGATAATATAATATGTTTGAGGTTGTAAATTAATGGGAGAAGTAGCTATTAGGACAGGGATTCATCAGATTAAATTATCATATGGACTGAAATTTTCATGGAATCTATTGGAGTTGACTGGTTAAAAAAATACAAAACCAAAATTCTCAAACACAATTTCAACAGCTTCTGTCATCTTTCTGTGGCCATGACTGTTGACAGGAGTTAAATACTTGCATTCAGCCCAATTCATTATACAGGATTTATCAGGTGGTGATATGATGATATAATCTATGACAAGGGAGTCAGTTACTTGCCTGTGATAAAGACCAGCTAATCGATGTCCTTATATTCTTTCATTTACCAGTCTTTCTGTCCCTCTGTCCTTCCCCCCTCCCCTACTTACCACCACTGTTACTGCTACAGACACCATACATATATATATTTTTTTATACTATCCATTTTATCTTTAATCCTCCCTATTAAATCAAGTGCCTCATTCACAGCTTCATATTACAGAATTCCCAAACCCTTAGGGTCATTTTTATTCACTTTTAGAGTTTCAGGGATATATATTTATCATTGCATGCTTGTTTTACTAATGCTTTAAACTGTTCAGATCATTTAATCTCTGTAAGACAAGAGGCATAGATATCACCCTGTTGGAGCAAACCAGCTGCACCACTGATGCGTTATCCTGCTTTTAACAGAAGCAAGGACTGTAGCCAGGGATGCGCACGCACATCTCCCCGCAAACAAAAGCCAAAAGACAAAACCCCATGCTGCACAGTTACGGAATATTATAACCATATGGCAAAAGTATTTCTTGGGCAGCCTTAGAAAATCAGTGTCTCCATTTATGAAACAAATTCAGAGCAGTCAATGGCAATATAGCTTCTCCTACATCATTCTTCTAATGTGTCTCAGCCCTTTTCCAAATGAACCACCTTGAGACAGTGGTAATCACCTCAGGTGGTGATTAAGTCATGTGCGTATTGGTCCTGCAGCTGAGATCCCCATCCTGGATGGGAAACAGCAGCAGATGTGATGGGAGCACCAGACTGAAACCCCAACACATACTCCTTAGGTTAGATATAGCAAACGGATGGCTCACATTTGAGAACAGTTAAAATTTGGATATGCTGCACTCAGTTTAAGCCAAACCTTCAGAAAAGAAAACATAAAACTGAAATTAGACTTCTAGATCTTACAGGTGCCATTTACAATATGGAAGCGAGAACAAAAAGGCTGTATTTTTAGAAATGCTGAGCAATGAAGAGCTCTTCCTGTTCCTCCAGGAGCTTCAGGGTGTTCAGCACTTCTGAATATCAGATAATGCACATAGAAATCCAATGTTAGGCTCCTATCATTGAATATATTGGCCTAGATGTATAATTTATTGTCCCATGTATTTTTAAACACATAATGTGCAAAATGATTTCAGGGAATATTAAAAATATGGAAATTGGATCTTTTTCTCTCAATATATTTTTGATGAAGCAGGAGTAGCTAAAGGGGAAACACTGGTGGGAGTTTGGTAGTTTCCTCCTGTTTTGCCTTATAATGCTTCTGTGTTTAAAGGTGACCCGCTGCCTTGTGTCTGCAGCGCACCCCACGCAGAGGACAGCGCTTGCTTCTGAGCAGAACATTTTAGAGCCACCTGCTGGAGAAATTGCATCGCTACAAGGTTAGAGAATTCAGCGCTAACAATGGTTATGACTCTGTCAGCAATTTTGAGGAAGAGCTGTGTGCTCTAAACCACAGCTAGGGTAGATGGAAGGGAATCTATGAACATTAAGACACCTCAGCTTCGCACAGCTGAATTTGAACGCAGCACGACTTACATGGGAAGATGCATCTTCTGGTTCTTGAAATCATTTGCGACACGTTATATAGTATACATAGACCATATGTGCAGGAGTGAACTGAGAGTTCTCACCCTTCCCGAGACATTCTAATAGACATTTGCTCTGGAATAAGGTTGGAGGTTGAAATAGAAAGCTGCGCTTGGTAAAAATGAAGTGTTATGAATATTGCAGCTCAGAACTGACAAACACTTTCATTGAAGCAACTGTACTCCCACTTAAGCATTTGATATTCCCGAGTCAAAATATTTTGATTTTGTTGAATGGTCCGGAATGTCTCAAACTAAACTGTTTATGTATGGTGGTGTTTTGTAAGACTTTAATAAGCAATCTATGTCCACACTGTTCCTTGCTTAACAAGACTTCCTTGTAAAGGTGCATTGTCCACGCTGGACTAGGATCCATGTCATATCCCAATTTGGTCATGTGCTGCCACACGGCAAATAGAGCTGGAGACAGTGATCTGAACCTTTCTCCTCCCAGAGGCTCTTTTATCTCACTCACTGCTACGTTACCTGCAGAAATATCTGTAACCAAGCAATTGTAACAAGGCTACCAGATCTGGTTAACAAATGTCTAGTAATAGCTATCAGATGGTGACAATTTTTTTCCTGCCTAGACTGTCAGACTGAAATCACTATGCATGATAACTTAGAGAAAAGCTAAACCAGAAGGAGTTTCTAAAGTAGTGTTTGTCACAACCAGCCCATATCACCGTAATGGTGCCTCCCCAGGATCTAAAGCATACTGCCGGAATACCCCAGTTCGCTTAGCGAGGAAATGGTTAAATCAGTTCTGTTGTCTGAGCAGAGACACCAAGGGGAGGACTCTGCAGAGCACAGTCAGAGCTTACAGAATAGCTCTCCCTGCCGCTCTGTATAGACAGAGCGCCTGAAGACAGGGCTGCTGGGATCCCAGCTGCTCAAGTTCATTAGCTGAAGTCCCTTCCTGGGRATTGAACAATGCAGGCAGGGCTTGTGCTGGTGGTCTGCTCCTCCCGGGAGGGAGGATTCCAAAAGCAGGGAAGAGGAATATTTCTGACATAACACCTTTCATCCCAATCTCTTTAAGCACTTCTACAAGCATTAATTAATTAAATCTCCCAGTGCCCCTGTGAGATAAGTGTCATCTCAATTTTCTAGATGGGTAAACTTGGGCATGCAGATTATAAGTGACTTCCAAGTTATTCAGCAAGTCAGAAGAGGTTTGAGAATAGAACCCAAGAGATCTATTTTCAAACCCATTGCTGTAACACTTGACAACATATATTCCTTTATTCTTATTTTTACACCATGTCACTACAAGTTGTTATATATTCTTTCCTGATCAGTGCTTCCCTGTTGTTTTGATGCTGCGTCAGTTGTATCAACTGTACTCTCCCCCTTCTTTTTTAGCAGTTTTAAAATCTATTTTTGCTCATGTTTGTGGGTTTTTTAAAGCAAACCTTTAAACCATTTGATCCACACTCACTGGACAGCCTTGCTCACTGACTGAGCCCCACATTAATATCTGACTCCATGCTTAGTTGCACAGAAGAGAATTCTGTGCCTGCTGAGATTCTGTCTCTTCAGCATTGATATTTCCCTCCTGGATGTAAATAAGAGTGATTTCTCTTCATTCCTCTACATTAATTTTTAATCACAGCCTCTACTTTACCACTGCTGATTGAATTCTCTACCACATCTAATGGCCTTTCTTGTAATACTCATTCATTTAAAGTGTGTACGCTGATGCCATATCTTATTTTTCAAGGGCAGCTTGTTTAAGGCCAGGAGCAAAGAAATAGCTATTATACAGATGTTAAACTACAGTACATTGCCATATGTTTGAACACCCGGGCAATGGTAAAACACTCCATCCTGTCTGAAAAAGGCACAATTATGCATGGATCATGTATAACACCAAGTAAAATTCAGTCACTGTTGAATTGAACAACATTTCTACCCAGTTCTGAGAGAAAGTTGGCAGATTATTTTATCGCATCTAAAATACATTCTCAGAGCCTGAATCTGAAAGCCAAAAGCATTACAGTGCTGCAGAGTTTTTATAACAAGTATTCAATGGAGGACCTGGATTTAACATCACCAAGACTGCAACACTCAATAGCTAAAAGGACAAAAGTAGTGAAGCACTGAATGCAAACTCCATATTTTAGCAAAACAGAATCAGGTTCAAGATTATGAATTTTATTTAGAGTGAAGAGAGGAAAGGAAACTCTACTCATCTGATTTGGAAATTCATGCAGGGTGAACAGTCAACATCCCAAATTGTTTTAGCCCACTCTGCATTTTTCCTGTCTTTGAATTAACAAAGAGTGGTATTTATTTTCAGCAGAGCCATTTGCTCTCAAATCAGATTGTATTGTTTTCTTCTGTGGAAGTGAATAGGTTTCAAACCACTACAACTCACTTTCGGGCTGACAGTTTTGTCCGCTGTACCCAGGACAACACTTCCACTCCAGTGATGTTACTATTTTATGTTTGATTCTGTAGGCTTGGAGCGTTGCTGTCTGAGACCTGCAAAACAAAAACATTTTAAGCCTATTTTAGGTAACGGTAAAGTTGTAGGATACATATATAAATACTTTCACTTTCTAATATGTCAGCTTTATTCTTTCATTAACTGGTTGAAACTAAAACCTCATCAGGGTTTGGTGTTTCAATAGCAACTGGAGTTTTAAAATTGTAACCTTCATATCATCTGGATATATCTTGAAGGAGCCTGATGTCCATTCAGCACTGTCAGGCTTTTCCCCCAAATATCTTACTGAAGTGCTCAATACTACCAACTGTTATGGAAGATATTAATTATAGTATCTACTAAACTGGACAGAGTGAGCCAAAAAAATACCATTGTGAAATCCTGGCTCCTGATAAAGCCTCTGCTGCTGTCTGTGGGGCCAGACTTTCAAGATGACTTTACATCATGTTGGTTGATTATTTTAAAGGAGATTCTACGCACACTAATCTCAAAATGTGGAGATATCCAGTCTGCAAGTCAATTGAAGGATGTAGTTAAATAGTTGTGATACTTCAGTTATTACTGTTAAAATATGTAACTGCAGAGGCAGGAGCAATTTTGGTTTTGTGTTCCAGCATACTGTGTGCCCTGGCTACCCATATCATTTCTTCTTCTAGCTTTCTTAACTTAAGAGAAGTCAGTTTAGAATGAACCTGCTGCAACAGGGCATACAAGGGAAAAAAAGCTACAGCAAGTCTGCTTGCCACTTTTAATAAGTTAAATACAAAGTTAGAATAAAGAGAGTATCAAACAGTCCTGGCAGTTGCTAAATGCTGTTATGGAGAACAACATTTCAAAACTCAGAAAATGTGAAGATAAATGGTACAGTACCTCTGGACACACAATTCCTATTTAAATCACTGCAGAAAAAGGGCAAATTTGAAGACTAACGCCAACTATGTCACACCAAAAAAAAAAATCTTCCCAATGAATTACAGAAAAACACACCACCTTGTTTAACACTGCAGTTAGCCTTGTCACCCTTCCACAAGGGATGCAATCTTATATCTTTAACTTTACAGTACTTGGCAGGAGCTTTGCATATCCCCAGTCAGCTTCACCTCCGAGAAAAGGCTTTTTCAGTAGCAAGAACACAATAAAGAATAAGGTGAACTGAAAGTGAGAGAGCTCCCGATTCTCTTGCTATATGGATGCTCTTATTTCCTAAGAGTGCCATATTCTGCATTAGCCTAATCCATTCCTGAAAGCACTCAAAAAGTATCCATGAAAGGATTTAATCRGGAATAGCTATTCCAAAATAATTCTTTGTGTAGACAAGCCCCAGAACTGTATATAACACTTATTTACAGATGCAACCCAAGGAACTTATTTTCTTACAAAATCAGAATTATTCTGAAGATTGAATTAGGAAAAAAACTGGCCAAATTGCAACTGCAGGGCTCATGCCACAATCGTGGGATGCTGTTGGTTATATCTCAGAGTCCTCAAATACTAAGGACACTATATTCCAGGTTTCACACGAAAGTTTTAAGCGTGTTCTGCCATACCACCTAGAGGACAGTTCTCAGAACAGTCATACTGACTGGTGAGAGGCTTCTGAAAATTTTCAAGGGACAAATATTTTACAATTTTTATTTTGCTGTTGTTGTTCCAAGCTGTTTTCTAGTCTCATGTATTTAAATCCAACCTCATTTACTGGGGTCTGTACATATGTAGAATCCAATGAGGCACCCAAACCACAAAGGACAACATCAGTATACTTAGCACAATCTTTATTTACAAGTTATGTCCAGGCCCATTACTCTCCTAGGTTTATTGCCTCACCAGCAAAGTCCTGCCAGAGATAAACACCCCAGCAGATAAATAAAAATATTTATGCTGTTCAGGGAAAGCCTTATGCTCTGACAGTACAGCAACCTGGGAAGCTGCACAGAGGGGATTTTCTTCCCCACATGTGCTTTAAAGCTTTGTACATGCGCACCTTCCTTGCAGAACCTCAAAAGAGGTGAGTGGGCAGTGGGCCTATTTGAAGGCTTTGTACTAACCAGAGGGTGCTGCAGTGAGGGCACACCAAGTCCCTACCGTGGAGCTCAGCGACCTTTCCCAGCCTTAAGCTTTTATATTTGCTTCAGCCACTTGTTAGGATGAGACCTGGAAGCGGGCTCATGTGCTTCCCCCTCTCCTCCGCACTCTCGTTTCCACAGGAAGGAAACCCAGGTAGGTGTGTGGGGACAACAGGATCCAAAACTTGCTCCARCAGGCTCCAAGCTGGCTGATTGGGTAAGCTAGGTGAATGCACATGCCCACTTTCTGGATGTAGGAACTGGCTGGAGACCAGAAGATTATACAACTTAACTACCCCAACTTTTTTATTTTTTTAAACTTAGTCCTATAAGCAGAATAGAGACTGTAGAAGAGACAACTGTATTTTTCATTTGAGTATATTAATTCAAATGCATTCTTGTTTTCATTTTTGAAGTCTCAGCTGTATTAATTGCCAGCTGGTGATAATTAAAATATTTGCAAGTTCTTTCTTTCTAGTTCTACACACCTCTGAGCACAGGATCCAGTAAGCCAAGTGCAAGGCTTCGCTCTGCCTGATGAGAAGGTTTCCAGGTTGTCCACTACCACTGTAGGTAAGAGTCTGCTGTGGACATAAGCACACCAGTTCCTGTAGGAGATGGAAGGTAAATATAATCAAATATACAAACAGTATTTGCCAAAACATGATGAAGACATGATACTCAGAAAGATTAATCCCATAATTAAGGGATAGGAAAAGTTATGAAAATTAAGTTAATTTCCTCAAACTGCCATAGTAGTCTTGCCCGAGACATTTAGTCTTTCTGCTTCAGCTACCCACTAACAAAGAAAACAGCCAATCATTTTCTCCACCTCTGCATATTTATATTGCAAATCTAAATCTTTTTTTGTAAGTGTTTGTGGAGCACCAAGTACAAAGAGGCCTTTCTAGACTGCAGTAATAACAGGTCTTAAAGTACACCTACATTTCAGACCACAGAAACTGTTTCTTCACAATTCAAAGGAAGGTTTAATAATGTTTTCACACACCCATAACTACCCATCCTTCTATTTTATGGATAAACATTTCTACTCTTCCTCCCTTTCCCAGGAAAGGCTGAGTACATGTAGATTGCATGACTATTTTGCATTGCACTCTGAGGCCAAAGCCAGACCCAGCCAGAATGTGCCACAGCTCCATGCCAGTCTGTGTCCCTGGGAGTTGCCCCTTTCCCTCCTCCCAAAAAGAGGAGTCACATATGAGTCCACATATGTGGAAAGTAGTTGAATAGCTTTTTGTATATAAAATCCTTTTGGGTAGTAAACCTAAAACTGATCACAAAGAATTGCTGAAATCTCATGATACTGAACTTCCAACTAAATAAATGGCAGAAAAGGAAGTCATATAATGCAGAACAGTGCACAAAAAGACATCCTTGTGCATGCAGTATGACAACACCTAGATCAACTATAATCAGGAAAAAGGCTTTGGATCCATTGTGAGTATCTCTTTGAATGTGTCAACTTGATACTTTGCATTAGTCAAATCAGAAAGTCAACTGCTTGGAGTTATGAAGGAAGAACTAGGAAAAAAAMCAGAAACCATCGTTTCACTACATTAATTCCTTGTTTCTCTACAAGAACTTATGTTTAGCTCACATTTTGAATACAGAATGCAGTTTTCATCCCTGTATCCTAAAAAGAGGAAAAGATTCAAATTGAAAAGATAGAGACAGGTGAAAAAGAAAACTGAAGTACTAGAAAGCTTCTCTATGAGGAGTTATTAAGCAGTGCCTGACTCCTTCAACCTGGAAGGCTTGAGGAATGGGAAGTCATGGAGGTCATTATTCACTGTTTGCCATAACACAAGACCAAGAGGCACGAAAACAAAACAATCAGGTCTAAAATAAAAAGAAGAAAAATGTTTTTCATAAACTTCAACTGTGTGCCAAATTTGGATGTTTTGGAAGCCAAAATAGATACAAAAGAGCAATTGATTTCATGAAAGAAAGTGCCATTGGGGGTCTTTAACATAAAGACATAGGTATAATCTCTGGCTCTCACTAAGTCCCTCAGCTGCAGATTGGAGGGCACACTGAAGAAGGTATTATTGCATATTTGCCCCTCATCTCTCCCTCTCCCCCAACCATTTACTGATTTCTACTGACAGACCACTACTGGTCTAGCTATTCTTAGGGTTATACACAATTTCCTTCTTCATGCTTCTTCATGTACTTAGTTTTTGACTAGGCAACTAAGTGACAAGATTTGTAGGACTGGTGAACTTGCAAGTACTCTACATCAATACTTGTGTATGAGAACTGAAAGCTTGCCTTCCACTGTCATGCTTTGATCACACTACTTGCTTTCAGTTGTTGTACTTCCATAAGCATTTCATAATCAGGTAAGGAAATATATATATACACACATATTACCCAGCCGGCCCTAAAAAAAAAAATCAGTATTTTGCTATGGGCTGCTCACAGTGGAAATCAAAATAGTTTCAGACATTAGTTCCATTTACTTAATTAGCATTACTACAGATTTACACTGCTGCAAAATGAGAGCAATGTTTATCCCCAAGTGATAGCTTTTGCCTTCAGAGGTCCTACTGGTGCACTACCCGCATCAGATTCAGTAGTGTTTTACTTGGAAAAACCACTCCTAAGAAAACAGTAGGATAACCTAGCAAGTAAAATGTTAAGTGAAACCACTATACTGAACCTCTCAGTATTTCTGCTTCTAATATCATATTGTGGTGCTCCCTTACACACCACACTGTGTGATTGATGAATAATACAGTTCATGTGAGAGTTTTTGTTGCTGTTGAATCTCTTTGATCTGATCTCACCCACTGACTCTCCACTTCCTTGAGAGTTTTCATTAGGATAATATTTTTTTAATTGGGTATAAAGAGCCCATGCTTTTGTTTGATGCTTTCTTTATATTCTCTCCCCCCTGGCTACAGCCTTTTGTCTAAGTGTATAGATTAGAAACTATGAAAAAAAGGTTTGCCAAAGATTAAACTCAGCTCTAAACCACAAACTTAAAGATTAGGTTCTCTTCTCACCACCTCTGTGAGAGTCAGAAGGAACTCTGTGCCACTTTATGGTGTTATATACCCATAAAACAGGCAGAATCAAAAGGAGATTTATGCCTTTTGAGTTTCACAAGCAGATCATAAGGCTACTTAGAGCAGCACTGTGGTTGGGGCATATGGGTCAAATACAGTCTCCGGTAAGCCAAGAGCATAGACTAGTAATAGTAGTAACTAAACAATAATGATACCTTCAGTAAAGCATTGTCAACAGCTCAGCACACAAATCAGATGACAGTGAAAAAAGTGCAGGTAGTTTCATCCATTCCAGTGTATCTTTGCAGAGAATATAGGTACCTCCTCCCACTCAGCATTCATTCAGAACAGGACATGGTAAGGCACCTGCTGGGCTCTTAGTTTTTAGGAGCATGACCAGGAGCTCAGCTCTTCCAGATGGCTTTCATGCTGAGCACCAAGGAGCAGCAAAGGCAGGGCTTACCTCCTCAGGGAAGGCAAGCAGGAAGCCAATGGTGGCTACTACATAAGCCAGGTACTAACCTCACTGAGAGGGCACAGTCCCACAGCACCAGAGCCATGCAAGCAGAGCAGCATGATAACAACAACAGGTCCTATTAACAGCCCAGTGAGTATCAGGCAAAGGCCAGGCAACAAGCCAGGCCCAAGCCAGGCAAGCCAAACAACAACTCAGGAACAAGGCTAAAGACAGATACCCCTACAACATAGCTCACACAGGAAGCAAAGGCCCAGGCCTGGGTTTAAATAGAGCCCCTGAGCAGGGGTGTGTGTGTGTGTGTGTGGGAGGCTCCAGGTGAGGCTGCTCAGGGCAATTAAGGCCTGTTTCTCACTATGGGCATCAGGCCTCCACCGTGTCATAGCTGTAGTGAGGATTCTACATATTCACACCTGAGAATAAAAACTATTTTTCTCTGAAGCACAGCAAAGAGGTTAAGAAAAAAAAGTCTCTCAGTGTATGAATAGGGTACTAAACATCTTCTCTTAACACATACAGAAATTGATACTGGGCCAGACTGACAGTGGTTTATTTAGGAGGAGCTCTGAGTAAAGGTGGTAGTTTGCTTATGATTTGAACTTGGTACAGAGGATGTAAAATCCAAATTTTTGAATAATTCTCAGGAATTAATCAACAATATGGAAAGTCTGATCAGAAGATGTCCGAAGTGATAACACCACCTCAAGCAGGTGGTGCTCTCACCTCTTGTACTGTAGGAAATTAGCTGTCTGGAAAATGAGGAACTAAAAGCTAGCACCTTGGGCAGTTAAGTTCCTTAACACGTCTGTGAATCAAGGTCCCCAAAATAGGAGTCAGATTTCAAAATCCGGAAGTAGTGGTTCATCCCAAACTGTAGTGAGCCAGTGCTGTGGTTAGGGCTTGAGCTCCTAGCTCCCTAACCTGTGCTCTACCCTCATGTGTAGGGCCCTACACCTCACCAAAGAAAGGGATAAAGCAAAGGAAATATAGCAATGTTATCAGTGCAGATCCTTTCTGTGCTGCATATTGTTTAGATATAATTTTTGATAACAGGATTCATTTTACATCTGAACAAATGTTATCAGTGAAAAGATAAAACAAAGAAAAAAAGACATAAAATGCTGTTGTAAAATACATGAAAGGCCTGGAATACAGGGAGTTTTTTTAAAAAAAATCTACTTTTAACATGTAAATTCACTAATTATCATAATGATTGAGAGTGGCTAACTTCAAGGTAACAGCTACAGGATCTTGCCCATTTGCAGATGTGCTCCAAAGGAAAAAAGCAATACAATGCACCCCCAATATACCAGTTAAGGCTTGCTGTTGTTTTTGGAAGATAGTTTGAACTCAGTCCTGATCTCCACCAAAAATTTAACTGAAATTGAACAGACTGTTTCTATTTAAAGTAGTTAGCTCGTTCTTAAGCTACATCAGTGCAATGTCTGAAGCTGTGGTTCTCTCATGGGCCGGCAACCTTTGATCAGACTAAATTGGAGAAAACATCCACAGCAAAAGAGCCCCTGATGTGATTCATAATTAGGTTTATGTTACCAATGAAATAAGCTCATTAAAAGATGTTATGAATGTAAATATAATTTTGAAATCAAATTGTCTGAAAAAATGTAGATTTGAAAATAGAAGATGAAATGTGGTGGAAAGACAATGACAGGCTGTGTTAATGTAAAGGCAGAATACAAGACAACTGTTTTGCATAACAGGAATTTAAACCTGAAAATCCTCTTTACTTTTCATGGAATAATATATTCCAGATTAACAACACGGGTTTCTAACATGTAGATTTTGTTGAGAGTTGCAGGAGCCTGTTATTTCTTTTGCATTGAGTCTGATTTCAATCAGGAAAGCTATATTTAAAAACAAAACAAAAAATCTTCACAACATTACAACAGCTTTCTCCACCCCGGAGAAAGCAGTGCAAGTCCCTGATTGGCATAAAGCCCATGTGACAGATTTCATACTTCTCTTGCATGTATTGGCCAGGAAAAATCACTGAGAGCAAAGAGCGGCATGAGTTTCCCTTGCAACTAAAACGTACGTCTACGCTGTCATATTAGCAGGCCAGAGTCCTGTGGGTTGTACGGCCATTACAACTTTGAAGTCTTGAGTAGCTCACAGGCTGYGGAGTCTGCACACATGGCTGGAGCAAAGGGCCTGCATTTGGGAAAATATTAATGAAACCTAAATGAGGTTTCACTAAAAGAAGCCTTTAAGCCTCTATATAGCTATAGGCGCCTACATGTCCTATATGGCTTTTTCAAATCTTGCGTTAATGCTCTACTATGCAAGTTTTCTTCTCTTCTGCTTACACCAGTCCTTTTTCCTTTTCCACAGAGAAAAGACTCCAGTGAAGCATTTCTTTATTCCTGTAGTTGGTGAGAAAATAGAAGGGATGCAGCTTGGATATAACTGTGAAACGAAAGCAGTTTCAGGGCAACTGTAAGCAAGGACTGCCCACGCTGCGTATCCCGCATGGTGACAAACCCACTGCCCAGTCTACACCAGCATGTACTAATAGAAATTTCCCTCAGTTGGAAAAAACTGATTTCTGAAAGTAAAAGACAAATTATTGGAGTGTTTCCCTGTATTTAGCTGATTCGTCTTAAGTGATTTACATTGACTTCATGATATAATGGTATATCCAGTGAGCTGTGCACATTTTTCACCTTCAGAAGGATGCGATTCCCGGAAAGAAGCACCTTCTTCTTCTGTGGGATAAAACCATGTGGCCAGCTGAAGTCTGCCTGCGATGCATAGCTAGTGGACGTAGGCCTAGAGCGGGCGCTGCGGGGCGCCGTGGGGCGCTGTGGGTCGCCGTGCGGGGCCCCGCGGCGGCGGCGGCGGCGGCGGCGCGGCGCTCCCCGGCAGGGCCGGCAGGTGGCGGCCCTTCCCCGCACAGGCGGGAAGCCGCCGTTAGCGGCCGTTAGGGCGCCGCGCGCGCCGCAGCGCCTGCGTAACCGGGGCCGCGGGGGGACATTTCCGGCTAGCGGCCGCGCCGCGAAGCCGCTTTCGCGCCAGGAGCCCGGGGGGGGCCGGGGCGGACGGGCTTTGCGGCTCCCTAAAATTCATGTATAGCGCGGGGCAGAGCCGCATCACTGCGCACCGCTTACTGACGCGAACAGTTCTGCTAAACTCCCAGGAATTTATTCGGGAGAGTAAAGGGCCTGGAAAAAAAAGGAAAGAACACAATAAATTTCAGTTCCAAAGCCTGAAGAAAAGGGGTGCTGTGACTTTTACCCATTATCCTTTTTTTTTTTTCTCAAAGGCAGGTCCTTCGTTCCTTTTTTTAAAGTAAAAATAACTGCTCTGGCTTTGCAAAATTGTGTCGTAAGGATATAGTAGCTTGCTGATAAAACTCTCCGGCGTATGACTGGATTGCTCTGAAGACCTTACTGTCAATGGAGATGTTTCCACTTACTTCAACAGGCTTTGAACCAGTCCCCTTATCACTATGATATCTGATGTTAATGAAAAGCAAAGTAGAGTTTACACTGTCATTGAAAAGTGATGGTTTTCTTGGGGAGAGACGGTGAGTGGAAGTTTCTGAGACTGCAGTGACCCCTCCCATAGCAGGTTTCCACTGTAARCAGTTCTTGGAGTACATTGCCAAGAAAAAAAAATCCACAAAACTGCCAACTACAGCCTATAGAGTGCCCATACGTGATTGCGTCCATATGCTTGTAAGCACCAACCGTGCTTTCGAGCAAGCCTTGTAAGCGGTCCTAAAGCCATACAAAAGGAACACCAGCGGCAGCCAAAACACAAAGGGTATAGATTTTGTTCTGTCCTTCTTACATTATCTCTGAAAATGGGTTATTTTTATCCATGAGTAAATTAGATCACTTGGCTTTTAATAGAAATTATATTGAATCAGCACAGCTGAACATCACTGAATCATGAATATGGCATTACTGTGTAGCGAAAGGAATACAAAAGGACCTGGAGCTAGAGCTTTTGTTGAAGTCAGCGCACGACTTGGTGGTCATGCCTCATTCAGATTATATGCAGTCGATGGGTATTTCATAGAATAGTTTATGAAATATTAAACCTGATTCTACATTTGCTTTCTCTTAGTGTTGTCCTTTATGCCCAGGCAAAGAGACTGTGGAAAGATGTTACAAGCATGTGGAGCAGGAGCCCTGCGAGGAGAGGCTGAGCGACTGGGCTCGTTCAGCCGGGAGCAGGTCGGCTTCGGGGGCACCTCACAGCAGCCCCCAGTCCCTATGAGGAGGCTTTGGAGAAGCTGGAGCCAGGCTCTTCGCAGCAGAGCACCAGAGACAACGGACATAAATTGAAGCAGGAGAGGTTCAGACCTGCTGTAAGGAAACACTGTATCCCCGTGAGGACAGCCAGGCTTTGGAAGGGGCCCAGAGAGGCTCTGCAGTCTCCGTCCTTGGAGGTTTTGGAGACACGACCGGACGAAGCCCTGAGCAACCTGGTCTGATCTCACAGCTGGCCCTGCTGTGAGCAGGAGGTTGGAGCAGAGACCTCCCGAGGTCCCTTCCAACCTGAATGATCCTGTGGTTCTGTGATCCTTTGATCTTTGCTTATATATATCTCTGTTGGGTGATACAATTCTTCTTCTGAATACAGTAGTTTAAGTGTATTCTTATATAAAAACATACACTGACGTGGTGTGGCAGAAATCCACAACTGTGAAAATCCAGAAATTGTTCCACTTTTTTAAGCTAGGATCCTTCCCAATCTGAAAGACTGTTATGCAAGGAACAGCATATAAGCATAGAATGAGTAAGGCCCTGAATTTAGGTTCTATAAAAGTACATTGCTGTGATTACTTTGAAAACATATATTTTCAGTTTGCTTTAAAATCCTGCCAAGTTTTGATGAGGAGAGATAATGTTGACTGGCATAATGTAAACACACAGATTAAAAGGACAGAAAGCACCCTTACGACTTTTTTGCTATTGCGTGGGAGACCAGATTTTGGTTTCAACAACTCTTTTTGAACTCCAATAGGTCACTAAGGAGACTTCTCACTTGTTTGATACTAGCAATATGGTAGCTTCTGTATCCTTAAATGAATATCAGACATCTTTCTAAAATATAAGCTCTAGTTCAAACAGAAATTGTAAACCTGAACCAAAATTGATTAATTTTCTATGTTCACTGCTCTGCTTCCTTTCATCTGAGATGTATGAATCTACTAATCTCAGCTGAAATAAAAATTAACCAATACTGTCTAGGAACTGACCATGAACAAAAGTGAAATTGAGAAATCTGTTTTCCATGCTGAATGGAATGAAAAAAAATGGACAGTCTCTGAAAAGTGTATTTGACTTGAAATATAGTGTAGCATGTGATGATAAAATGTATYATAGGATGTGTTTTTAGCCCTGATAATAGCTGACTTGTTGACATGGGAGTATCAGGTGTGGGGAGTTATACTGTTTGGATTGTGGGGTTTTTGCAGGATTCAGGGTCCTGACACTTTGTCCTGCCTATTCCAAAATACAAATTCTATTCTCATCATTCATTTCCTTTTTTTTTTTTTTGTATGTACAGCGCTGGAACTTTGGACTGTGAATGGCCTCTTTGTCCCATCCAAATTTTTATTTACTGTTGTGACCAATTGCATGTCCTGCCCTGTCCTGCAACATTAATTAACAATTTCCACTTATCTAGCATTTCACCAGTCTATTTTAGCATTAAAAAACTGTCTTGTTTCATACCAGATCAGCTCTTTCAGACCTTATTTCACAGAGCCTCTCAAAATAGTCTGAATTTCTCACAGATAGAATTTAAATTTTGAAAAGATATCCATTAGTCTGGTTTGAGAATCATCCAGTAAAACATATTTGAAAACCCAAACAGACTGCTTTTTAAAAAGGTCTTAAATTCAAGATTTTACTTCTGGAATATAAATGTATTTTCCATCATCTAATTGGTTCAGAGTATAAAATTCATTAAGCTAGTCCTGTTCTGGTTTACTGACACTGCTTCCCAGGTGACATTCAGTGGTACAGGTTTTCACTGTTTTGTTAGTCCTTTTCTAATCTACTGAAAAGGAGATTGCAATGTGGCAGTAATGACTTACCACTTTTGGAAATACTGACAACGTCAGAAAAAATCCCACCCCAATTCCAGGGATGAATGTCACTCCTCTTCAATCCCTGTTTATAGTGTTGTTTTGGGCAGCTTCTCTTTTCTTATTTAGCTTCATTAAATGGTTAAATTGCCTTGCCAGTTGCTTTGTACCTGATTTGCCACTTACTCATGCAGAGCTGTATCTTTACTCTGTCATTGATTGATTTCTATGGGGCTCTTGATCAAAAAGAATCTGAGCAAAAGTCCGTGAAATTCAAGGTGATTTTTCCCAGACCCCCCAGCAGGTTTTTCCTCATCACCTATGGAGTTACTTACCAGAAGTGTAATACAGAATACATGCTTTCAAATTTGGCAGTAGAAAAATTGTCTTTTGAGTCACATGCATTTTTAGTTAGCAACATAGATAATGCCTTTGCAAAACATATGGGGACACCTTGCTGCTGTTCTTTTCCTTGCCCCATCTATTCTAGGATTTAGWGTGTCAGTTTTCTAAAGTGTTAATTATATTCAGATTTGTGAGAATCCATATTCTGCATGCAAATTTGAGCAGATGTTTCTGGTGTACCCTAAAGAAAATGGTGCAAAGAATTTAATGTTTGCAGTGGCTGGGAACTAAATCCTAACACTGTGTCCAGTTTGTTATTGTAATCCTAATCTATGCAATGGGATGGAGAGACATCCTTCAACACAGGAAATTTCATCTGAACATGAGGAAAAACTTTTTCACTGTGAKGGTGACAGAGCACTGGAACAGGTTGCCCAGAGAGGTTGTGGAGTCTCCTTCTCTGGAGATATTCAAAACCCGCCTGGATGCAATCCTGTGCAATRTGCTCTAGGTGACCCTGCTTGAGCAGAGGGGTTGGACTAGACGATCTCCAGAGGTCCCTTCCARCCTCAACCATTCTGTGATTCTGTGATTCTGTGACATTAACAAGAAAGAAAAACAATCTGTTCTTAATCCTCGCTGCTCCCATGGTGCACCAACAAAGAGCAAGAGCAAAGATAAGCATAATAGTAATGCAGTAGTTAGTGTAATGAGAAGAATGAAAGCTTTTATTATTTTCATTAAAATTTTGTGGATTTAGGAAAGAAATTGTCAGCATAGTGGTGCCTTATCTGAATCTGATCAGAGGAAAATTAAATAATCACAGTCTAAGGAAGCTAAGAGAAAAGGTGCTGGAAGATTGATAAGTACCTTGCTAGCATCTCAGAAGTGGTTTGGATGGAGATGTGTTCCTGTTTTTTTTTTCCCTAGTGCTGTGTTTCCTATGCTATTGAAAATAGTCTGTCATGACTCTGCAGAGCCATCATTCCTGRAAGGTTGAGTATCAGAAAGCCAGAACTTTGGATTTTGTTATTTCCTGAATTTTTGTCTAGTTTTCAGATTTTATTATTATTATTTTCACCTGCAGTTCAAAATTATATGGATATCTGTTTACTGTTCTCTCCCTGAAAGATAAAAGATCCTAAGAATCTCTCTGGGAGGCCATGCAAGCTGGGTATGCCATCTCCTGCTGCAACTCCTTCAAAACCAGGTACTGGAATCATTTGTAATATGAACAGCATGTTGGAGCAAGTGGACCCTTAGTTCATTCTGTGCATGGGACTTCAGTGGTGGCAGAGATTTCCTCAATGCCTATTAGCACTGATATAAATGAAACCTCTGTGAATAGTACTGACCCTGTGCAGCTGTTGCRCCATACAAATATTGCTGTTCAGTGTGCTGTAGTACCTAATCTGTACAATGCAGCCTGGTTCTTTTGCTRCTTCACACCAGCACTCTTAGTAGCCCATTAACTGTTTTACGTCTGTGCTCAGCAGAAAACAGCACCAGTCTTTAAATACTTCCCTTAAAATTCTCTCTGGACACTTATATCTTGGTATCACACTACATGCATCATTATAGAACTACACAGTTATGTCTTTTGCCCGTTTCATTCTGTAGATGAAGTATCAATAGGAGTAGTGAATACCAGTACCTGGCTAAATGATTTGCTTTGGTCGTTAGGACTGCCATGGGAGTAACACTGTGTTCAGCTTATGTTCAACACGTTAAATTGTGGGCTAGTAGCCAAACTTCAAGAACCTGACACTGCTGGAAAAGAGGGTATCATTGCAAAGGTCTTCTGCACATGGCTGGAATACAACACTGGGAAAGCAAACACTGTTTGTCAAACTTCTGATGCTTAGCTACCAAAGCAACCTAAGTACTAGTGTAAGAGGTTMTTCCTTCCCGGCTCTAGTGAATATAACTAGTGAGGCAGAAACCTATGTCATGCATCACTTTTATTTATTGTAAATATACAACAGTGCAAAATCTTCAGAAATCCATTCAAGAATTGTCCTCTCTGCTCCATTACAAAGTGACATGATCAAAAGAGACTGTGAACCTGGAATTAACCAGGCAGCTAAATCAGGTTTCTCTCTGTCTTGTGCATTTGAACCATCTGCCGAGCCTAGCCATTGAATTTATTTTAACTGTACATTAGAAATTCTACCAAGCTGATAAAGGCAGAAGCAATTTCCAGGGAGCAATCCAGAGGTCTGGTCATGAGAATGAAATATTTCAGCACTCCCACAGCATGTGACAGCTAAGCAAATCTGTCCCTGGTGCTGAGATTATTAAACCCTTCTGTGCTTCATAATAAAATAGTATCACCTCACCACTGCCCAAGGTAATGGCAAGGGAAGTCCAGGAAGACCCTCAGTGGATTCATGATAATTGGAAAATTTGGAATATGCATATACTAAGAGGAAAAGAGTAATGCAGAGCTATCCAATAATGTGGAGATAGTGTGGTTAATTTACAACCTAAATGAATGCCTCATGGATTCAGGAGCTGCCTTGAATAGCAATTAATAAAATTGGGTTCAGAATGGAAGGATACGTGTACCAGTCTCAGGACTTAGCCTCAGACTTGCTCCACAGTCCCACTGTTATTTGAGCTGCTTTATATGGTAAAATACTGCAATATTTTCTTCTCCACAGACTGAAAAAAGTACGTATCTCACAGAAAGTCAATTGAAAAGTTTGTAGCATCAGTTTTCTTCTAAGATACCAAAGTGGTGCTCACATCTAAATTTACTGACCTTAGGAAAAACTCAAGTTAGGTTCTATCTCTGCTACTGAAACACAACTCCAGTTATCCAGCATTGCTTTAGCTCATACCCTTGACAGGAACACCCTCTGATTTAAAAGRCTAAATCTGGCTCTCACCCCTCCAGGTGTGGTCAAGTAGTCAGTCATTATAATAGGACAGGGGAGCTTTTTTAGGAGTTAATAGATTTCTCTGAAGTAATGTATTTCCTTACAAGGTCTACAAAAAATGAACCTACCAAGAAAATAATGAAAAACCAAAGAGTACTCAATTCACTCCTGCCTGAGGCTTCTCCATGCATCTCTTCTTCTAGGGGACATTCAGAAATTGGAAAGTACTATAAAGGAATAATTTTCCTCTATGGATAGTGAAACTTGCTGTTTCAGGATTTTCCTCAGAAGCAGAGGTTTAAAAAATGTGATAAGGTATGAATATAGGATATAGATAGCATGGAAATTTAGAGATGACAAACTAGAAATACTTAAAAAGTGGATTTGTTTGTAGAAACATAATCCTTGCATTTCAGAGCTCAAGTTAGACTCATTACTGGCAGTGAAGAAAGGAGTTTTTCTTCAGCTCAGGCTATCCCAGATTTGCTTACTATGAAACTTCTTACCCTTCTGAAGCTTTGGGTGCCGGCCCTCCCGGAAAATGGGATACCTAACCAGAGAGACCACTCTTCTGAGATGTTTTCATAGTATGTATGTTATGTTGCCGACAAATTAATATTAAAATGAATGTCTCAGTTAAAGAATCCATAACTTATGTCCTTATGTACCTATTCTAAGGTTGACTATAAAATTGTTCTAATTTACTGCAAAATAACAAGATTTCAAACTGCATTTTCATTCCAGTGAAGAATAAAGAAGACTTGAGTGTTTTTAAGAGAAATGGATATGCCTAATAGTGCTTAAAATATGAAATCAGAATGTGATATGGGAGGGGCTCAAAGCCAAGCTTTGCTTTATTTACAGCAGAATCTTCRATCCAGAGTCTTATAGCCCTAGTACATACACTCATCAGACTGCTGCCTGTTGCGCTATGTCTCTTTCTCTCTCTGCCCCCAGAAGGTCTCCTAAAACCTGAAAAGCCAACCTGAGACAAGCTTTTAAAATAAAGGCATAATCTTTTGCAAAATGGTTCTGTTTCAGTAGGAAAAAACCATCAATTTCTTCTGACAGTTCCAATAATCAGCCCATTTCTTTCAGTATCAGTGAAGTGAAACAGAAATTTGTCAGGGCCTCGAATGCCCTAATGGGCCTTAGTTGCCCTGACCAGCCTCGCCTGGACACCCCCTGCCCGGCCCAGGAGCCCCATTAAAGCTCAGGCCTAGGCTACATCGTAAGAGTGTAGGTCTTCAGTTCCAGCTATGCTGCAGCCGTGCCTGGTCACAGGCCCTGCTGATCCAGACCTCTGCCCCATGGGCTGGTGGCCCAGCCTCGCCTTGGCCTTGGCCCTGCTGTGTCACCACACACCTGCCTGGCCATCACGGGCCTGCGTCTGCTCTGACCCTGACTACTCTCACGGACCTGATCTAGACCCTGACTCGCTGGCCTGCCTTCCCAGCTTGACCCTGGCCCTGCCCCATCATCACAGGGGCACCCGGTCTTTGGGGCTCTGGGCTGCCCCTAGCCTGCCCTGCTCCCTCACTGGGGGTGGATGGGGTGGATGGGCCCTGGCTGGTGAGGACCTGCCCTGCCAGCACAGGGAGGCCCAACTAGAGAGCAGCTAGCCCTTGCTCTGCCCTGAARAGAGTATTTAAAACCACCAATCCAGTGTTTAATTTGTTTTCTGCATAGGATCATGGGTATCTTTTCTTACCAATTTATTTGAAAACTTTCTCTTTAATTCTATGTGTTTTTAATTCAGTTCTTGTACTGGTCTTCATACATAGCTTTGGAGTGGAACCTCTATCCAACTAAAATTATTGCTAACAGKGAGTGAATGCAATTGACTTTAAAAAGTTAGAAAAAATTATTTTAAAAATAAATATTTTTCAGATAAAGATTCTCTAAACCTRTATTTCCAAATCACACTCTTATGACATCTTCTCATGAATTTTGCCAAAAAAGAATGAATTTTAAAAAGAGATCCAGAAGAACTTTTTTTAATTTAGTCCTAGTATCCATGTGATATATATACATAATATTGTCCTTAGATAATCTAGGGTAGAGCTAACTGAGGGAATTCTCTTAGTAATTAACCTAGCAAAGCACACAACCTCTTTCAGAAGAAGGGTATTTGGGTAATTAAGCTTTACAATGGACACATATTTTTACCTTGTGGGTAATTTGATAGCCCTGGAGACAGAGTTATTCTCTCCACCAAAGTATGTGTATTACTTTTTTTTTTTTAATTTTAAATATATTTTTAAAAAGCACATTCTTTTCTTTCTCTCCCTCTCATCTGTCCCTGAACTCTCTCTATTGTTCCTTCTATACRGAACCTTTTGATATCAGCATCTCTGCCCATATGGTAGCACAATGGGTTGCCGTAAAGAATTAGAGTCATGCCGTTCCTACAAGGTCACTGGAAAATTCAGGTTAAAATGCAGATTATAACCAAAGAGTTGTCTCAATTCAAAGTAAAACCAAAAAGCAAATTGTGCTTCCAAATTTCCTCAGAGGTAGTACACTTTACAGCTATGAAATCTGTTCTCGGGCATTAAATGAGTAAAGCTCAAAGAAAGCTGTGTGTCTTTATGGGAAGTTTTATAGCATCACTTTCAGTCTATTTGCAATAAAGATGCACAATTAAAAACAGAAAACTCCCTGGAAATGGATTTAGTGTGTTGGCAATAACACCTGCACATAATAAATAAAAACACGTGCTTTTATGCATAGTTTCTTGGCAGTAACTTTCCAGGTGTGCTGCAGTAGTGATCAATAACATTGAGCACACCAGATTTGGCATTTTTTTTCATGACTTTGCTGAAAAAGAGTCACATGAGACTTTATTATTCATCCAGGTCTAGTCCATAGAGAAAGGGAGACAGAATAGTAGAGTGACTTACTTAAGTTAGTCTAGGTCAGTGGCAAAACTGGAAGAACAGCTCAAGTCACCTTACATGACTTCAAAAGCACTTGTATGCAGTAGGAAGATTATATCTGTAATGCACAAGAACTGTAGAAACTTGCTACAGAGAGGCAATGCAGCCTAGCAGTTTGAGAGAGYGTGGGGATTCAGCATTGCTTTACGCTGGGGTTGCATGCTGCTACACATAACTATCTTCAGTATCTAATCCTAGCTTTATTTCAAACTTGCTACATGAACTTGAGCAAAATAAGACCCTTATGCATGTTGCACAGCAGGTTATTCCTCAACCACTCAGAAACAAGGTGCTAAACAATACAAGAACTGATTATTTTTTTTCTCTGCAATCACAACTAAATCGTATTGCAATAAGTAAAATATGAAAGCTTATTCACCGAAGACTGTTTTCCCTGCCACACACACTTTCTATAGTTATATGTACAAGGTAGAAGCAATACCTACCAATTCACAGTTGTTCTGAAGACTAATTTGACTGGAATACTATTCATGGCAAAAGCTGAGAAAGCTGAAGACTCTAGGGTTAGACTTTCAGTTAAATAGAGATGCAGTTTTAAGATCTCACAAATAAAGAGAATCCATTTAATTTAGATTACCTCAGACACCCAGTCAAACACTATGGTAAGGTGTTGTCACAAATAACATTCATTTCTTAAGTATTCCAGGAAAGCTGTCTGGGAAAGACAGCTGCTTACTCTGTGGTATGTCTTTTAAGCCGAGGCAAAGAACTCCTGTCCTTGGGGTCTCTGTGGCATCACTTCACCTTAAGCGTGATTCAAAACACATTCATGTCAATGGGAATCTTTTCTTTGACTTGAAGGAGAATTAGTTAATACCCAGAAATAGCAACATAATTGTAGGAGTATTTCTAGGGGATGTTCTATTTTTTGTGTGTGTGAATTTAAGAAGGGAAAAGAAAAAGTTTCTCCTAACTTTTGGATGCTAGCATTTGGACAAGTTGTATCAAAACAAGAAATCTATGTTCTGAAAGCCCCCTAACCATAAATACTACGGAAAAATACCAAAGCCTTGGGTCTTCCATTTTATATCAGTATCCAAATAGATATCAGCAATTAGTGAACTTTGCGACATCTCCAAGGTGATTAAGTATTRACATCCCCATTTAGAGGTGAAGACATAGGAGCACAAAGAGGATAACTGACTATTCCAGACCCATAAAACTAGACAGGACAACTTGATATTCCCTGTTAAGCACAGCTATTAGGTATCAAGTTATACAATTCTGAATGCACACCATCCTGCAACACCCCTTTTGATAATAATAATAGTGTTTCTAATTGTCAGACATTGATATACTTTGTGTTTAATTGTTTACTTTTCTRTTTAATGGGAATTTTACAATTTTTAATAGGTTCCAAATGAAATTGTGTATTTGCAGTTTCTTTTACCACAAGAAAGAAAAGTAAAGTTTATTGGGCATAAAACAGGAGGTATCTCTTCTAGTCCTTTCCTRCTCATACATGGTAATGACTTTCCCATTGACTTTGAGATGACTACTGAGAGGAATTAAATATTTCAGCCTTTATTCTGTTACAACTGTATGGCTGTGAATGAGTAAATATTGCAGGTTTGGTCCCTTGCTTGTTTTTTTTTGATGGTCTTCCTTAAGCTCAGAAACCAGTTTTACTGAAATTACTAGGAGTTTTGCAGGTTTGGTCCCTTGCTTGTTTTTTTTGATGGTCTTCCTTAAGCTCAGAAACCAGTTTTACTGAAATTACTAGGAGTTTTGCCAATTATTTAACTGGGACAAGAAAATAACCAATAGCCTTCCTAAGCTGTATATAAGAGAGAAAATATGTAACTTTGCTTACTTTCCTCTGGTAGTTTCAAAGCCAGATGCTTTGAAGCTGGCATCCTGCTGGGTGCTGGTGATATCAGTGCTGTGGGCTGACTGCTTGAGAGATCTGTTCCCTGCAGCTGAATCCTGACTTCTAGTGACCTCTTGCAAGAGAGGGGCCTTTCTAGGATTGCTCTGTAGAGATGTTCCATTGCTGCTAGATGAGCTTCCGATCTTATCCTTGTCAGTGTCACTGTGTCCATTTGACTGGCTTGTAGGAGTAGAGGTTGTAGGACTGGAGGTTTTCTTCACTGCTTTCTGTCCCAGAGTCTTGCCCAAAGGCRCAAAAGTGGATCCTTGTAATATACTTTCTTTGGCAGCTTGGATCTCAGAATGGGGAGACCCCACAATTGTCACTGGGTTTACAGAGCCATGCATTGCAGTAGGAGCTGGAGTCAAGTCTGAGGGACTTGTCTGGGTTTCACCAACCAGGGCTGTGGTCCAGAGCTTGCGTGGAGTATTAGCTCCACCACTCCAACTCTGTAAGTGTAATAGAAGCAGTAAWATTACCTCCTTCATTCTGCTGGTCTGTAAAGGCTGCAAGATATCTCACATGTATTCCCAGAGCAAGGACCCTGCTGCTTCTTCCTTCTCCTGAGCTGCTGCTCACACACTGAGCCTACCCAGAGAATGCCCTGCCGGGTTTTATTTTTTTAGAAAGGAAACAGGTTTTGGTGTTTCAAAACTGAATGAGGAAGCAGGGTTTCCTGTTTCTGTGGATTTCTCTGCAACCTGTGACCCCTTGGAGAGCAGGAACCTGGCAGCCTTTGTGGGAGGAAAAAGGGAGTTTCTGCAGAAGCCACAGGATAAAGATTAATGGCACAATAGAAATGTGGAAAAATATGTACAGTGAAGTAATCCTGAGGGATCAAAATTGAAATTATTAGGTAATTTTCYTTTCATATATATGTGTACAGAGAACAGAAGTGACTTGTCACATGTGACCTTTGGATAGTTCATGCTTATGACCTTGTTATTGAAAAAKGACCTGACAAATCTGGTGTGCTACATAAAGTTCAAGGTTTGCTGTGTCTCCTATTTTATTTTGACTGCTTAAGTACACTGTTGCCACAAGTGGGGAAATCTTGAGGAAGAGATTCTCATTTTATTCATCATTATACTTCATGCTTTTGAATGTATTCACTTATGTATATATATCTACCTGCTTTTTATGCTACAGCTTATGCCTATAGCATTGCTCTGAAAGTTCAAAACACTTTGAATGCTATTACTTGAGAAATATTGGACTCAAGTCCTGAGCTAATGCTGCATTCCAGTGGTATGTTCAGAGCCTTCACTTCCTATTCAGCTATTAATTTTACTCTCCTTCCAACTGGAAGAAGAGATAATTTCCTATTGTACAGTTTAAAAATAAAAAACTGTCTTTGGCAGAGGAAGTGTTTTTAGGTGAGACTATTTATCTATTTTTAATTGATAATGTTGTCAAGGRTCCACGTGATATTGATTATATTGCTAGCAGTAGTAAGGACCTTTACCACAAGGAAGGATAGTCCTGTGCTCAGCTGCCAGCATCTGTGTTGGCCCTAGACTTGCTGGAGACRCCTTTGGTAATTTTGCTGGATTGCTCTACAGCATGTGTACCCCATCCACACATTATAATACTCTCTGTCCTTCTTGACTCTTTTGCCTAGTTGAATTAGGTTGAGAAACCTTCACAGGTAGAGAAACTGTCATTTACATGTCCATGTGTAGGTGTCTACATATAAAGTAGGTTTCTAAGCAACCCTGAAGTCAACACAAATGTAATCACGGGAGTCTGAGGGCTCTTCAGATGACTAAATGGAGATGTCTATTTTAGGATGATYTAAACAGCTTGTTAGACTCACTGGCTTATTGACTATCTTGACTAGGGGCTCAGTTAGATGTGTCTAGTGTCGTTTGAGATCCCCAAGATATGAGGGACATCTATATGGGCCTGGCAGAGATGGCATATGRTCTATGGGAAACACATGCCCTTCTGGAGGGGCTGGTGGCAGGATAYTTGAGGGCATTTCAGGTGATGTTAGAAGCTTACGTAGGAGCAACTGAATCCCATCCTTGATTTCCATTTTCTGTAATGGGAGTTTAGACACCTATTTCACATGCAGACCTCTAAATTCAGATGTCTAAATCTGCTATCTGACTTCCACCCATAGATAAGAGTGGGAGGAATATCCTGAATCACTGAGTMCATCACTTCCCTTTTATTGCATATTCTAAATTCCTGCAACGTCCTTCATAAACCTTTCAAGCTTGATCTTAAAATTAAGGTTGTTTTGGGATTTTTTTTTCCTACTTCTACTTCTGAGTTGTTTCAGTACCTCACAGGGCATGAAATTCTCTTCCCAACAGAGGCTAAGTAATATAAGGCGCTGTTCTAAGACAGTATTAATTGCAGTCTAAACACTATATTGTGAGCTTTACATGCAAAAATGATCTAGGGGAGATGTATACTCAGTATAAGGAGTGAAAATAATTTTTTTTCCACCACAAGGGTAGACAAACACTACAGCAGGTTGGTCAGAGAGGCTGCGGGATCTCCATGCTTGGGGATACTCAAAACTCAGCTTGCAAGACCCTGAGCAACRTGATCTAAGCTGGCCCTGCTTTGAGTGGGGAGTTGGACCAGGTGACTGACTGACTTTGGGATGTCCCTTCCAAACTTTATTTTCTAGGAAATTATGCTTAGCAGCTGCAATGATAAATAGTGCAGTCAGGAAAGAGAAAAGGAATCTTTTCTCCTCTACTCACATTCCCCAGCTTTCTGAGACTAAGGAGAGCTAGTTTCTTGTAAGGGAAGGAGAGGAGAAAGGTCATTGCCCAAGGAATTGCATAGAGAAATGTAATGTGAAGTTTTAAAGCAGTGACAAATCAGTGACAGAATAGACCTGTCAGGARCAGAATAGATCTGACAGAGTATTGTTGATCTCTTCAGACTGTCTCTAGCTGCTGACACAAGGGCTGCATTCAGGACTATGGACAATGCATGTATGAAAGCAAATATACRCACATGGGAACAGAACAGCATCTCCTGGGCATGCTATGTGTTATTTGGGAAGCAAACGGAAGCAACAAGGGAAGCAAAATCCTCATTCCAGGAAAATCTGGTGAATAACAGCAACACTATGGAAAAGCTGGTAAATGACTTGCCCAAATAAGTGTTCCTGAGAAGACATTTTCAAGAAAAACATGGAGGATAAAACACTAATTCTTATTGCAGTCAAGTAAATCAGTGTGATAGCTGTTCCTGTTCTGAGACGCTTGGATAAGTTTCTGGCTTTCAGTTCCCAGATGACAGTGTGGCCCTTTAGATGTGCTAGTGGGCTGGGTTTTCCATTTGTTATTATTTTACTTTTCTGTTTTATTGTCTCTGTAATTTGTAGGATTTTACTGTGCAAGTAAAACAGCTGCCATTTTGTGATATAACATGATAGAGCAGAAATACAGTTGTGTTTCCTTTARGAGAATTTATTTCCTCTCTTTTTCCTCATTCATACTGAAAATCTGTAAATGCCCTTTGTATGTAGAAGGACAYAGGAGACAGTCTGATGAGCAATCTCATTTAAAGGCTAATATAAGCTATTTCCTGAGAGCGCTTTTCTTTTTGATCTCTATATTTGAGATTTTGAATTAATACTATTACCTGAATTAGTGGTTGTCACCTGATATTTTTAGAAATGTCACAATAAAATGAGAGGTAAATTAGTTTTGACCATTTTTGAATATTAAATGTAAGATRGCTTTAAAAAAATTGCAACGGCTGCACTCTGTGCTTATTTATACAATCAGAGCACCTAATAACAAACAAAGCTTGKATTCTGTTCTGAGTTACTCCACTACAAGTGTTAATTATGCCTCTAAAGTCAGTGGACCAAATGCAGATTTCCACCAGTGCAAAGAAGAACAGTGTAGCAGAATCTGGSTTTTGGTGATTGGTAGATTTCATTACAAAAATGCTTATTTCCTTGTCTGAATACTCTTATATGAAAACTTATTGTCAAGTTAATTTTATTAACGCATGTCTAGGCTGTTGATTAAAAGATAAAATTGGGTGAACCGATTTTATTTTGAAAATTTTGGGGACTGTAAGAAACTCTGGGTATCACTTTTCAGATTGTTGCATGCTGGAAAAAGGAAAAGATAAKTACTTGGATGCATTTAGTAAAACTTAGGTGGAAATAGGTTCAAAATTATCCTGAAAACTCCCACTCAATCTGCTACTTACTCCCATATGTATATATCCATTAATGCCAAWTTTTTTTTTATTAGTTGTGTTTAAATGTTACTAAAATCCCTGCACATTGGGCTGGCCTCATGGACTTCTACTGTAAAATTCAGAAACTGACCTTGGAGCAGGAGCTGGACCTCAAGTTCTCAGTCTCTAGTAAGTGCCCCGTCACCGTGTCTACTCATGCTTGCTGTTGTATGCATATTCTTTCACTCAATGAATCCTGGCTGTTACATRTATTGGCATATTCAGCAGGAGGGATGGAAAGTCTCTCCATCTCCCGTGATAGCATAGGATGGTACTAGAAGCATTTTGCTGGGAGGTGGAAGACATGGTCTGAAGATGCAGCTGAACTCCTGGTGGGCATTCAAATTAGCAGGATACATTATATATAAGAGCAGTACCCTTCTCCTTGTGAAAGAGCCATCCCTGTTTGGTTTTCTGGAAGAAAGAGAATACCACTTATCTGTAGGGTCACAGCTATGGCTCTTCAGATGAGGAAGGCACTTTACTGAAGCCTGAGCAAGCTGAGAAAAGGCTGGGATTATAGATACACTTCTGTACTTAGCAACTGCTAAAYGCTGCACACTCAATGTTGTGACTTAGACCAATCTCCACTTAGCTCATGGGCTGGTTTGAATTTTCTCTGGAGACTTTTGACTCCCTCCACGCCCAGCAAAGGGAGCCTAAGGTTTGCTCTCCTCTGCAGTTATCAACTGAACAACCACTTTGGCAGAGCTACTATTGATTCACCAAATTATTCCATGAACTGTTTATAAGCTCGTGTCTGCTACACTGCCACACCCTGTCTTACCACTCTCTCTCATCCTCCTTCTTTGGAGTTGCCAGTAGTGAAGCTGTTCCCTGTCTTAATCAGAGCAGTTTGAAGCTATCTGGAAGCCACAGGGGCCAAGGGGCCTGGAACTATCCAGGCCCAGAASTGTGCAGCCATATCATTCTCTCTAGCTACGCTGGCAGCTAAAACAACAGCTGTAAAAYGCTGCTCAAGCCATTGGATGTATGCCTGCTTAGCACCTAGTGTGGCAAGAAATATGGGTCAAAAATGTGAGTTTCTGTGTGAGAGATCTGCTACTGAATAGTGTTTTATTCCTCTTTCRTGCCTATTGCTGAAAGAATTTGGCTTTCCCTTGCCTCAGATAAACCACACTAAGCTGAGCTGRTACAGTGGATGAGTTACTTTGCTTTCTTCTGTCATATACAGATTCTTAAAATAGGATAAGGARGCATTAAGGATATGACATTAGCTACGTTGGGATCAGAAAGAAATAACTTTGTTTTTAAAAATAAYTTTTTAAAACAAGTTCTCTTGTGGATACTAATATAGCCATTCTGCCATGTTGAAGAAAATTTTTGTCAACTYGGACTTAAATAAAGATCTCTAATAYCCCTCAACAGGAGAAGAGAAATGAAAGTTTCTTCTCCTCATAACATTCCCTGTAGGCCCTCAAAGCATACCCAAGGCTTCTGAGAAACTTTGAATTTCCATATTTAATTTTATTTATTTAAAGTTAACAGCCCATATCCAATGCATATGGCTGGTAAGTATGAATTAAAGGGGCACAACAGAAGAGTCATGTTCATGCTGTCATGTTCAAAGTGGCTGCATTTTACTRATTATAACCATTGTGTGCTCAGACAATAATACTACTTCATAAAAATTAATGTAGTAAATTCAAATTGTACATCTAAAATAGGATTTGAWGAATTAAATAATGTTTTCTTTAATTTTGTTTTCATTGCATAAACACAGACCAGATTGTCCCTCTCAAAATAACGCCTTTGAATCTTACTCAGAACAGTAGTAAAAGGAAAAATCAGTACCTTGTGTAGAGAGGACATAAGAGCACAGGGATTTTATGACTAAAGGTCAGTGTGTTAAGTTTGTGTGACTACAGCATGAATTCTTAGTGCTCTTGATGACTCAGCTAAAGTCTGGATCCAGCTAAAGCACAGTTGTAGTCTGTCCTCAGTATCACTCCTTGATCAAACTAAGCAAGCAAAATACCCTATAGTATTTGAGTATGTCTTTGCTATAGTATCGTGTATTAGCTGTGATTTTAAAGTGTATTCCAATAATTTTTTTATTTTTTTTTTTGCCTGTGAGAAAGTTTTTAGTCCTCAGGGATGTATTTATATAATGGGAACATGTATTTTGTGTGCCTCAGTCAATTCTTGGGGTAAAGCTGACATCAGGGAACTGGGCATTGGCTGTGGTCTGGGATGCTTTAAAAAGGGGTGTGACCTGTTTCTAACATTTCCCTTCCAGAAGTGGTTCATATATGTAAACAAATCAAATACCACTAGGATTTCCCWAGAACAAAGGATCAGCAACACTGGTTGGTGCTGAGCTCCAACCTTGACCATTTCCCTCCCTKTACTGCCTCCTAAGTGTGATGGAGGCAGTGATCTTTGAGCATCATAAGCTCTACTAGAGGATGTTGCAAAAAGACAGTTTAAGCTTAGGGAATGCTTAATTAGGCTGGAGACCAGCCATTCCCAAGTGCCTTGAAATCAGCAAAGACATAGGGAAGCAGCAGTTACTTAAAAATCCTTTAAATCCAGCACTAAAAAAAGCTTGGCAACACTCTACCTTACTATATTTAATTCAGGAGAGYGTGGTAAGCTGAGGACTAACTAATCATTTCTGAAGGACAGACTTCCTGGATGGACTTYTCTTCTGTCTGATAGCATGAAATTTCCATGCATCTCTGCTAGTGACAAAGCTTTGTTTAGCAATACTGTGGAAAACAAACAGGTGCTGCTAGAGATAAGCAAAGAAAAGCTGCCATGCTAACTCATTTCCTCATGTATTGATCAATAATGCACTGTGGAAAGTAGAAGGAAGCCAGAGCTGTGATAAAAGACTAGAGCATTAAGAAATTCCTCTGTTGGTAGCATACATTCAAATCTGTGCTGGGCTGCTTTCTCACAGCTGAAGGTGGCTCTGCAAGAGAGTAATCACTATGAACCCTCCTGAACAGCAGTGCTACAAATGGCTAAAAGAATGGCATTTATCTAACACTGGAAGCAGCCAAACCTCATGGCATGCTTATTATGGGCAGGACATCAAATGCTGCTAATTCCTCCAGATTGTGAATCATCTCTGTTTTGCARAGTCTGGTGTATTCAGCATGTGTTTGTCTTTCCTTTGGCAAAAACGGTTGCTTGGTTTTGCTGTATTTTCGCTCACATCAATAGGGAGAAGGGAGAGCAGGAGGCTGCCAGTATAGCTTTGGTAGCAAAAAGAAGGGAATAATGAAGTGAGAGAGAGGTGACTGAAGAGGAGCAAGGCAAAGGAAATTGAAAGAGGCAAAGATCAGAGAGATGACAATTAAGGGAGTAGTAACAGTTCTGGGAAGGGAACTCTGTGCTAAAATTTGGATTTGTAACCTGGATTAAGTTTCCTTAGAACCTGGAGGTGCTGTTGGTTTCAACCTTTTCCTGACAAAGATGAAACTAAAAAGTAGAACACCAGAATAAGACCTACACTGCTTTGTCTCCTGGGAGTCTCCAAGGAGTCCTTCTCTTTTCTCATAACGTATGCCTGTGCCAGGATGGAAAGAAACAGGAAGATGAAGCTAGATAAATGAAATGTGCATCAGGGCTACTACTGGCCTCTCAAAAATGAGGCGAGAGCCCAGTGTTARGTGAGAGCCCTTTCCACCTTTGCCTTCTCCTTTTCATTTCATTCCTTATAGTTCCTGATTATAATTAAGAATACCTGTGACACTTCAAAAGTAACAGCAAGAAGCAACCCATAATTACCATGCTAATAAAATTGGCGAGTCTATCAAACTGCATAAGGAACAACCTACAGTTGGCTATGTCTGCATGGTGGAATAATCAGACTGAAGTGACAGCTGATATCCCTCCTATCACTGTTTCTTGCAACTGCTGTTTCCATAGCAAATATGCAGACTTGGTGTTCTACAACCACCTCCTTTTATCACTTTTCATGTAGAAATGTATTTCATGGAAAAATAGATTTATTTTTTCTCTCCCTGAGCAGCTCAGTCTGGAGTGAGAGTCCCAGTTTCTTAAAGGGACAAGGAGAGGCCAAATCACAGTTCTAAACAATCAGATAAGGTTGAGTTGAGTGACTAGAGCTTTGTAAAGGAATCTGAACTTAATGCTTTAAAAAAAAAAAAACATTCTCCAAATTTACTTTTTTTAAGCAGAGGGAACATTGTGCAAGATATGCAAAAARCAAGTCTTAATGGATGTGATCAGATAAAAATTTGCTGTAAAAAGCCTGTATGTGATTTCCTAAGGCTGTAGGAGTTCTGATCTTTGTTTTGTTTCTCTGCATTTAGCTCATCTGTGGGTCAATTTAGTTTTCTTCATTTTTACACACAGAATTGCTTTGTTTCAGTTTTTCAGCACTGAGGTCACAATATTGCAATTGGAAGCACACAGGTAAGTATTAAGGTCTTTTGTTATGTATTGGGATATGGCCTAGTGTCAAACACTGCTTGGGGCATTTGAAATGGCTTAGTGGAATAGAGGTCTAAAAGCAAAGATGGTGATACAGCTGTGGGCATTTCAATATACATAAATTTAAATTTATCCATAATTCTGTCTCCTTATTTTCACTGCTGTGCTTGAAGCTTGTCCAGGTTTGATTGTATAGATGACTAAAGCTTGTTACTGTTCATAGGGTAGGCAGACAAATTGCATAAGAATGAATGTGTCACACWCTAGCTTTTGTAATGAGCTTTGGTTTGATAATGAGGTTCCATTTCCCTAGGGAAAGCAGCTTGATTTGCCTGGTGTTTCCCAACTGGAATCTCTGTGGCTGGAAATATAATCGGTCAAGGTAAAGTAGTATCTTAATTTCATTCAGATGTGACTTGGGGGCAAGGTGGGTATCACAGAACTGAACCAGTTAGCTGCATGTTGCAGTGGGATCTGTAAGAGTAGTCCTCTAGAYTGGAGCAGACCTGTGGCAGAGAGATGTTTTGTCTGGCTAGATCTGAAAACAGGATTTTATACAAGTAGGTTTCATAGAAGAACTGAGGGTTCTGAATGCCAACATGAGAGATTAATATCCTTTGGAATGGCTGGCTGGAGCCAACTTCCGACACAGATTTTGATTTAGACTGCTCAGTTTCTTTTATAGAATTGATCATGTTGTTCTCCCTTCTCTACCTACAAAGGTACTTGGGGATCTATGTTCCTTAAAGATTCAGTGTTTGAAGGTAGGGCAAATCACATCCAGATATGTCCAGTGAGATCTTATTTTAATTTTCCACAGTCAAAAAAAAGGTGTATGGCCATAGGGAAAGCCTAAAGTCACAGATTTATTTTGTCAGAAAATAATGCCAAACAAGCTGAAACTGACTTCATTGCAGCCTGTGGCCTTTGACAGAAGGGTTTCAAGAATACCCTTTGAAGCCTCTGAACTTGCAGACCTCAYGTTCTGTCACTACGTGGATTGCTAGGAGTACATAGGGTTGTGCTCTGTTTACCCAGAAACCTTGATAATGTGTGAAGCTTGTGCACAGTCTCAGTCTTCTGCTCTTGCAGGGAGAAGGATGTAATTCCAAACCCTGGGAGTGAACCTTCTGCTGTTTGGAGTAGCTTTTCCAAACACATGGAAAATAGAGCTATAAGACTTTTCTCTGGCCCATGCCATTAATTCTGYTCCTAGAATATTAGTTAGTGGTCTTGACATGTGCTGGGAGAAAAAACATAGGAGGGCAAAAGGAACCTCTGTGTGTAATCCCAATTCGAACAATTGTAGATTTGTTGTAGTGAGTAATTTTTTTCTTGGAATGAAAAAGCAAAGGAGGGTTGACTAATGCACTGTGCAGTGGTTGCTGCAGCTGGGAGTTTAGAATTGGACTGGAGCCTGAAGGAGCCTAATTTAGAAAATAATGAGCTCTCAGAGTGAGCACTATATCTAAATATATGTAGCTCGTGTACTAGCCATGACACAACTGAAGTGCCACATGAGTGTTTGGGTTTGAAAGGTGTCTCTCCCCTAGCTGTATCAATAAGAGGAAAACTGGAGGTTAATAGAGGGTCAAAGGAGGCAACAGCAAACAGCAATGGCCACCAGCAACTGATTTCAAATGGATGGACTAGAAAACCTTGTATCAGGGCTATAAACATGATCTCTTACTTCCCACCATGGCTTCTCTGTTTTGTTCACACATCAGAATGAATTCCAGTAGCATGCCAATAAATCTACAAAATAGGTTTATTTATATTTTAAAAAGGTAAAAATCATAATAAAGACTTATTTCATCAAAATGTTTGGGTCTTCTTTTTCTTAAAAAATTCCCAAATTAATTAAAATGTTTCTTTTTTTAATCTCCCTGACCTTTGCTAATGGTGAAAAGATGAAATAGGAAGAAAAGGAAGAAAAACAAATTGAATAACTGCGAAAAATCTTTCGACCCCCTCCCCCACTAAACAAACAAACAGACAAAATCCCCCCCCCCCCAGTGAATGTAAAATTGCTCTACCTAGTAAGCCAAGAATTTAAGTTTCAAAGCTTCTTGTGAAACCCTTTTCCTCTCTTCTATCAGCTCTGCTACAGAGGTAGATTGGAGACAAACTGAACCTGATATGTTTTATCATGCGTAGCTGCAAGGTCATACCTGCTACCAACTCTTTTAGCACTTGAGTAATACAAGACCTCAGAATGGCACCTAACACAGTGTTCCTAGAGGAGGTACAGCAACAGGGGCAGAGAAGCGCCTGTCTGATCTATCTTCCAGGAATGCCCTTAAATGATTACAAAAAGATCAGGCAGCCTCCTGGATCCTTCCAGGAAGACAGTGAGATTTGTTCAAGCCTGTTACATCACATTCAGACAATGAAAAAGAAAAGGGAAAGATGTTTTCCAAGCATTGAGCAACTGCATTACTCAAACTTGGTGCAGGTATAGCAAAGGGGCTTTGGAAACACAGACTATTGGAGTGCCCAAGGTGAAGCAATTTTGGGATGGATCACAGGAAGAATTGGAAATGAGAAAGGCCTCCCTTTCTCTTCCAGACTTAATCCATTTCCATCTTCCAGCTTAATCCATTTCCCTTTCCAGAGGGAACAGGGAGCCTCTCTTACAGACAACTCTGGGGTTTCATTGGAAGTCATATTCTTGAGCCATAAGCACCAGGATCTCTCAGACTCAGAAAAAACAAAGCAGCCACTAATTTGACCAGTTGCCTTTTGGCCTGGGAGGAGGATGCCTTGKGGCTTCACATACTGTATCACAGCAAATATCATGTGTGAGGAAGGCCCTGTAACTTTTCTACATGATCTTAAGCTCTTCCCATCTAATTTTAATAGAGAGATGTATCCTRTTCTTTCAAAATCTGCAGAATTTCTTTCTCCAGTTGATCCTACTGCATGTGCAAGTATCTCTTTGCTCCTGGGCAATGCCAGAGTTCTGAGCTTTTTGGGGACTGGTTATTTCTATCTCCCATAGCTCTTTTTCCTATTCAGAGGAAGGAGGTTGGGGGGTGGACTAGATGTTTCACTTCCCTCTGTGTACCAAAAAGCATTCCTCAAAGAGGGTTGGAGCTGTCTGAGATATTTTCTCTGTGCTCAGTGGTGCACATAGTTGTAGCCCAGTAAACATGGTGTTGCCATTGCTTGCAACTGGCTATAGGCCTTTCAGCTAACATGGGCCTCGGGACTTGTCAGATTTTGGACTTGTCTTGGCCTCCCTAAAGCTTTCTTTTGGCTTGTTTGGTTGTAACAGCAATTATATAACAACCAGGTAACTACTTACTGACCTCGTTTTAGTTTTTGCTTAGCTTTGTACGACTGTGTGATATAACACCTATTGTTATCTGTAACTAACCCACAGCAATAGCAAGCAGTTATTATGTGCAGAATGAATTATCTACAACCTTCAAATAAAAGACAAAGCACAAAAGAGCACAGGCATGGGAAGAGAGCAGGGGCTTTGAAAGCACAGGATGATATCAGAGGCCAGAGGGCTAAGAACAAGTCARGAACGGTCAATTAGTGGTCATGAAAAGAAAGCAGCCTTGGGAACTGGCTAAAAACAGTTCTACTGGTAAAGGAAGAGAACAAAATCAGTATGTAACATATGTGAAACACAAACACAATTGTAACATGGTATCAAAGACCAAGGAAGAAAGAGCAGGGTGTAGACCCTCTTGGCAAACACTAAATTGACTCCAGCCAGATCCTAGAGTGAGAAGGAAGAATCAACATCAACATCATACCTCCCCAATCATGCTGTAATGCCCTGTCCACCAGCCTGAACCATCAGCCTTCAGACCCAGAGGGGCAGTGCAAGGACCAGAGAAAGAGGTAGGTATGAGGAAGTTTGTGTATGTATCATTTTAACTGTATACAATTTGAATTGTGTAAGCATCATTGTAACCGGGCTAAAAATAATTCTTTGACTGCTTAGAATTTATTTAGACTAAAAAMAAGTTCTCCGCTTTGCACATAAGGTGCGTTCCCCTTTTTGCTCATGAAAACATTTTGAGTATAACAAACTGATGGAGAATTCAGGCAATCTAGTCTGTAACTTGGATGCAACGAATTTGTAACATAGTGCAGAGCAGAGCCTGTACCCAGAATAGCAGACTGGAAATAGCAGAGAAAAAAATCAGTGTTTGTTCCAGTCCAGCACAGGCCTTGCCCATAACTGCGGCCTTTCAAGGGTGTGTCCAGCTCCTGGAAGGGGGTGTTCAGTAGACCCTTTCCTTGTAAAAGGACTCGCTGTTAATGACATGCATTGACAATGAAAATTCAGACAAAATGTAACAGAACAGAACATGCTGCACTGTGCCTGGCTTCCTGGGAAGCTCTAGGGTTCTATAAAATGTGTGGTCTGCTGGGAAATACAGGCTTGACAAATTAAGAGCCACAGTAAAATGAAACGATGATGACTTATTATTGGCTTTTCAATCTGCTTGAACCGAGCAGCACATTTTACAGTCATATGGTAGGCAGGGGCCTAAGATATTTGCTTACAATTGTGCATGAGCTATGCTCACCCCTTGCAATAACAAAATTTTCCCTATGAGCCCAGTTCCAATTTCTATATGTTCTGCCTCACTGTGGGTTTGCCGTTGCCAGCTACATTTGCACAGTTTCAATCAGTCCTAACAGTGATAAATTTGTGAGACAGAGGAGCATAAATAGACGGCTGTACTTTGGGATGGTTGCTGTTGCTGTGCAACAAAACATACATGTCTAAAGCAGCAGGCTATAGCCTTCCTACAGCCATGCAGGTAGTCATTGTAGGGTACACAAGAGAGTATAGGAACACCTGACTGAAGGGACCACCTGCATTATCACGTTGACTCACCCACAGTGGCAGGCATGTAACAAATTTATCTGTGTATACTGCCTGTGGCATGCCCAAGCATTTGATCTCACTGTTGCCCGCATGAGGTGTGGGGTAGCAGTACAACATAGTTTCCCTAGTCTGAGTGGCTGGATCTCCTTCCTAGGGCCACCAGCAAACTACAGGGAAAAGCATATCCTTGCTGTGAAGGAGAGGTCAGGAGGTGGGTAAGGACCCCTAATTCGACCAGGTTACATTTCACCAGTATTCCTCCTTTTGTATTGTGAACTGTATGTTAGTAGAAGAGGAATCAGCTCTCTCTTTACCCAAACAGAAGTAAGGGGAGCCTCAGAAGTAGGAGCCACTCCATTTTAGTAGCACATTTGCACGGGGTTTTTGAACTTTGACCTGCTTTTCCTTTCCTAATAGGTAGAACACCATTAAAGCACRAGGGTGTTCTAGTAGGACTGGTGGAGAACAGAGGTACTGTAGATATGGACATGAGGGAAGCATTCATTAAATATATTAAATATATTTTATATTACATAAATTACAGTGATTGACAGACTTACATTACCACTATTTTCATCACCCATTCAATTTCACCAACCAGAAAATCTGTCCAAAATTGTTTATGTTTCCAGTATGTCCAGATTGTGGCTGCTCCCTCTAACTCTAGTTTGCTCAAGCTGGCTCACGGCCAGTCTCCTATATGCACAATAAATGGGACATTTGGCTCAGGGCAGCAATTATGTTAGTGATATAATATGCCTGACTCAAATTGTAAATTCACTGTAAAGAAAGCCCCACACTTCCCTTAACATGTAAGCTCTTCTTTTGTTTTCAGTCTCCTTATAAAAGGGACACCTTTTCATTACATTCACAGATTTTTTCCTCACAAAATTATCAAGTATATACACTATATCATTACATTAAGATGTCCTAAGTTCAAGGTCCATACCTTCCCACTTGAATTTCAGTTGCCTTCAGCGGCATCAAGACTAGCTATGAAGCTGGATACGGTTTGAAACATACATAAAAGGGTGATGATAAAAATCAAACTTTAGAAAAGTGTTTCTTATGATTGGTTAGTTGCTCTTGAGCTCTTTTCTCCCTACTKTGATTAGATCTGTCAGAAACAGCAACCTCTGACACTCATCATGAAGATAAAGTGTGTTCTGCATGTGATTTTTAGACAGTAAAAGTAGTTAGTTGGAGAAATCATTTGCGGAGAAAGTGAGCAATCTTCAGCTGAGCCCCTCTATTTAGGAAGGTGCTGCGGGCACCAATGGCCTTCCTCATCCMGAGCAGCCCTACCGGGCTCACACCAGGCACTGGCTGCCTGGGGGCGCCAGAGCCCCTTTCAGCTCAGGCTGGGGCCAGGCCTTGCGTGAGCCRTGCCACAGGCTGCGCCCAGTCCCGGCTCTGGCAGGCTGACCCAAGCCTGCCTCGTCCCCTCACCTTGCTCAGGTGGTCACCAGGCTGGGGGGAGCCAGGCTGCCAACAGCCCTGTCCTGCCAGCAAGGTCCCTGCCCTGTCTGTGCTAGGACYGCTCTGGGCCCTGGCTCAGCCCTGCCGTGTGGGGCAGCCCCACACCTGCTGCTCCCTCACAGTGAGGACTGCGCTTAAATAGGGCTCCTGGGCCCCTGCACAGAGGGCATGGGGTGATGGCCCCAGATGACATGGCTAAGGGCAGTTAAGGCTATTGGTACCCTTAGGGCCCTGACACTATTTTCATCAGCCATGTAAACATTCATGCAGACTCTTTATGCTAGCCTGAGATTCCAAATGTTTGATCATTTAAATAACACACCCTTCAACTGATCAGAAAGCGCTTGATTCCAGAGAAGCATCTGTGCCATGTGCATCCTTGTAAATCTGGAGATATTACAGAGCTCAAACACTGAACAAAAATCCCACACTGAAGATGGTGAATGGCCTGAGCATACACAAGGAAAATTACATGTTATAGCATGGAGCATTGAACCAAATGCAAATTGCGCTGTCTATCTAAACTGTAATGCAGGGTTCCACACTTTTTTTCATCTGCTTTTGTGTTTACAGGTTTTAGACAGACAGGCTGTTAATGACAGAGGCAAGAAACAGAGCCAGGGCTTCTTGAGAGAACAGGGCTCCTTGAGAGAGAAAGGCATTTAGTACTCATACTAGAAACAACAAAATAACATTACGTAACAGAACAAGAGAATCCTGTTGCAGTATTCCTTTGTAATTGAAAGGACAGAGATATTCCTTGCAATAAATCCCTGTCGGTGTAAGTCCACAAAGACAAGTTTAGAGTAGTTGAGAATCTGGCGATCAAGTGTGTTTTTCTCAACAATGTGTCTGCATCAGCATGTGYAAAGACCTGCATCTGTTGGAGAGAGCAAGCTCAGTCTGGGAGGCTGTATAGCTGAACTGACGGAGAGCTCAGCCCTGCTCCGAGGCTCAGTGTGACGTACAGCTTCCAGATCTAAGCAAGCATGCATACAAACAAATGGCCCGCTCTATCCAAAGGTATTCTACATTTGCAGGCTTAGCTAGGGGAAAACTGAGCTTGCCTGTGTTGATAGAGCCTATATGAGACTGTCAGTGAATCTCATTTACACCAGATTAGGTCAAGACTTCAGCTTGCTTGCTCCCGCACATTACTTTCTCCAGCTTTTGCCTTATTTATGGTAGAATCATCTTTCATTCTAGTTTGCAACCTTCTAGGCTTCCTTCCCAACATGTGAACTGCAATTAACATTAGGACCTTGACTCTACATCTGCTTCCCAGGGTTCAAGTTCTAAGCTGCTGTGCTGTGTCACTGCATCTCCTATCTTTCTGTTACACTTTGTCAGTACAATCTTCCTTCTCTCTTTTTAAAGCAAGTACAAGACTCCCATAGTGGCACATGAAGAATATGTCATTATATTTCTAACTGTGGTAGTAAAATTGATTCAATAACTTGAGCAGACTCATCAACTTTTTTTCCAATGGGTTAACACTTCTCTGTATTAGACCTTTTGCTATCCTCTTTCCAATTTTTAGATACTGAACTCTCTAGTCAGGCATAATGCATCAAGTTCAATGAGAATTTGGCCTAGATGAGAATTTCTACTGGTGCCAYCTTCTGTTGCCTTAACAACCAGTACGTATACCTTAGAAGTAACATTTTCTTTTGAAGTGCCTCCCTGTTCCACAATCATTTCCATTCTGAATATTCACTGAAAAATGATACTGGAAATCAAATATTACATGAACAATTACATGTGCCTGTTTTCCAACAGGAATTCAAAATGTCAGATATCAAGCAGTTTTCCTCCAAGTTGTTTATTTGAATTTATCCAGGTCAAAAGAGAAAACCTCTCATTTAAGCAATTCTACATCAAACATCAGATCACAAAACAGAAGAAATCAATGGGAGCTTTTCTCCGACAAGGTTTGTACCAGGATAGACAAGTGTGTTTCAAAACCAATTTCCTTGAGTAGCAATCAGTAATCAAAGCAGAATTAATTACTGATCCTAACTCCTTCATAAGAAAGAAGTTCTGCCACATTCTACATTAATAGTGCGAAGCATGGAAGCTTTTGGTGGATGACTGCAGAGAGTAGATATTAATGATGATTTTTTTAAACAGGGATTTTTCTTTTTTTTTTTTAATGCTATACTCAAAATTCAGTCTAAACTATACAATTCTCAACAATTATACATGCAAAAGTGCCACCAAATATATAATAGCCTGTAAAGGATAGTTCATCCTATCCTGCAATATGACAAGGGTTAAAAAATGTTACATTCCAAGAAGTTTTGTCTGGTAATCTACCTATGCGAGACAACCAGTAGTTAAGACTCCTCTATCCAACAGTGCACAYCAGCATGTTCTTAAATTTAAAATACACACAGGAGCAACTCAGATTTCACATATGATTAATGCCCAATTCATTGACTTAAGTCTTGACATAAGTGACCATTTTCTATTTTCTATAGATAGATATCTCTAGGACTCCTAAGCTGTTCTTTCTTTAAACCCCATCATGAATACATTTTGAGAATATAACTATCTCATATTACTCTTGTGAGTTTTTTCATTTTCAGTATGGTGTGCAACTTTTCAATGCTATTAATCCTTTTCTGACAAATCAAAAACCCATAAGTCATTACAGTAAAATGTCTTGCAATTCCATTACATTTTAAAATTCTGGGTCAAACTTGTTAAGGCCTCGATCCAAGAAAGGACTTAATCCTTCATGAGGCACATGCTTAAATTACGCTCCATCAAACCATAGAATAATGGATTTATAATCTATTCTAAATGTGTCAGCAAGGTTTAAAGTGGAGGAAAAAAATTCCCCAAAACCAAAACACTTACTGTTTTATTTGTCCTGAAATAGTTGTTATTCCATTTGATTTTATCATCAGCATAAATTACTCTCCTTAAAATCCCAAGGAAATTTTACTTGGGAAGTGCTTAGTGACAGCTAGGTGCTGCTGGAAAACCCTTGGCTAAATTTACAATGCTTATTATAAAAACAGATGATTGCATTTGCAGTTCTTGCCCTCATTAGCTATTCTGTTGAAGGCAGGCAAGTGGGAAAGACAGCCAGTAAGGYTTCTTGCTTTGCCCTCTCTCCACTTCCCTTTATCTTGTTAAGTTTTGGATTTGCTAATGGGCTGGAATTTCTAGTCTCATCTCCAGGGTTGATCAAACTCATCTCAATTATCACACCAAAGGAGACAAAATTGAGAAACAGGGTGACGCAGTTCTAGCTCTTCCATGTCTGTTTCCCAGCCTATCACATCCTGCTCTGTCCCCAGTTCATCTCTATCCTGACTTCTTTTTTCTCCCCTTTCTCAGCATTTCATCAGGTCTACACTAGCGTGACAGTAGATTCAGACTTTGTCTTCTATTTCATTTCAYAAATTTTTACTAGGATTACATTTGGTTCAGGAACTGTACTTAAAGATTACACAGTTCAAGTATGCACCTCTACCCATTGCTGCTTATTCAGCAGAACTCCTTTCATTTTTTTTGAGCATCTTGCAGTAAGTGATCAGACTAAAAAAATGAAATAAACCTCAATCTCCTTCTTATTTGCTGAATATAATAACTGAAATTACACTAGGATCAACAGACTTCCTACAACATCACTGAAAGATTCAGTTTTACAGGTTTCGGATTAATTGGTATGTGTTTTATGCAATATCTGAAGCTATCAATACCAATTATCTTTAAAACTAACCCAACTTTCCTCTCTTAATAGTGATAACCTGGAGTAAGACATAGAAGAACAGGTTGTGTTGTTGTATAACTGAAATACAACAGTTGCATTTTCTGAAAATACTGCAAATTCCACAATAAACATGTACCRAATTTATCACACAATATCAGGACATTATCTTATACAATCCCAATTCCAGATTTTTAACAACAAAATAGACCACAAAGGGACATGCTATAACTAAAATAAAATGAATCTTTGCTCAATTCCATGGCTGTGCACATTTGTAAAACTCAGAAGAAAACAGAAGCAAGCTGTACAAAATGCATTGATGGATCCATTGTTTCCTTTCTAGGGAATTGTGTTCAAAATTGGGTTAGGCCATACGATAATATATTTTTTCTTTTATTCACAACTGTATTAGATGAGATTTGCATCAGTGAATCTACATGACTGTTTTAGATTGGATTAGGGAGTACTTTTGAAGCAAACCTCCTACTCAGCCTGAGTTAGTGGTTTGCATCACAGAGCAGTCTCAGAGCATGAAGACTTTTCCTTTTGAATGAAACTAAACTGAAAGACATGTTCATTCCGCCCACGAGTATTCTGTCCATGGAACCAAATTAGAGCTAGTCTAGAACACCTTTGTTCTCTCCAAAATACCTGTGTTGCAGACACTGCACCCTTAGCACTGATTGCTTCTCTCTACAGATCCTTTCCTACTATACCACACTACTTGCTAGTGTAGACAACCCAAGAAGAGCAGATCAGGAAGATCTTCTAGAAGGAGGAGGGAGATTGCAGCCTCTCTTGTGGAGCTACCAACTGTGCTCAGGCAGAGAAGACGCTAAAGATGACAGGGTCATGCAGCACCACCTGGAGCTGGGAGCCAGCAGCTCATGCAGAGACAGTATTGAAGGTGACAGCCACCCAGGCCTCAGGTGGGGCTGAAAGAACTTCCTAAGGACCAGAGGGAAATGTGTGGGGTTTACTGCAACTCAGAAAGACACTGAGTTACTTTGAAAGCAAGTCTGGAGGCAAGAGTTGCTGCTAGGAGATGGTGATGAGGGAGAAAGTTGGGTGTAAACTATTTTCTGCTCTCTTCCCTAATTAGTTGGGCTTCACTAGCAAGTTGTTTTTGTTCTAGCTTTTATTCAAATTATAATTGGCTTCTTGAATCTTTTTGTCTTCTTTAGGGAGTTTCTATAGGGAAAAGGACTAGGCAGATCCACCTCAAAGCTTTGGCTGACTTAGGGTCTCATAACAGGCCATGTGTAAAGTTAGCTCTGTGGTCCCTGCAAGGAATCAGTCTCCCATGATGCTGAACTAACAGGGAGCCCCAATCAGAGTGGTTCAGTGAAATGGGAGATCGCTGAAGTCAAATACAGGCAAAGACAGTTTGGGCAACTGTATCCTAGATGTACCAAAATTACAAAGTTAGATCATCATGTTTGTTGAGAAAGTCCTGAACGGGAGCAATATAGCTGACTGAGAATAATGAAGTCTCAAAGTCTCATTTTCTTATTGACGTTATTAGTACCTTACTGCACCCCCACAGAGTGAGTGATAATATTATCCAGGATGGACAAATGTAGCAGTAACTGAAACACAATCTTTTAAAATCACTAAACAGAAATATAATACCCATCATTCCTTTGAGGTGTTCAGCACTCTGATTTTAAGCAGAGTCAAATTTTATTCAGTTTCCTAAATGAGATTAAGAGTATGTCATCAGATACATTTCAAATTGAAACACAAGCTTGCTCATGATGGGGAATGCTTTCCTTCAGCAGAGAGTTCAGGCTAGTCATGGAATAAAAAAAGCTGTATTTGGCTCGTGAATAACATGAGGAAATTCTTTACTTTAAGGTTCTGTTTTATGCCCTTTTCAAGTATTTCAGAAGGAGTTTAATATTTGAAGGGAGTTAGGCATAAATACCTAGTCATATAGATGGTTATGAGGATACTAGTAGAAGATAGTACACAGTTGCAAGCAATTTACTGCTTTGTTAGACATTAACAGTAAATAACAATTACTAACAATCAATTCACACATTGAAAACACATTAGCCCTTTAAAATAGTGTATATACAAAAGCTTAGCATAGAGCATAGCCAAAATATGTGAACAGCGTTACTTACAAGAGGGCCAGGATCAATGCTGCAGTTAGTGTCTGCTGTCCCTAACGAGGACAGTATTGTGCCTGACAGTATGGAAAGGAAGAAGATACTGAATGGGTTTCTGGATGGCATATTAAAGTACACATCAAGTTCAATGCATCTTGCCACAGACATTTTTGTGCAACTGCATAACCAGGAATCTTGTAATTATATGCTGAATCAGATCAGTCTTTCAGAACAGCTTGCAACGACGGCAACAGAGACAGCACCTTGTGGAGTGTTAGCCACAGGTTGAACATGTGTGGACCTTCACTGCCAACAGCTGAGGAGATTGCTGTAGAAGCTTAAGAGAAACAAGTCACTTCATATTCCAAGTTCACTGAGGGAAGGAAAAAGCTACAGTGATGCTAAATTCTCATTTCACAGGGCAGTTGGTACCTAGGCAGGTAATGAGCTGTGACTATTGGTCTGCCTTTTTCACTCTCACTGCCCTTCTCATATCCTTCATCTGTGCTTTATTTGCCTGTTTGTATCTTGTCATGAAACCAAGCAAATAAGTTCTTTTCAGCATAGAATTTTGTTTGTTAATGTTGTAAAGTATCAAGCACAATGGGGAATTTAGCAAGCGCTTGTGAGTGCTATGAGCAAGAAGTGAATACAAAAGTATATTGATAGGAAGACAAATTTAACTTTGAAAAGATTTTGAATATCATGAAATAAGGACCATCAGGAGCAGATGAACTCCCGAGAGACACTGATTCTGCACAGATTCTGTAGAATCATGGTTTTGTATCTGTATTTCGAAGTACAGAAGAAACCTGTATTTGGCCTAGGGAGAAATGCAGATGCCCAACGTGAAAGCTGAACAGTCTTTGAATAGAATGTTTTCTGGAAATATTGAGGAACTGATTATTTGTTTTAAAAAAGGAGATTCAGCTGTTTCAGGCAAGATCAGCTGTATTTCTTGCACAGCGTACATGGCAGGGAGTGACTACTGATGGGTCTGAGTCACAAGGATGGGTACTGAATGTAACATCACGACAGTGCAAAGTGAATCACACTTGAGACCTACTTTTTATTTACAGTTCCTGTGTCTGCGATAGCCTGAACAAAATCCAGGGATCTGAAAAACTTCAAACATTTAGAAAGCCCTGCTACAGATTTGGGATTTGTGTTTGTTATTTTAGAGAAAAAGTTCACACTGCATAGTCCTGGCAGTGACTGATTTCTATGATTGTTACTCCTTTTTTTCCTAAAATCCACAAACAAGTGAATAATTGGCTTCATAGCAAGTCAGGGAAGAATGTTTAGGTTTAAATCTGTATCAGCTCCTAACCTGGGTTGATTAAAAACAATCACAGTACTTTTGGCAGTTAGTAATGAAATCTAGAAGGAAAGGTGAAACTTGCATAAGTAGATTTCTCCAGAGGTGTGCGCCATACACAATATGAAATTTGGTTTGCTCTGAGTGAGATCTGAATCTGAAATTTACTAATATTTGTAAATAGTAATGCAAGTTATATGACATTTGGTTTACAAAATAAATGAAATAAGAACAGTAAAGCTGTCTTGCAATTTTATTACTATAATCTGTCTTATGGAGAGATCATGAAAGCATGTCTAAAATTCCTAGACTTAATTATCTAAGTGAAAATGCCTATATAAATAACTAACTCAGTGGTCCTGTGTTTTTGGGACAGCTGAATTTGGGCTGGTCCTGGCAGTGACTCCACTAATCTGGACACTTTTTTAGATACTTTCGATGACTGACTTCACTCACCCAAGCATTAAAATGTGAGTATCTCTGCCTGACAATGAGTCACCTAATTTGAGCTACTGATGTTACAAGTGGTCTGGGAAGCAAGCAACTCTACAGCCAGGTCTTCTGAACTTTTATCCTAGTAGAGATACAACATGATTACTGTAACTAACTTTCCTGGCTTGATGCATTTAAAACGATCTGATCATCTGACAGCTTGTATGTTAGGCTTTGGCGAATACAGCCTCTTCTCCGGCTTTGACAAATACTGCCTTTTCCCACTCATATCCCATTAATAAGCTGCAGTAGAAATCATTTTCCCAGCACATTGCTTCCACCACGTCACCTCTTTTTGCATATCCTCACTGTCCTTTCTTTTTTCCTAGACAGCACACCTTAAAGCTCTGTCGCCTGTCCTTACCAAACCTACTACCTCCTGTTTGCTGCCAGGATTTCACTTCCTGTCTCTATTCTGCCAGATGCCCATGCTGTCTAATGCTTGTTTGAAAATGTTTCATGCCTTCTCCCCCATCAATCTAAGYGCAGAAAAGGTGATTCCCTGGAAAACCCTGCTTAGTTAGCCCACTGACACCTTGCAAATCCTTTCTGGACATACCCCTTAGTAAGATGCCCAGAAAAATTTCATTTGAGTCTGACTGTTGTCTTTCACAGTGACCACTACTACCTTGTTGCTGCTTTGTGTCCCTGCGTTCTTGATGGCTTTGTCCTCCTTTTGTCCCTTACTTAAGTGATCTTTTGAGTCCTTTTTTCCTTCCTCCTGGGCTTCACTGTAAATGTGAGTGCTTCAGACAAACTGCTCSTGAATTGAAACAAATCACAGAGCCTCACAGTAACTAAATGTTAATGACTTAGGTTTTTTTCAAGATCCAAGCTTAAGGCTGTACCTATAATGGCAAATTAAATTAAACAAACAGGTACATTTATTTTGTGCATGAATATGCGGAAAAATAATCTTTTTTCTATTGATTGTCTCCAGTGCCCAAGCCTAACTCTATATCCTCTTGAGAAGAACTCTGAAACTATTCCCTGCAGACAGTGTGCCCTGTTCAGTGGTGCATATAGGTAAATGTTTATACTCCACATGTGCCTTGAAAATTAAAAATTTTAAATCAAGACAGATATATATCTAGATATTTTGTTGCAATAAAAAATAGGCAAGGAGGTACAGGACTGTGAACTGGAGACTGCACCAAGACTGGAAGACTTGAGCAATACTGATAAGTGATTCTGTGTAATAAAAAATGGAACCAGAGAAAATGGGGCTGATAATGTTCTTAAACAGATATTTTCCTTTATGTTCCTGTTATTTTCACTTCCCCCAGAGTAAATCTCTGGATTAACATCAAAATGAATGGGAGTTGAACTGGCCCTGTAGTTACAATTATAAAAAAAAAAAGTGCTGGCAACTGATGACCGTGTCATCAGTTTTGGTCACTGTAGCAGCACCTGCAAACAGTATCTAAGAGATCTAGTGGGCTGGGAAACCAGCACTTTGGAATCAGAGAAACATGAAGAGAATGATGTGTTGCCTTTGTTAAAGAAGACTTTAGGTTTTATTAATGGGTTAATACAGCAAAACATAATAAAGTCCCTACATATTCCTTCTCTATGTGTTTGTATAATTTTTCCAAAACTCAGTGTTCAACAAATGAATCTCCTTTTTGCATGGCAAATGCTGGTGAACATCAGATACACAGAACTTTTGCTTATTAAATGTATCAGATAAGAGTGTTTGAAGCAATAAAGCAAACTTCAGCAGAGTAATGATCCATAATGGCACATCAGCAATCATATTTCATGTTCACAAGCAATATGAAAAACAGGAATTTCTGTGTGAAGATGCAGTCAAGTGCTTGGATTGCTCATGCTTATCACTTCCAGATTATTAATACCTGGAAAATATCTGTAGGGACAAAACCGCAGTCTAGTTGAAAACTGCTACATTTCTTGTGTGATGCGTATTTTCCCTTAGAGACTGTAGAAAGAGAACAGTTTGATAGAATGAAGTGTGCTCCTGTCTGGGTTTTGCACTTGTTTAAACAGTTTGCTGATGACTAACTTTAGTATCTAAATTAAAGCTGCTGCCTTCCTGGTGCTTCTCTTGAGAAATGCTGCCATTCCGGTAATTAATGTGCTGTGCCTGCACTGACTCAGATACCTAGATTTGCAGCAGGCTACTTTAGAGCACACAGTCTTAACATCTACCACAGAGACATCTGGTGCTGACCTCTAGCTCAGACACAATTCTGGACTAGACAGGCTTCAGGCCTGATCCTGCATGACAATTCCCACTTTTTTAGCATTAAAATTAGCATTTTCAGTTATATCAGATATTGCTTGCAGGTTGCATCGCATGTGAGGGAGATTCTTTGTTTCATTTAGAATCATCTCTTTGGTGTTATGAAATGGGAAACATGTTAACGAACTATCAACATTCACTTTGCTAGCCACCCTCAGGTCAGCCTCATCTGATGCTGTGGATGTCTCTGGGTAGAAACACACTGCCAGATGGCCTCTTCAGCACTCGAGCTGTTGTTTTTCAGTGTACAGCTTCACTTAAGGTCCCAGGTGCAAAAGGCAATGTTGCTTTGCACTTCAGTGCTGAATTTTTAGCCCATAAGAATTCATTACTTTATGAAATGTTGTTGATGCTTATACAAAATGTGATGTCTCTAACTTCAACACTGACTGCAAGTGGAGGTCTGACAGCTATTGCCTGTAACAGTGCTGGTATAAAGCTGCAGGACCTTCCTTTCCATCGCTCAGAGTTATGCCAGGATTAGCAAAGTTGAGATAAGATTTACCATGTCAGAGATGTACCTCAGCCTTCTTTAAATACGTGCATGTGCACATACCTCCAACATAGTATTTTGGCATATATATCTGTCTCAAAAATTTTTAAATATATATGATTATAGATATTCTATTTATATATAAACATATATAMAGACACACACACACACATATATATATATAAAAGGAATAAGAAGAAATCAGCCAAAATGGCTGAGCTATGTCCGAGTAGCGGTTGGAGGCAAATATTATGTTTCAGCTATGTTAAATTATTATGGTGAATTTTTTGTTTGAGAATGTTTATATTGTTCATGTTTGGGAGAAGGAGTTTGAGGTTTAGCAGTCTCAGCTGAGATACACCTTTTTTAGATGTGCTTTTAGTTCCAGCCAGATTTGGTCACATGTTAAAATTTAGGGAAGGACCCCTCCTTTCTCTTAGATTTATATGCCCAGTTGAGAGTTTTCTTGGTTAGATCCCTTATGAGTCCACCTGCACTGGACATGTTYCAGCCCGGAGCTGAGCATGACTTGGCCTGCAGTTTGCAGACGTGAGATGGCACATGCTGCGCGGTGTGCAGATCTGGGCACCTGAGCTGAGAGCAGGAAGGATTAGACTGACGTTGCCTGGTTGCCTGATCTGAATACAATAAAGACAACAGCTAGAACTGCAGAGAAATGAGATTTCTGAGAAAGAACCCAAGACCAGAGAGAAACAGGTAAATTACAGACTAGAAGCAACAAGAATAAAGGCTGGAGCTAGGTCTAGTAGTGGAGATACATCTCAGTGAAGTGTTCTGTCCACACACTGTTTTTGATCTGAGATGAAGAAGTTTTGTTCATGTACAAGGAGACAGATAATGTGGATCTGAACTCAAAACAAACCTGCTTCAGCTCTGTTTGTGTCTCTTGTCAACAGTTACATGGCATGACAGTGGACATGCAGCAACCCAGCCCCAAGCCATATCTGGCCCTATCTTCTGCAATGAATTTTCATAAATAGTCCAGCACATAAGTTCATGAGCAGAAATGTTTGCAACAGTAGTGAATTTTAAATGGTAACTGCTGCATAATAATGCATATGAATTTTAAATTAATAAATAGAATATTTGCACTGGAAACTTTACTCTTTAAAATGATACTTACAAGCTGATCCTGCAGAGGCTTAATACACATGCTTAATTTTCAGTTGAGTAACATAACTGGAAACACCATGCAAATGAAGCACATGCATGTGCTATAGTGTTAGATTATAACCAAAGCACTTACGAACATGCTAGATCTTAACAGAGTGATGAACTAAGCCTCATGCTTATCTGTAAGCAAATGAGAAGTCATACTCAAATTTTTGAGGTCAAACATGTTTCTGAGTTCTCAGCAATTGCTCATCCACATTGGTAGCTGCCACATGGCCAATGAAGACAGCAGTGTCCCACAAAGAGACCAGAGCAGGAACAGAAATTCAAGTGGTGTAATGCAGGAATCTATAAAAGTAGTCTGAATTTTCAGTTGTGTCTGAAGTAATACACACAATAAAGAGTTCTGTAAGAAATCTAAAGACTACAACATATTTGCATGAAAATTGCTCATAGTTTCACATAGTTAACAAATTTATGAAATTAAGACATTTTTCAGGTTATCTGCAGCCAGTAAAGAACCCCATTGTGGAATAATAAATGTTACCTGTGAACAGCCTGCCCATTTTCAGTCATTTTGTAGTGTCACTGTAGCCTAAGACAGCTTCCTTTCATACAGCAGCTTTTCAGGTTTTCAAAGGTGCCTTTCTTCTGAATAACACATCATAGTCCAGTCCTGTGGAAACACAGAGAGTGTGAGGCATTCTTTGAATTTATAGTGAAATGCTTTTAATTTGGTATATAGTGTTCAAGGGAACACCTTTTCAGTGTTTCTGCATGAAGAGTTTTATATTTGAAGTTTTTAACTTAAAGACAGTACATTCAGATCAGTTTTACTTTACAMTATTTGTCATCAGTAATTGTTTTTTTCATAGTGATTAAAGTAGGATTACTTGATCACTAGCAACTAAACCAATAAATTATCCTACAATGCAAGATTGATTCAGGAGCTTTTATTACTATTTAATTGATTTTTGCTCTAGCTGCTCATGCAAAGTAAACAGTGCCATTAAACAGATTTGTTTTAAATGTGATCAAGGGACAATCTGCTTGCTACTATCCTTTCTTCAGACAGGAAAGGCTTCAGGGGAGAACTTACAGTTCTACTAATAGTACTGTGGAGACAACCCAAAAAACAGCTGCTGTAGATAACGTTGGTTAAACAGGAATAACCTTGGAGATGTAGTCCTAATTCCCTACTATATTTAATTTTGCTTTTCACTAAGTCCCATCCCTTTGCAGAATGAAGAATTTATTACACCATATTCATTCTCCTGTTTTTGTTTTTTTTCCTTTGGGGTCTCTCATCCTCTGATCCAGAATTTGTCAGAGGTAGCTATTTTGAATCCTAGAGCTGAGTTTTTAAATTTTATTTCTACTGTGCTAACTGATCCCTCTTGTCTTTGCCTCTCTATTTTTAACTAGCTGTTTTTATTATCCTTCAAGCTGTTGTTTTGTTTAGTACTAGAACAACATGCTTCTCTTTGATAAATACAAGATAAAAAAAGAAGCCTTATAAAGACTAAGAAGCAGCTGTAAACATCCAAGTTTTTCTTCACAGAGTTTTAAGAAAATAAATCCAGATTTATATTAATTTAACAAGAAGCAATAATTTATTTTCATACTCATATACTAGACAAAGAAAATTTATTTTCAAACCTAGAAGATAACATTTAAATAAAGAGCTCAATACTGGCTCTTTATAAAAGCATTCTAATTTAGGGACTAAGGTTACAAGCTTGGGTAGCAGAGTTTCACACAGCTGTAAGGAATTATGAAAGAGTGACTTTCAACGAGCCCTGAAGTATATAAATTGCTGGACTGGCTAACAACAAAGTTGGTGTGTAGGGTGAGTGAGTAAACCTTGAGCTCTTCTAACCTGTTTGTATGCTTTTGTTAGAGTTAGCTTTCTACCAGTATGAAGCTTCTACTAAAGGGTAAGATATAACATTGTCTTTAGTATAGTATTTCTGAGGCTACAAGAAATATTTTTAAAACAGTCTGTTATAATAAAGCTTTTATAGTAAGCAGTGAATTATTTTAGTGACAGAATGAAGGGTAGAACTTGAACTTAAGTTTTCTACCATGCTATCAAAGACTTCTTCTTACAGCTTTGAAGAAAAAAAAAAAAACACTGTGGAAGAAGTTATTTCATTTGGATGTTGTTCTATTTTTCCATGTTTATCTTCTCTTGTTGTAAAAGACTATAAGCAAGATAAGAAACAATACTAAGACTCTGGCTCTAACTGTATATGTCCCTTTAAGTGAAGAGGGTGAGCTAGCTTCAAAATTGGATGCAACTTATATAAGAACACCTAAGGCTAAYAGCACTAAGTTTGAGCCCAGACTTTGTGCTAGTGATTTGTTTTTTGTGGAACCTGTGCAAGAGGTAAACATGAGCAAAATAGCAGTTACAGCACAAAAAACTGCTCTGATTTTAGTCAGAAGAACCTGCTTTAGTGCAAGTGGTACTACTTGCCACAAAAGGCAGTGGGCAACTCCATTACAGAACAGAGCACTCAAGTTTAATAGTATAATGCTTTTTTTCTTCAAACTAAATTTGTTTTGGTAACTGATATAAGACCATTTTGCTAGTCTCAGTAATACTACGTTTTTCCCCGAAGCACCTTGGTGCTTCTTAAAGTAGACTTAGAAATTTCCTTAGTTTACCCCTAATTTTTAAATTGAAAAATGGGGTTTGAAACTGAAAGCAGTTACTGTTATGGTATTTTCTGGATGGCATTTGAGGATTGGCTGAATGATGGGTTACAGAATATCTAGTTACGGAAAACAGAAGCTTTAACTGTTTGGTTATCCATTTTCTGAGATGGTTTGTGGTTTGATTAGTGGCTATTGGAGTTGCTGTGTCAGAGGCTTGGACCCAGACAGACCCTCTGACAGCAGATGCAGCTCT